>NW_026578057.1:5000-490738 GCF_029603195.1 Condylostylus longicornis | reverse complement strand
AAGCTCAGGACTTCGTTGCCATCGGTCGTTAGGAGATGTTCAACTACCATCTCCGATAATTTTGCTTCGACCTTGCACCATAATTCGGAGGACAACTTCAGGTTGGTAGACTTTCTGTCCACCACCCCAAACTGGAGATGATCACGGACCACCTCGCTCATTGTTCTCCCCTGTGCATGATTACCACTTGATGTTGAAGGTCTGGTTGTCCCTGGCTTGACGACCTTCGACCTTTTGCTCTCTTGAGCATTTCTTTCTTCATCTTGAGACCTTACTCTTTTTGTGGTCTCCTGAGGCTTCGTGCTCTTATACGCATTGTACTCGTCAATTACCTTCTGGTATTTGACTTTGTCCTCCGCGTCTTTTTCAGAAGTTTTACCTTCTGCTTCATTTTGGGCAATCTTGCCTAAAATGAAGATGGCCTTCGAATATCTCTTCTTGAGTACGAAGGCGGGTCCTTTTGATTTTCTGCTTTTGGAACTATGGCTGGTTCCTTTAGCTTTTTGTGTAGATTGTTTTGGTGGTTTTGCTACCTTACTGGTTTCATCACCACCAATCGATACACCTGCTTCCTGACTGGAAGCTAGTATCTCGTCTTCTGACGAGGTGCCAATTGGCTCTTGTTTTTTTAAAATTTTTTTAGTCGAATCTTCCATTTTGATCCCACGAGTGTGTCCGGAAAAACAGTCCATCCTGCCAGAGCCGACTTACCAGGATAAGGTCATCGTTACTCTCTGAGGCGACCCGGTATCAGAGAGACTCCGTTCGCGGTAGCCAGTATACCCCCCGGCTACCAACTAGTCCACTAGGCACGGGTCGTATAACACCATTGGATTGGGGGGGTGGGACTTGTTGAAGATTAGCTTACGCTGTTACTTCATGCCCGTGGGACTTGCTGAAGATTGGCTTGCGCCGTTACTTCAAGCCCGTGAGATTCTCTTGGTTTTTCTGGTCTCACTTTCGACCTTATCGGCATGGTTGCACCTTCCAGATACCACAGAATTGTAGTACCCGCCGACATCGCTCTCAAGATCATTGACCCTACTTAAGCTCCTTCACCACGGCAAGGTGGAATCCCATCGAAAGAGATTATTATTATTATTATTATTATTATTATTATTATTATTATTATTATTATTATTATTATTATTATTATTATTATTATTATTATTATTATTATTATTATTATTATTATTATTATTATTATTATTATTATTATTATTATTATTATTATTATTATTATTATTATTATTATTATTATTATTATTATTATTATTATTATTATTATTATTATTATTATTATTATTATTATTATTATTATTATTATTATTATTATTATTATTATTATTATTATTATTATTATTATTATTATTATTATTATTATTATTATTATTATTATTATTATTATTATTATTATTATTATTATTATTATTATTATTATTATTATTATTATTATTATTATTATTATTATTATTATTATTATTATTATTATTATTATTATTATTATTATTATTATTATTATTATTATTATTATTATTATTATTATTATTATTATTATTATTATTATTATTATTATTATTATTATTATTATTATTATTATTATTATTATTATTATTATTATTATTATTATTATTATTATTATTATTATTATTATTATTATTATTATTATTATTATTATTATTATTATTATTATTATTATTATTATTATTATTATTATTATTATTATTATTATTATTATTATTATTATTATTATTATTATTATTATTATTATTATTATTATTATTATTATTATTATTATTATTATTATTATTATTATTATTATTATTATTATTATTATTATTATTATTATTATTATTATTATTATTATTATTATTATTATTATTATTATTATTATTATTATTATTATTATTATTATTATTATTATTATTATTATTATTATTATTATTATTATTATTATTATTATTATTATTATTATTATTATTATTATTATTATTATTATTATTATTATTATTATTATTATTATTATTATTATTATTATTATTATTATTATTATTATTATTATTATTATTATTATTATTATTATTATTATTATTATTATTATTATTATTATTATTATTATTATTATTATTATTATTATTATTATTATTATTATTATTATTATTATTATTATTATTATTATTATTATTATTATTATTATTATTATTATTATTATTATTATTATTATTATTATTATTATTATTATTATTATTATTATTATTATTATTATTATTATTATTATTATTATTATTATTATTATTATTATTATTATTATTATATTATTATTATTATTATTATTATTATTATTATTATTATTATTATTATTATTATTATTATTATTATTATTATTATTATTATTATTATTATTATTATATTATTATTATTATTATTATTATTATTATTATTATTATTATTATTATTATTATTATTATTATTATTATTATTATTATTATTATTATTATTATTATTATTATTATTATTATTATTATTATTATTATTATTATTATTATTATTATTATTATTATTATTATTATTATTATTATTATTATTATTATTATTATTATTATTATTATTATTATTATTATTATTATTATTATTATTATTATTATTATTATTATTATTATTATTATTATTATTATTATTATTATTATTATTATTATTATTATTATTATTATTATTATTATTATTATTATTATTATTATTATTATTATTATTATTATTATTATTATTATTATTATTATTATTATTATTATTATTATTATTATTATATTATTATTATTATTATTATTATTATTATTATTATTATTATTATTATTATTATTATTATTATTATTATTATTATTATTATTATTATTATTATTATTATTATTATTATTATTATTATTATTATTATTATTATTATTATTATTATTATTATTATTATTATTATTATTATTATTATTATTATTATTATTATTATTATTATTATTATATTATTATTATTATTATTATTATTATTATTATTATTATTATTATTATTATTATTATTATTATTATTATTATTATTATTATTATTATTATTATTATTATTATTATTATTATTATTATTATTATTATTATTATTATTATTATTATTATTATTATTATTATTATTATTATTATTATTATTATTATTATTATTATTATTATTATTATTATTATTATTATTATTATTATTATTATTATTATTATTATTATTATTATTATTATTATTATTATTATTATTATTATTATTATTATTATTATTATTATTATTATTATTATTATTATTATTATTATTATTATTATTATTATTATTATTATTATTATTATTATTATTATTATTATTATTATTATTATTATTATTATTATTATTATTATTATTATTATTATTATTATTATTATTATATTATTATTATTATTATTATTATTATTATTATTATTATTATTATTATTATTATTATTATTATTATTATTATTATTATTATTATTATTATTATTATTATTATTATTATTATTATTATTATTATTATTATTATTATTATTTTATTATTATTATTATTATTATTATTATTATTATTATTATTATTATTATTATTATTATTATTATTATTATTATTATTATTATTATTATTATTATTATTATTATTATTATTATTATTATTATTATTATTATTATTATTATTATTATTATTATTATTATTATTATTATTATTATTATTATTTATTATTATTATTATTATTATTATTATTATTATTATTATTATTATTATTATTATTATTATTATTATTATTATTATTATTATTATTATTATTATTATTATTATTATATTATTATTATTATTATTATTATTATTATTATTATTATTATTATTATTATTATTATTATTATTATTATTATTTATTATTATTATTATTATTATTATTATTATTATTATTATTATTATTATTATTATTATTATTATTATTATTATTATTATTATTATTATTATTATTATTATTATTATTATTATTATTATTATTATTATTATTATTATTATTATTATTATTATTATTATTATTATTATTATTATTATTATTATTATTATTATTATTATTATTATTATTATTATTATTATTATTATTATTATTATTATTATTATTATTATTATTATTATTATTATTATTATTATTATTATTATTATTATTATTATTATTATTATTATTATTATTATTATTATTATTATTATTATTATTATTATTATTATTATTATTATTATTATTATTATTATTATTATTATTATTATTATTATTATTATTATTATTATTATTATTATATTATTATTATTATTATTATTATTATTATTATTATTATTATTATTATTATTATTATTATTATTATTATTATTATTATTATTATTATTATTATTATTATTATTATTATTATTATTATTATTATTATTATTATTATTATTATTATTATTATTATTATTATTATTATTATTATTATTATATTATTATTATTATTATTATTATTATTATTATTATTATTATTATTATTATTATTATTATTATTATTATTATTATTATTATTATTATTATTATTATTATTATTATATTATTATTATTATTATTATTATTATTATTATTATTATTATTATTATTATTATATTATTATTATTATTATTATTATTATTATTATTATTATTATTATTATTATTATTATTATTATTATTATTATTATTATTATTATTATTATTATTATTATTATTATTATTATTATTATTATTATTATTATTATTATTATTATTATTGTTATTATTATTATTATTATTATTATTATTATTATTATTATTATTATTATTATTATTATTATTATTATTATTATTATTATTATTATTATTATTATTATTATTACTATTATTATTATTAATTATTATTATTATTATTATTATTATTATTATTATTATTATTATTATTATTATTAATTATTATTATTATTATTATTATTATTATTATTAATTATTATTATTATTATTATTATTATTATTATTATTATTATTATTATTATTATTATTATTAATTATTATTATTATTATTATTATTATTATTATTATTATTATTATTATTATTATTATTATTATTATTATTATTATTATTATTATTATTATTATTATTATTATTATTTTTGTATAATAAACCGTAAATAGGAAAAAAAACTAACTAGCTGAAAATAACTTTGAATAAGTAAAAAATTAAAAAGAAAATAATATTAATATTATATATTAAGACAGATTATATAATTTTTTTAAAAAAAGATGCATACAAAAATCGATAGAAAAATTGTTCCTATTATTGAACAAAAAAAGATATTTAAGTAATATTAAAATAATATAAGAAATTTAAGATTACTTCATTTTCACAAATATTATAAATTGACATAAATAATAAAACGCATATGAGATATATATAAATGCATATATTATATACCACATGTACGTATAGTCATATGAAATGTTATAAATAATAAATATTTATAAATACATACACTACATCTATATAGATACACACATACACGTACTCACAGTTGAATATTGAATGGGTACATGAAAATATACGTTCTAATAGTCACACGCGCACTTTACATTAATCAAACTTTGTACAAAAAAAAGCAAAAAAAAATACAAAAAAGATAAAGTCATATAATCATTGAAAATAAATACTTGCATGGATTCGTTAGAGAATCGAAAACATAAAAATTTTTCTATATATTTATTTCAGTAAAACAATAAAAAGCAAAAATTAAAAACAAAATTAGGCATAAAAAAATTTACAGGACAAAATGGCGGCAATCGTTAGTAGTTTTTTAGATAAATATTTTTATATTTATGATATTCATATTTATTTTTTTAAACATAAGTCGTTTCATAAATTCGTGTTCGCTTACAATCATCAATTCCAAAGAAATCCTTCGAAAATTTTTTATTTTTTCTTTATAATTTAAATTTTATAAATTATTAAGTTACATATTTATTTTTCACATATTATGTTTATTTTCGTACGAAATTTTATGTATTATATTTATATGGCATGGCACTACAAGTATACATATACCATAGTGTCCGAAGCTCAATGATGTTCCCGAAGCAGGGTGATAGAATGAATCCAGGCGAACAAAAACGCCTAGTGAAATTTTTCTTTTTAGGCTCTTGTTCTCGAGTTATGGGACGTCAAAGTTGGAATATGCGAAAACCATGTAATTTTCACATTTTCAATTATAACAAGGGAAATACGACAGGTAAATCAAACTTTGTTTAAAGCTAATTAAATTCTTCTTCTAACTGGATGCCAGTCACTGTAAAAATTTTTTTAGTTTAAGAGATATATACGTTAAGTGCAGATCAATTTTCCAATTAACTTTCGTTTAATCGTCATTTACTCGTAATTCCAAGGAAGAAGAGCCCTGTATTCTGACCTTCATTTTGATATAACATAATCTTATGAAACAATGCTCTTGTATGCAGTAAGAAAATTTTTCGATCATTAATTGTATTTTTCGAATAATAACAAAATACACAGAAGGTTGAGTTGTGAACATTACTTGAATTATAATTATTTGTTATTTTTTTTAAATTTGATCTTAAATTTCCTCGTATACACGATATTCCTGAAAGTTTTAGAAATATTTTGTAGAGAAATAAAAGTAATGCTAATGTCTTTCATTTTGAATAAAGTTGGCTCAAACTAATTATTTGTATTGTAGAACTTTTTCCTTCAACAAATGAAAATACTGCATTTAAATACAGTCTCTGTATATCTACACTATTAAAAATATTTTTATTCATATACAAAACTATTTCTAGGACTGCATATAATTCGGATGAACGATTTATTCAGTCTTTGAAGTAAAAAGCAAAAATTAATTTAAAGAGGGCTTAACATAATGCTCGATTTTAAGGATTAATTGCGTGAGCTAAAAAAATAATTATATTTTTTAATGTCATGGAATTTACCATTAGTTTTTTGCTTTTATAGAGATTAGAAAAAACTTGTGGTTTCGGAAATATAAGGCGACCAAAATTCAAATTTTACAAATTTTAAGAGGCGATAAGTTGAGAGGGGGTGGAGATGGAAAAAAATTTTCTTCTAACGAAATGAACTATTTATTAGTATCTAAACGCTGCTAAAATTTTAGGCTCCTATAACATAGGGTCTAGAAGAAAAACGACATCAAAATCTGGAAAAAACGGATTTTAGATAACGGTAAATTTGAATTTGGCCATTTTTAGGGTTTTGGGGGGTATAACTTTTAGAGGAGGGGAGATAGGTAAAAACTTTCTTTTACGGAAATAAGTTTCTAGTAAAGATCTATGTACATATAAAATTTCAGCTTCCTATCTTCAAGGGTGTAGAAGTTTTGCAAACATGTCCACGGACAGACAGAGTGAAACTAATAAGCACTTTTTTTCAAAAAAATTTTGGAAAAGTGCTAAAAAGGAGAAATATATGTTAATAATGCATAATATTGCGTAATAAAGATTTAAAAAATTTGTTTTTATTTGAAAAATACTTTGTTTTAGTTAATATTATAAGATTTTGACCTCAGTTTTTTGCTTGATAGACATGTTATTTCTAAAATTCTCCCACATTATGATATAACAAAATGAAGTTTAGAATACAGAGCTCTTCTTCCGGTGAAAACGATAGATTATTAACGTTGAATTATGAGTAAATGACGATTAAATGAAAATTTATTGGAAAAATTGTATATAAAATTGGATTTAAATGTTAATATTAGACGGTTTCCGCATATTAAAGTTTTGAGCGCCTATAATTCGAGAACAAGGACCCAAAAAGGAAAATGTCACTAGGTGTTTTTTGTTCGTCTGGATTCATTCTATCGTCCTGCTTCGAGAACACCATTGAGTTCCGTATACCCTGTATACATCCCATTACATTCGTGTGATAAGTTGGGTTACCGCTTGTTCGGTGTAACCTTAATTAAAATAGTGCTTCGATTTTAGAAATCATTTAAGTTAGTTGACGGAGAATGTATTAAAATATTTCGTTTTATTTCACTGTATAGACCCTCATAAGTAGGTAAATTTTTCTATGGACACAATCTTTAAAGGAACTTAACTAACAGCTCCAAAATTTAATTTATGCATAACAGCAGTGAAACACCATTTTTAACTGTTATTGAATTATTCTTTACTCATTGGATTAAAACAAATGTAATAAAAAAGAGTTGCAGGGCTTTATTTTAATCAATAATTTCTAAGCCACAACAAATAGGAAGATAACAACACTGATGTACCAAATCAAAGTTTAGTTAAGTGAATTGCTAGCTGTGCTGAAACTCGAGAAAAATGAAATCCTACATAACATAAAAAATTTATGTCTTTTAAAAATGAAAAGTTAAAAATTCAATTTTTTCGAAGTTTAAGGTTACTTGGTTCCGGAATCTGAAAAAATTATAACTAATGCGCTAACGTTTCCAAATCGTGTATAGAAACAGAAACGGAGTTTAACTTAAAACTTAAAAAAGTATACTTTGTACTTCATACAAAAGTTTTTCATGCGCATGATGTTCCCTAGTTTGGTTTCCAAGCCATGATCTTACCAAAAAATTTATATGTTCATTGTTTTAGTACTCCAAATTTAGATATTATATGTATGAAAAATGTAAAAATGTAAAATCGGCCAGAAATTGAAGCTTCAGTTCCCGAGGCCAGGTATATCATAAAACTTGATTTATTCGTGACAAAGCCAAAATAAACTCACATATGAAATTACACCAAAATTGGTTCAGCCGAACTTGAAATATACGCGCGCACACACAGACCGATAGACACACAGGTCGACATCTCTCTTAAAAATAGTAAATTTACACTTTCCTACCGTGGAGAACTTTGTTCCCACCGAAAAGTCGACCTCCGAAATTTGTGCCATCACTTAACCTTTCTTATTGTATGCAATACTTTTAGTAAAAAAAGTTTATATACTATATTACGAAGAGCATTTAAGTTATCAAATTTACCTCAGTCATATACAACCCGTTTCGACTTTGAAAGTTCAATATCGAAATATTTATTAAGACCGGTTGATTTCAACTCTCAAAATTATTAACAGCTAAAATCTGTTTTATAGGAAGCTATATTCTCAATATTGCTTATTAAGAAATGAAATTTATTTAGTGATTTGATGGTTTTATAACTTTAAAAAATAGAAATTATGGGTTTCTTTTCACAGTTTTATAGGCATCATATATGCCTATAAACGTCAATAAAAAAAAGCAAAAATTTTGTAAAAAAAAATTAAATAAAGCACTTATATCATAGATATTATTTATAGCTTACAAGATATAAAATAAAAATATCTATTTGCATAAAACAAAAAAATCATAATTAAAACAAAAATATTGAAAATATTCTATTACAGTCTGTATGTACATTGTACACATTATATAAAATCAACTATTATTCCTAAGAAATAACAGTCTTAGATATAGACTCAAGTGTATGTTTTTGACCAGCGTCGAATTCTGAATTGATTTAGCTTCCTCTGTCCGTCTGTCCGTCCATCCGTCCGTCCGTCCGTCCCAACGATAACTCAAAACCTCATTGAGCTAACTTCACCAAATATTCACAAATGATTTATTGTAGTAAGGGCCAGAACCCTATTTAAATTGGACATGATCGGGGTATCGGTTCGGGTAGCTGTCATACAACTTCAAAATTTTTTGGCTATATCTCAGAAACTATAAAAGCTGTGGTATTAAAATTTCACTTAAACGAATATATTAGTAGGATTATTTTATAGTATATTTTTATTAGTATATTTCAACGACTTTCTACTAATATTTCTTTATTAGTAGAAAGTCGTTGAAATTACTTGGCTCCTTCTGGTACCTGCCATACAACTTCGAAAGTTATTTGGCTTTATATCAGAAACTATAAAAGCTGTGGTATTGAAATTTACCGCAAGTGAATATATTAGTAGGACCGATGTGCTTGATAAAATTCGTGATAATTTCTTGGCTCTTTCTGGTAGCTGCCATACAACTTCAATGGCAGCATACACAGTATTTTGAAGAACACAGCACTGAAATTTTGCATAAATTAATACGGTAATAAGACAACTTAAAGTCATAGTCTGTCCCATAGTCAGTTACGGCATATTTATTCGCACATAGGATAACAAATTCGTACGCCTATTCTTTTGGTTTGCTTCGTCTTGAAGCAGCAAAAAAATTAACTTTTTTAATAAATTAATATACATCAAAAAAGAACGTCATTTTGTTAACAACAATAAATAAACGAATCAAAATAGGAATCAGCTTGAAAATTTATTCATAGAAAACTTTAGAATATTCACGTTTAAAAAAATGCAGTACATTAGAATTCGCGTTTTAAAAAATCACAATCACTATTTTATTTAATCCTTTAACTGAAATAGAATTGAGTTTTAATTACCAATAATAATTTTTATATAATATTTCCCGTTTCCTTTTTACTTTAAATTTTTGTCCACCTGTATTGCGCTAAAATCATCCAAATATCATAATTGAAATATGTATATCTTACCTTTCATCCGAATCAAAAATTTAAGTTATAAATAGTATCCTTCTATATATGTGATATCATATGTTATGATGAAATACATATATCATAATATTTTCAGTAATATATAATTAAAATTAGTTTTTTATCTTTTAAGCATATTTGTTTTCATATTTTCTTAAGCGTTTTATTTTGTACATATTTGTGTTTTTAATAATTTTTAAATGTCAAGTAAAATTAGAATTTTTTAGTATTTAATTGTGTTACAATTTTAATTTGTCAAAAATTTTTAAATGACTTTAATTTTTTAAAACAATTTCATTCACATAACCTTATTTTAAAAAGGAACGACAAAAATTTTACATACTTTTATAAAAATATTTACAAAATTTGATATTAGAAATTTTACTTAAACTGTAGTATAAAATAATATAGAGAATGAAGATTAGAATTACATATACATATTTTATTCATGTACTAATTAATTACAGTATTTTATATTTTTATTATAAAGAATTTTATATTTTCGATCATATTATATTAATATAATATAAAATAATAAATACATTAACAACTGTGTTACACGCTAGGGCTAAGCTAACTGTAAAAATAATATATCACTAAAAAACATGAATTTTTCAAGATCCCATTTTTAAACGAACTCATTTTTAATGGTCTAGCTTCAACCTATGGCAAATTAAAATAAATAACTATGTCCACGTAATTTAATTTTTTACAAATTAAGCTGTCATGAACTGTATTTTCATCACTTCAATGCCATTTTTCATTTTGGATAGCTATAAAATAAAAAGGATTCACTAATGCTTAATTTTCATGAATGCAAGTTTTAATAAGTTATACGCAGTTAAGTATGCGTTTATGTACACACATATGTATACTTTAAAACTTGGATAAACCAAAATATTCCTTTTCAAATTTATAATTAAGTTAAACATAATCACTATATACATATGCGAAAACTTAAAGTAGATCAAAACCATGGCAATACTTTTATTATATAGCTATATCAAATAACAATTTAATACAATTGCAAACCGCTCAATGAATTTTTTTCAACAAAAATAATAATTTTTTTCAGTTAAGAAGAGCCTTAAGTTTCTTTTGTGTTTTTATCCTTTAACGAAATTTGTCAGAAGGTTTCTTCCCAAAATTATTTTTTCATGAATTTCTTTTGAAACACACATTTTTTTATTGAGTATGAAAAGAAAGCCGTAGTTTTACACATAGATTGTGGCGAATCGCAAAATTAAAAAAAAAATGAAGTAAAAAAGGACGATTACAACTTTGAAGTATTTCAAACGAAAACAATTTAAAAATTTTTTTTTATTAAGAAATATCGTAAAATTACAAAATTTTAATAGAATTAATTTTGTACTTAATTTTTGTCCATTCTTCTTTAAACTGGGTGTTATTGTATGTATATGGCAAATATGTATAAACAAAATACTATTAATTTTTGTGTTTTATTGTTTATTTCTCAGATAATTCTTAAAGAACTATCTCAAACAGTCTGCAATTCAAAGGCAATTATGAAAGCGCGAATGAAAATTTAAAATAACAAAAAATTTTTAAATAAAATACAAGAAGTTTTTTTTCAATTTTATATGAAATATTTATATAAATATGTATATATACATGTTACTTTGAATTTGAAAAATTTAAACCGACGGTGTCTTCTAATATACGTTAAAATATCAATGAAATCAATATCCCTATAACGTCAGAATAGACAGATTTCGTCATTTTATAATATTACGAACCATGAACTGAACACACTGAACGTAAATATTAATTATAATTACTAGTAAGGGCTCAGAAACTGATGCTAACATTGTTAAACTATAACTTTAAAATAAATTCTTGAAAATTTTGTGTTCGTTTAGATAGTTTTGTATGGGAAAGCAATTAACTTAGCTCAAGTCTATAATTACTATCTTGATAGTAAACATTTTTTTGTTTACAAAAACCTAAAACTGCATTATACTCCCTCCACAAATACATGTACACTATAAATAAATAATTGAAACCATACAAGAATTGAAAAGAAAAAACAAATAATTTTTTTAAACGAAAAATCACATAATAATCAAAATATGAATAAAAATTATTATGTATGTACATATTTATATTTTTGAGTTTCAAAAATGATGACTAAACAAACGATATTTAACCAAAAAAAATAAAAAAAAATTATAAAGTAAGTAAAATATAATAATTATTTAAATAAATGTAAAATAAAATGTTGTTAGTAATGAAAAAAAAATAATTTAATACTAAATATAAATAAGTAAAACAAATATCTTTTGATTTATATTTAAATCATCTATATGTAGATGGAATAAAAAATATATATGTATATATATATATATATATATGTGTATATTTTCGTAAAACTTAAAATTGAACGTATATGTTTAAAATATACGGATTTAATATTTAAGAAAAATTTGTATAAAAAAATAAAATAAAAAAATAACTAAAATTTAAAAAAGAAAAATTAAAAAATAAGCTTAAAATTTACCATTTAATCAAAATTGCATAATCTACTGGGAACAATTTTATATAATCGTACAAAAACAGGGATAAGAGTTTTAAGTTTTAAATAAATATTTAAATATTTATAGGTGATCATATATAAAAAAATGTTTCTAAGGGTGCTTTAAATATTACAGAAGAGTCGTCACTACATTATACATAAATATTCAATACATATAATATATAATATTGCATATATATATAAAATTATAATATTATAAATATATATTATAATATTGCATATATATATATATATATATATATATATATATATATATTTAATATGCATGACCTTCGATCATTTCAAAAGATATAGATTTTCTTTTACAAATCCCGAATGAATTGTTACCTATGTAGGTACTTAAATCTAAATATTATTTTTTTTTCCTTCAATTAACTGCAAAACAATTAAAAGTAATATGGTTTGTTATGGGGTGAGTTTTTTTAATTTTTCAAGAAAGAAAACGGAAATTATCCTTTCACACGTTTTAGATTATATTCAATTAAATAAAGTCTTGTACGACCTGCATGGCACATTTTAATAGTACTTTTAAATTGTTTTCTACAAAATAGTTATAAAAAAAAAATTCAAAATAAAATACATATGTACATATGTACATAAGAAAATATTTTATGAATTTTTGACTTCTTTCATTAAATCTAATTCACTCAGAAAAATTTAAGTTTAGATTTCAATTTCCGATTATTATTTTAAACTGCAACTAATTATTCGTCTTTCGAATGTATTTATTATCATCCCTATAATTATAAATCTATCAAACTAATAAATTATTGCAGATTAAAAAAAAAGTTTGCGCATTTAAAAAACTAATATACATAAAAACAGAAACTAAATGTGGAAGTAATAGCAAATTTAATTTTTTAACCCTATTCACGATAACGTTAACAAATATTAATTTTTAATTGAGAATTTTATGATCTTTTAAAAATTCATTCAAGAACAGAAAATCGCACGGTCGTTTGAAAAAATAAGAACACTATTTGCACAAGTCAATTAGTAATATTAAAAATCCTTAAATCCAAAATTAATTGCATAAAATTAGCTTACAAACACTCCGTGACTTCAATAGTGCTTTATAAAAGGTTTAAATACATTATTAATACGATTGGAGTACCGCCTCAGAGCTTTCAATACCTTTGCATTGTAAACAAACTGCTAAAGCTTTTAATACATTTTGGAATACAATTTTTACAATATTAATACATACTTTGGCGTTTGTTTGAAAATTTGAATTTAAAATTCTGTCGAAATGTTAATTTTCAACAAACGTTTCCACATCATTAAAAACATAGCATTTTTATGCTGCATTTTAGGAGAAAAATTTAATTACTAGCACTCTATTGCTGACAATATATACTAGGGTATTTTATTGGTTACTTCTGGCAACATTTATATGACATGTATGAAAAAAGCATGCTCGATATTTTCGCTACCCAATTTACTTTTATTTTGCGTATCCACTGTACAATGTCAAGAGCTTTTATTAAACTTTTTGGAATGTGATACTTTGTAAAGTTTACGTCGTAAGTGCATTATTGAAGTCACAGACTATAGCCATAGGTATTGGAATCTCCTTTCTTTTTGAATTAATTTTTAAATTAACTTAGAAATAAATCGAAACCGAAAGTTAATGATCAATAATTAATTTGAAATTACTGAAGTCCTATATGGCGTAAGGATATTTAGCACATTTTAGCAATTTTTATCTGCATATATTAAGGTACTGCAAGCAAATTATTTCCAAAACATGATATTTTGCAGCTCAGAGCAGCAAGTTAACAGAGCAATAGTGATTTTCTGGAACAGACAATAATAAAAATAACTATAAAATTTTAAGCAAAGATTAACATTTCGATTACATTGACTGCATACTTTATTTTCATAATGTTTTCCAATCGTATCTATACAAATATTCCGTTAAAAATATACCTTTTAAACATACTTATACAATAAACTACCAAAATTTTTAATTTTGTATTCAAAACTTCAATTTGATTAATAAATATACTTTTTTAAATTCGCTTCATAAATGAAACTGTATATATACAAACTATTTAAAAAAAATTTATAGCCACCTATATATATCTTATGAAATAAGTTTTATTAAACAGGAAAGAAACTGTTATTGAATTTATCAAGTTTATTAAAAACAAAGAGTAAAATTTGAATAAAAATGTTTTCATATTGAAAATATATAAATAAATAAAAAAACGATTGGCTAAATAAAATGCCTAGTCATTAATAAAAGAAAATATAAGATACTGACAATATATTTAAATAAATTTCCTCATACATAATTTTTTGATAAACTGATGGATGAAAAGGATCCGAAATGCTAATTAGGTTTATGCTCACGATTAAAAAAAAACAATACTCATGTATAATAATAATACCTTATAAATAAAATTTTCCATTTTACTTTCATCTCATAATAAACTACACAAAGAAATTAAACACTCAAACAAATTATACTTAATTGTTCTTTTTGGATTATGCAAAATTCTAAATAAATTTAAAAAAAAAAATCAATTTTATAATAAAATTAAAAAAAAAACAAAAATTCTTCTTAAATAACGCACATTTGACTGAAATTCAAAAAAATAAAGAGAAGAGAAATTGACATGACACGACGGACAAAGAACTAAATTAAGAAATAAATCTAAAAAACATATAATGTAAGTAGGAAAAATAAAAATATGAAAAAAATAGGTATGTGTACTTTATGAAAAATAGACATTGTTTAAACATAATTATTTAAAAATGAATGTGTTATAAAATAAGTTGGGTTGGCAATGAATGCGATAACATTCAGCTGCATATTATCATGAAATTCGATATTTTCACATACATATAAAAAACATACAAGTATGTATTGTGCGGTTTTCCTTTTAGTTTTTTTAGAAAATCTTTCTTTGTTTATACAAATTAAAAATTATGAAAATTACATGCAAAATTCATAATATAAACACAACTATTATTATATATAGGTGAATAATTTTATAATAAAGTACTTTTTCAATTATTAAACAATTTTTTATAATATGTGAATATTTTCATGATAATATTTTTTTAAATAATATAATTAGTTAGGCAAAAAAGAGTATACATAAAAATATATAAATAAATATTTTTTGAGTACAAGTAATATTATTACTATATAGTCGATTTTTATTATATTTTATATATCCAACTTTCCATAAGAAATTGAAGCATTAATTTAATTTCCCTAACTACACTTTATGAGTAAAATACTATGTAAATATTGAACTAAAATCTAAAATATTTTAAGAAAAAAATTAAATTAAAACTAAAGTATAAATATTTTATTCTTTATACATATGCTTAGCATAGAACGGGTACATTTATTTAAAACAATATTTTAATAGGACGCTATTAGAAATTTTGTTATTAAACAAAAACATTTAAGATATCAAAATACATAAGGTATAATTAGCGCAATTATTGTTCATCAGACAAAAAAGTACATGTTAAATAAACTAAAACAAGAGCATAATAAGTTCTCTTACTTGCCAACTCTTAACAATTAATAAATAAAATTAAAACTATTTACATTTTATAAAGAAAAATAGGTGCATGATCACTAATTGAAGAATGCGGTAATATGATATTAACCTCAGCTTAAAAATTTGCATTTGCTGGATTATCTATTAATACTATGTATTGCTGCAATTTTGAAATTGGCAGATTTCATATTTTTGCAAACTAATACGTACTTGAAATTAACTAATATAATTAGGGATTTTGTAATAAATCATCAGTCAATTTGATTTTAATCTAAGAAATATTAACTAGAGAATATATTGAATTAAATTTAAATATTCAATATAAATTTGTTAATTTTTCTAACTTAATAAAAAAAGTTTACTTATTAATTATTTCTTTTAAAAAATGTTAAAATATTATTTAAATGAACGTAATCAAAAGAGACAGATCATATTACTTCTAATCTGAAATTAGTAAAATCTTCAATATATGCCCGCTCTTAATATATTCAGTGTGCATTAGCGTCGAACTAAAATAAACAAATTTCACTTTGGTTATTTTAGTTTATACTTGAAATTACATTATACGTGTACTTAATGATAAAATTTAATTTCTATTAAAGATAATTTACATTTCTATTTGTTACAATTAATATTGTAACAAATAATGTAATTTAAATAAAACTATTGTTTTTATCAATTACATAAAGATGTGTAATTGATTGTACTTAATATACATGTCAATAGTTGGTTGTCAATAATTGTACCATTTACCCATTTCAATAGTTGTACTAGGGTGATAATAATTGTACATTTACGCATTTCACGTACAAAATTTAATTTTTAAAATTTTTATTCAACATTTGATAAATCTTAATTTTATGCAAGAGATATATTCAATTTATATTTTTTGCCGATGCTCAAATTTTTATTGTTCTGCATAGAAATATCGTTTAGGGATGTCAATGGTTCCTGATGCGCTATACTGCTCGAATATGGTTTTGATCAAGTTTTGTAGTTTTATTTAAAGTATCAAATTTTACTTCAAGCAAATTAAGACAAAATTTTACAAAATAAGTCCAGGATTTATTTGAAGCAGGAGTTTTGCTTGCTTTAAGTAATTCTTCCGAAAATTAATACTTCTTTCACTTAAACTACTCACACTAACTCTCTTATAATTGTTAAAGACGAACATTTTTTAACAGATCATTATGCCTTTCAACGCAAGAGTAATTAAAGTTTTAAGATTCCGTTGGGTGTGTAAAAAGGAGGAAAAGACCCACCCATCGAAATTTTGTTTCATAATATAATGTCTAGATATAAATGTAACACCTATTATATAATATGTGAAACAAAAACATCCACAAAATTCAAGTGAAGCTAATAAAAGGTTTTTTAAGGGGGATCATTTAAAAATTTTAAAAATGCCAACTTGACTACTCTTGTTACATAATTGTGGCGCGCCACATATGTATTGAAGATAAGTACTTTTGTTTATACGACCCTAACCATTAATAATTCATACACCTGAATTTCTCAAATTATATTTGCTTTTAATTCAATGTACCAGAAATATAGTAAACTATTTTAATACCTAATTATATTTTTTCAAAAACCACATTTGTAATCTCTAATTTTATATATATATAACTTTATGTAAATTAAAAAAATTAACAATATTCTATTAATATAAAAAAAATCACATACTAAAACTTAAATATTTCTTCGACCATTATTAATTTATACAGCTTCGAAAAAATTCATTAAAACTGCATAACATCGCTTTTATTTTTTATTACTGCCTGAATTCTTGTTGGCATGGGTTCAACAAGTTTTTTACACTCATTAGGTGTGATTGAATTTCATATTTCTTTTATTTTTTTCTTTTAAAGTCTCTAATCTTTGTGGGTCATTTTGGAGTTTACTTTTCATTATTCCCCAAAGAGACTTTATAGGATTGAGGTCTGGACTTGAAGCTGGCCAGTCTAAAAAATTTATATATTGTTCATTTAGCCATTGCTTAGACCTTTTTTTTGTATGCGAAAGAGCCCCTTCTTGTTGAAATATGTATTCATCAAAGAATATTAATTTGCTTACTAATGGTATTAAATTTTCTTGAAGAATATTTATATATTTTTTGGTATTTACAGTCACATCGATGAAGTGTAAATTACCCACAACTTTAGCAGACATGTAACCCAACACTATAACAGAAGGTAGAAATTTGACGGTTCGTTTTAAACAGTCCTAATGGTATATCTTATTTTGTCTGCGAATTACTCTTTTTCTAAAATCTCCCACACATAGATCAAATTTAGACTCATCCCTAAATATGATGGAGTTCCATTGTTTTTGTTTCCAATCCTTACGTCAATTGGCATATACTAACCGATTTTTCTTCTGCAAAATGGTTAATAAAGAGTTTTCTTTGGCCTATAAATTTAAATAGATTGCAAGGCAATAAGTAAAATATGCTGCTTTTGATTTTTCTTTTTCCCTAGTACCTTATAAAATGAATACTTGAGTTTATGAATGTTTTTTTCGAGTCCATCCACGACTTATCTTTCCAGTTTCTTCCGACCACTTTTTCGATAAATCCCGAACGATACTTCTCCTATTTTTTTTAATAATTTTATTTGAGATTTTCGACCTCTTTTTTTTACAAAATTCTCTGTAGAACCATTTGCTTTAAAATTTTTAATTATACTCACTACAGTAGATCTAGTTAATTTAATTCCTTTTGATATTTCACCATAACTTTTTCCATTTTTGTTCTTATTCACAATCAAATAGCACACTTCTTCCACAATAGAACTTTCACGCGTCATATTTGGCGTTAACTAATAATGCATTCATAAATTAATTTAATTTTGGTAATAAAATGATTCTCTTATGTGAAAGTAACGGTAATTTATTTTAATTCTCATTAGAAGTATAAAACCCGTTATAATAATAGCATTACTGAAGCAACTTTTGCAGCTGTATGAATTAATAGTGCTCGAAAAAATATTCAATTTTTAGTATGTGATTTTTTTATATTAATAGAATAATTAGGTACTAAATTAGTTTACTATATTTCTGGTACATTGAATTAAAAACAAAATAATTTGAAAAATTCAGGTGTATGAATTATTAAGGGTTAGGGCTCGTAAATGCCAATTATGCATATTAATATTGAGAAGTTACACACTCAAATCAATGCATAATACACTTTGCTTTAAATCAAATCTAAAATTTTCAATTTTAAATTTGTTTTTTTCGAAATCGATTAAAATTTTGGTAACTTTAAATTCAATTTTACTTTAAAAGTTTTAACAAAATTTTAATCATATTTTAATACTTTATTTGGTAAAACATAAATTTAATAAAAACATTTCTCATTCAATGCACGTTATCTTGCGCCCTAGCAACTCCACAATTTGATTATTTAAATCATTTAGTTTTAGTTGCAAAATCATAACATTTGGTTTTTTACTTATGAATATGATATTTTAAAAATAAATCTTAATTTTAAATTTTTTTTCGAAACATTACAAAAATTTCAATTATAAATATAATTATGATAAATTAAATATGCATATATGTATTTATAAATTTGTAAATTTAAAGTTTTACTAGACAAAAAAAATAAATTTAAAAATAATTTTATATATAAAGAATTTATGGTCAAATTTATTTATTTATTTCATGTTATAATGATAAAATAAATAAGATTTTCAAAGTTATATGAAATATTTATTGAATAGACAAAAATAAACTATATTTAATGAAATGAAATATTTTATAAAATAAAATTTATTCAATCATATTATAATAATATAAAAATAAATATTACACTACATACAAAAAAAAATATATAAATAAAAGAAATTCACACATATTTCATTAATTTGAAAAGTAAAGTAAAATTTGTCAAATTGTCAAGTTGCCGTTTAAAATTTTTTTAACCAGCAAAGAATTCACAGAAACAGCAGCTTTTTCTCAATATATTTCACGTAATATCCCTGTTGACAAAAAAGTAAACGTTATCCAAAGTTATATGTTTATTATAAAGTTATATAGTTAATTTTAAATCATAAACTAACTTAAAAAATAAAAATATTATTTAATTACGTTATGTACATAAGAAAAAATATTAATTTTATTTGTTGCGCTATTAATATATGTGTGGATTCTTTAAAAATGCTCTGTACAATATTGTTGTTAATACAATTATTTATTATGTATAATAATGTAATTAGTATATATTATGTACAGGGTGTTCACGATTCAATGGTATTCCTGAAGCGAGTGATGGAGTAAATCCAGACGAAACACCTAGTGTCATTTTTCTTTTTGGACCCTTGTTTTCGAGTTATGGGGCCTCAAATTTGAAATATGCGAAAACTTTCATATTTTTGATTATAACCTGTAAATATGACAGGAAGAAGAGCTCTGTACTCTAGCCATCATTTTGATATAACATAATTTGGAAAAAATTTTAAAAATAGCATGTCTATCAAGCGAAAAACTGAGGTCAAAACCTTAGAATATTAACAAAAACAAAATATTTTTCAAACAAAAACAAATTTTTTAATCTTTATTACGCAGTAATATGCATTATTAACATGTATTTCTTTTTTTCCAAAATAAAAGACATTGGCATTATCTTTATTTCTCTAAAAAATATTTCTTTCAGGAATATTGTGTCTACGAGGGAAATTGTACGAAATATTTTGTATAGAAATAAAGGCAATACAAATCTCTTTCATTTTGGAAAAGAAAAAATACATATTAATAATGCATAATATTGTGTAATACAGATTTAAAAAAATTTATTTTGTTTGAAAAATACTTTGTTTTAGTTAATTTGGTAAGGTTTTGACCTCAATTTTTCGCTTGATAGACTTTTTACTTCTAAAATTTTTCCTTCATTATGTTATATCAAAATGAAGGTTAGAATACAGAGCTCTTCTTCCTGTAAAAAAAAACCGATAATTATATAAGCAAATGACAGTTAAACGAAAATTTAGTAAAAAAATTTTTGAAAAAGTTTGTCTTTGCAGTCGAATATCTCTGAAACTAAAAGAAGTCTTTGCAACCACCTGTTGTGCTAATGAAATTCTCCAAAAGGAGAATTTCATTAGCTTAAAAATGGATTAGCTTAAAAATTAGTTCAAAGTTAGATTTGAATGTCATATTTCCTGAGTTATAATCAAAAATATGAATATTGAACGGTTTCGCATATTCCAACTTTAAGGCCCCACAACTAAATCACTAGGTGTTTTTTGTTCGTCTTGAAAAATATCACTAGGTTTTTTTTGTTCGTTTTGATTCATTCTAGCATCCTGCTTCGAGAATACCATTGAATCTCGGATTCGCTGTATAATAATAATATTAGTATACATAATATTTACTAATAATAATACATACTAATTTTTTCATTAGTACATATTATATACACTAATATTATTATACAATATTGTTACTAATATTATGATAAATTAAAATAAAATTTTTAAATTTAAAATTATATACGTCTTATAATAATGTCATATACTTAATGCGTAATTTTTAATCATTTTATACTACTATTTAATTATTAGAATTTGAATATACATACGTATGTTTGCATATGCAATGTTATATTGAATTATACAAATAAAAATAAAAGGAAAATAATATTTATCTATTCCCTGCAAGTTGTTAATATTTTTTTAAGTATAACTTTGTATGGGTTATGAATCTTAATTAACTATTAATATAAAAATTTACAATGAAAGAGTTAATGAAAAGAATCGCAAAAATTAAAATATTTTACTGTTTTTTGTATATAAAAATTTTAAAATTATTTAAACCAGAATGAAAACACTTACATACATGCATCCATAAAAACATAAGTGGTTCATATAACCATGAGAGTTGTCTATTTTATTATTGGATATTTCTGTATAAAAAAATTGTTATTCGTTTACAAAAAAAAAAAAACAGGAATACATACGTAAATGTATGCCTAATTATTTTAAAACAAACAATTTTTATGAATAAAAACTAACATAACTTTAAAAATGTCGCGTGAAGGGACCTTATATTATGTAAATATGAATATCCAATATGAAAATATAAAATAAAATTCTGAAAGGGACAAAATATGTATTAAAAATTATTGACAACATATTTTATTTTTAAATATTATCACACTGTGGTTTTTACTATGTGTATATCATGACATATTGTGTTTCTGAAAATGTTTTTATATATTTCTATAATACTGTATAATATAGCAAAAATACTGTTTAATTGTACTCAACTATACATACATAAATAATATAAACATGTATGTATATTTTAATATAGATTAATATGTAAATATATTTATTGATTAATATATATATATATATATATATATATATATATATATATACATAATAATTTTTATATATATATATATACATATATATATATATACATATATAAAAGTAATATGTATGGAAATTTAATTACTTTAATTTTATTAATGAAATAAATTAACTTTTGTCTACCCTAATTTGAACATCTCTCTCTAAACGGTATTTTCTGTCAAATTTTTCAAACTTGTATTGCATTGCAATAATAATGAAAGGATTAACGCACTAAATTGAATTAGAGGCATTTTTAATAAAACTAATGGGAAGCTTATATTTCATACTTCTTATGAGACGTAGAAAATGGTAATATTGTATGTAGGTACACTAAATAGTAAATATGTACTAAATTCTTAACAACATTATAATATATGTATGAATATGTATACAAAGATGTATATGAATTAGGTATTATGTTAAAACTTCAAAAGAGAAATTACATAACCGTCAAGGTTTCCTTTTTTTTATGAAGTTTTTAAATTGAACGCTGCATAAGTTCTTCCTTATAAGCTTTAATTTTCATTACAAAGTTATCTAGCGGAATAAAATGTTCTCTAGACAATAATTTTCAGTAAGTCTTTTACTTAGACCGATTTAGTTGACAGTAAATATGACTTTTATTTTTGATATACTGCCTAATTTAAGTCACTTAAAACTTCATATAACTATAAAATTAAAATAATTTAACAAAACTTTATCAAATATTTTTATCCGAACAGCTTATTGTAATACAATTTTATTTTGATTTTTTACCATTAATATAAATAATAAAAAGTAAATATGCATTTGCACATAAATATACAAATACATAATTTTTAATTTTAAAATCATAATTATATAGTCATGAATGTAAATCCTAATATTTAAAATATTTTTAGAAAATATCAAAAAACTAAATTAAAGAACATAAACAATAATTATAAATTAATAAAACTTTTTTTTTGTGTTCCAAATTGTATACAGTCTGTTATCGATATAACGCGTTTATTATTGACAGAAATCGTTTCGTCATATTGACGAATTAAGAAAAAAAATGAGAAATTAATATGCTTAAAAATACATTTAATATTTTATGCAACTACATATAATTTTCTATTTTTATTTATATAAAAGTATCAAATAGTAATAGTTAGCTTTATTATTTTAAAAAAAAAAAACTATTTTGATTGAGCGATACATAAATTTCAAAAGCTAGTTATTAAAATTTATAAAAAAAAAAAAAATATCCAACCCACTATCCTTCACCCTTAAAAAAGAAGACTTTTGTAATTAATTAAAAAAAATAAGAACTAGAAAAATTTAACCTTGTTACTATTAACTAAATTTTAAAACCTATAAATGCATAACAAGAAAAAACAAAATACAACATGCAAAACTTTCAAAACTTTATGCAAAATATTTTTGATAATAATATTTATACGAATTTTTTAAAAAGGATAGTATATTTTTCTCTTTAAAGATTAAATTACCTTAACCCTTGTTTTCATTTTTTCAATAGTTCAATATTGAGTCTATACTTTCTAATTCATATTTTATTGTTTCGTCTAGTTGGGTATTAAAGTCAGTATAAATTTTCAAATTTCTAAAAAAAAATTCATACTTTTCAAAAATTTTCCACTTAAATTCATTTTATATTTCATATTTTCTACTAAAATTAATATTAATTATATTTCGTAATTTTATTTTTAATCGAATACCCACATTTTAATTGTATTTCTAACTCAAAATTTCAAGTTCTGTTAACATTTAAAAAACTAATGTTTCAATTAAAAAATATTTTCGCAAAATACGTTATATATAATATTATACATAAAATACAACATGGTTTATTTTAAATGTCAATGGTGATAAAAAAAATTATAGATGCATATCTTTTTGAGAGTTTGAATTATTATTAAATCTCAAAAAAAAAAACTAAATAAATTAAAAAATAATATATGTACATATTTGAAATATTTTCAAAAACAATTCTACAATAATTTAGATATTTTATATTTTAGTTGATATTGCTTGTTTGTAAAGTATTTTTTAAAATTTCTAAATATATGTACATAAACTGATTTTATATAAAGATATAAAAATATATTATAATTTATGTTTTTAAAAAGGAAATGTGTTTTACGGTTTCAGAAAGCGAAAATCGTTTATATAATAGAAAATAACATAATATATGTTAAACATTTCGTCTTGAATATGTATCTATTTTATTCTTTCTTTATTTTAACCGAAAATAATTATCAATTAAAAATTTTTTATTTAAATTCTTAAAAAGCTTAATTGAATATTTACACGTCCATATTGTCTAATATATAATAACATGCCTCTAAATATATTACATGAAGTTATTTACATGCATATATACATTCAAATAACGAATAAATTAAGTATTTTTTTAGTACCTCAGAACGGATTAAAATCAGAATATGTTTATTTTTGAGTTATTATTTTATAATACCTTAATACCTTATATCTCGCATTACAGTATTCATAAATTTATATTATTAAAATCTCTATATTAATTTCTATCTCTAAAATAGTTTACGCTTTCTGAAATACATAAACTATAATAAAACACTTTCAAAACAAATTAAGTTAAAATTATATGGTAAGTTATCTAACAAAAATATTTAAAGAAAAATCAATAAGAATTGCATTACATACTTATAGTTATTCAATTTACATATAAAGCAAAAAATTTAATTATATAGTTAAATAACGTATATTTTTATGACAAAATGGAAATTAAATCAATTTGAAAATATTAGAAAAAATATGTTTCATTACTTTTAGTACTAATATATGTAACTACTTAAAATTAAATTAAGTAAAAACCAAAATCATAAACCTATTTGAGAATACTTTATATTAAAAGATTACTAAATTACGAAAATAGTATAAGATAGAATGTAGATATGTGACGACATTTAATGTCTTCACTAATGCAACATAAATAATATTAATACAATATAAATTACTTAGATGACTTATTTTAAAGTTGTAATTTGCTAAAAAAATTTACTTAATAATATTGTTAAATGTTGAAAGATCAGACAATATACATTCAAAAATTCTTTGAAATAAGAACAAATTGATTTTAATCCGAATGTAGCAACTATTTTGTTTAATACCAATCTTGTAAGAATGTAATATTTTATAATAAAATTTAAATAATATAGATCTACAAAAATTTTTCTTTCACTTTTACTTTTCTCTTATACCAAAGCTGCTCTCATTAAATTCAGATTTGAAAAATTTAATTTTAAATACATATGTATAACATTTTTACATAGTAAAGAAAAAAATTAAAGTCGGCATTAAAAATTATATTTTTTTCTTATAATTGTAGTAATTGAAATTTTATATAAAAATAAGAAACTTAGATTTCATGGGAAATAAAACTTTGTCCTCAATAAACATACATATGTATATACATATGTAATGTATGAGTAGCTAACAAACAATTTTATAATAGTTTAACTATGTTCGAATTTAAGATATACATACATACAAAAGGATACGTAATTTATTTTATTAAATTTTAAATTTGGCAAGACTTTTAAAAACAAAATTCAGTTTTATTCATGTAGTGATACATACATTTTTTATATATAAAAAGTATTGTATAAACATCGATGTGTCTGACAATTAACTATACTTCGAAAACATATTCAGATAAAAAGAAAATAATAACATTTTAAATAATTTTCAAATTTTAACTAATTTCATCCAAAAATTTTAGAACATAAAACCTTCAAACATTGCACACCCATTTGAAGGACGTTGAAAATCTGATTCCAGTGAAATCAAAGATTGTTGCACAAAATATTCATGTTTACTAAAAATTTTCGACAGTTTTAACACAGTTTCTTTATTAGCAATTAGATTAGGACCGCTATAGATTAAGTAACGATAGATTAATGACGTCCTTTTGATTTTATGTTTAAATTAAAAGTATAACCCAGTGAAAGAAAAAATTTGTAAAAGATTGGGGTATAAACAGAAAAAAAAAAAATTAATATCGGTAATGTATATGTATAAATTAATTTTGACGGGCGTTTTCTTAGTTAACTCTCTATATTATTCTTCACAAATAAATATTTAATACGGACAAGCAAAATTTTAAGACCCGAGAGAAAACAATAAAATTCATCTTTAATATTTTACGTGTGCCTAACTACACTTTATATCTGGTTGAATTAAAAAATTTCAAAATTATTCTTTAAACATTAAACTTTGATTTTAGTTTTTATTTGAATAAGCTTATTTCAGAGTATTTTGTGAAGTATAATATTAACATGAAGAAAAATATATATGTAAATATATTTTGCTCACATCTTTTTTTTATAAAAAAGCATATAAGTGAATTTTATACTTAATTTTTATCTAAAGAAAAAAATATATACATATGTATGTATATTCGATTAACTAATATTAAATTTAGAGTATTATTATAAAATAATAATATTCGATTTTGCAAGAAAAAATTTAATACATAAGTATATGAATATACAAACCAATAAAAGTAAGTTAGGGCTAATAGCTATTCAAATTGACAAAGAAAAAATTAATATTTAAAAAATGTTAAAAAAATATAAAAAATATTTTCGGGAATTGATAGAGTAATCCGTTAATAGGTGAATTTTTAAAATTAAGAAAGCACATAAAAATTATAAATAGAAAAAATTAAAAAATGTTATTTACGCAAAATCAATAAAATTTACAATAAAATATACTTAAATGTGTTTTATTTATCTCCTTGTTATTTTTAGTTTTAAAAATTCCTGAGATAAAATTCCGGCTAACAGGAATCTTGTCGTGAACCCTAAAAAAGCGTTACAGTTAGAAAATGACGAATTTGCACATATTCTTATGGAAGTTATAGAGATTACAAGATTACAATACAAGGTACACACACTATAAGAAAAAAAAATGAAACATATTTTTAATTTTGAAATATTGGGTTGACTTTCGTATACTCTCCCTTCTTTCAGAAGTTTAATATTAATATATGTATGTAACATATGTTAATAGCGTATATACCAAAAATAAGTACTGGCCTCAATGCCTTATATATATATCTATCATTTCAAACAGTAAATCAAAAATAAATTCCAAATTTGTATAGAGTTTAAATAAAAAGAGTGTCGGAAATTGCTTAATACTTTTAGTTCCATTGATTCTACATATTTTTTCATTTAAAATTTAAATTAAAAAAAATCGGTAGATAAATTTCGTCCGAAAAATGCATTTAAAAAAAAAATGCCTCTAGAAAGAAAGGAGCATCTTCAAAAAACAATAAAGAAAAATGTTTTCTAGTTCCTAGCATATTCAAAATCGTGAAAGGAACGTATTTTTTTCTTTTATTTACTTAGCCTTTACTATAATATACAGTTTGTATATTATAGATAAGTTAAAAATTTTTTTTGAAGTAGAAACTGAAAAATATTTTAAAGTCTTTTATTAGAAATATATGTAACAAAAACTAAAATTTAAACAAACTTCATTAATTTTTTTACCTTTGAATATTTTATAAATAGAAATTATGTATACGTATTTCTATATTACATTATCTTACTGCTCTTTGACTGAACATTTTTTTTTTTATATTTTGTACTGCCATGTTACTTACAATAACATGATGGCTAGGGTTGTCCTTATTCCCAAAGTGGGAAGAAGAGACATGGTGCCCAAGTTATTCAAACCGATTAGCCTCACTTCGTTCTTATTGAAGACAATGGAGAAAATAGTTGATAACCATGTCTGGGTGGAGGTGCTGGCGAGGAGGCCGCTAAGCGATTGCCAGCATGCGTATTGGGCAGGGAAGTCGGCAGAGACCGCTATGTTTCGCCTTGCCAGTACCCTAGAAAGAGAGAGCCGTAGAGAGGCCTTGCCAGTACCTCTCTACGGCTGTAGAGAGAAAATCGGAGGTCAAATACTTAGGAGTGGGGTTTGATTCCAAGCTTCTTTGGCGAAGTCACGAGGAAGCTGTGTGTACACGGGCAACCCGGGCGCTTATGGTTTGCAGGGCCATCTCGGGCAGGCCGTGGGGCTGCTTCCCGTCTGTCATGTGGTGGATGTATACCATGATGGTCGTGCCGCTCCTAACTTATGGAGCAGTGGCATGGGCAAGAAGGGTGGCTCTTGGTACAGCTAGGAGGAACCTGGAACGATTGCAGAGACTCGAATATGTCTGCATCACAGGGGCTATGAGAACTTGTCCAACGGCGGCAATGGAGGTAATTTTGGGACTAACACCCTTGCACCTTGCTTCCTCTTTCAGGCTGGGGAGAAATGGAGTCGGAATAATCGGTGTGAGAGATCGGGGTCGTCTTGTCGGGGAGGTTCCTATCGATGCCTCGGCACGACATGGCAAGGAGGTACAGCTTCGAGAAAAATTTTGCCTCGTTGCTGAGTAACAGAAGGGACTGGGAGCGTGACTTTTCGGGCCGCCCAGTTGGAACACACGTTATTAGATAGTACGCAGATGGGTCAAACACCAGTATCGGGACGGGTGCGGGAGTATTTCTGCCAAGGACCAAATTCTCCGAACCTATGGGAACTTTTCCGAGTGTGTTTCGGGCTGAGTTGCACGCCATTGAAATGTGCGGTTCAGCCTGAAAAGGGGGTATCAGCGACAAGAAATAATGATTATGCCGGATAGCCGGGCTGCGATGGGAGCGCTGAACTCGTTTTCGGTATCCTCTGCGGCAGTGTGGGGCTGTCTTGAGAAGTTCAATGAGTTAGGCAGATGCAACCGGGTCACACTGTGTTGGGTGCCGGGCCATGTGGCCGTGGGAGGAAATGAGGCCGCTGATGCACTTGCGAGGAAGGGGGAAAACACACCACTCCTTGGGCCGGGGCCCTTCTGCGGAATTGGACCACATACCATTCTTTGGGAATTAAGGAAGGAATCAGAAAGAAGGCGGTCGGAGCGCTGGAGAAGTCTTCCGTAAGGCATGTCTTTGTAAGGCATGCCCCGCACTCGGATGGGGGCGCACAATAGATCCTTATACGTGGTCGCAGTGCACTGTTGGCCCCGTTATACAAATCTACAAATCTACAAGTTAATTATTTTAATTAAATGCGAACTTTAAAAGTAAATGTAATTCCGTAAAATTGTAAAAAAGTATTTTCAAAGCTAAAAAATGTAGAAAATATGTTCACCAGTTAAGTTATAATTATAAAAATAAATAAATTAATAATATATATTATTAAACATAAATATATTTTTTCTATTCTATAGTTTTCATATTCTGCCATTTTCAATTCATATAAATTGCGAAAAAATATAATGCCTTCATAAACGAAATTTAATTTGAAATCAATTTTAAACAAAACTGAATTCGAAAAGCATGTATCAATTTTTAAGTGACACGTTTTTTAATAAGACTTTTATTTTTTATAAAAAAGTAGTAGAGAAAGTGTGAATGCATTTTTAGTAAAATATCAAATCCACAATTTCGAAAATTATGCTTTTTTTCCATAAAAAAATTGACGGAAACCTAAAAATATTTTTTATAATGTAAATTTTTTTGTTTTTGAGAAATTCAAAATTATTTTCCAGAAAAAGTTTATGTTGTTGATTTTTAAGTCCGCGCTTTACACAATTAGCGCGAATCAGAAAGAAAAAACCAATTAAAAAATAGAACAAAATAGTTACCGTTTCCCAAGTCGAAAATATCAATTTGTATGACCTTATTTTATATGTATGGGTATAAAAACATTTTTGTACAAACACTTCCTGCTGCGCTTCTATTTAGTCAGATGCCTTGCTTTTTGTTTGGTTTTAATGTCAACCCAAATTACTACGCTAACGCTAAAGCTCTCCATACTACTTTTTTGAGACAAAATACTACTGCAAAACAATTTGAATTATAATACTGTTAACAACACTGGTATAGTGCATTTTATTAAACACGAACTAATTTTGCTTGGAAAAAAAAATCCTGTTACAGTGATATCGCCTGAAGTAATTTTAATTTAAAACAAAACAAAAACAAATGTTTTATTCGCAAAATTAAAAACTTAATTAATTTACTAGTTATGAATTAAATAAAACCAAAGACGTTGAAAATTCCTTAGACGTTAAGTTTTTAAAATCTTTGCTAACACACTTTTGAACAAAAATTTCTTTTTTTTTATTAAAATAAATAATATTCACACACATGTGATGGAGACATCCAAAGACTTCTTATTAAATATTTTGTATTTGTCATTTACAAACTTTGCTAATTCTGAAGCTAAAATCACAAAACTTTCGCTTACTTTTTACACCAGCGCGGCGGTGTATTTTTCCAAGAACAAAAATCAACATTAGACATTTAATTTCAATTTCAATTTAGCAATGCTTAGAGGAAAAAGTCTTACCAGAAATCTTGGGCTTCAGAGGGTTTTTGTTTTTGAAGATGCAATTTTTTAAGGAGGGCAAGCGAAATAGAAACAATGATATTCCCTCCTTTAGTATTTCTAATTCGTTGTTTAACGCAGATAACCTTTTCTGTCTTTTAAATTGAAGGGTACATGTATAAAATCTTATAATGTACAAGACATGTTAATATTTTTGTATTTGTGTCTATAAAATTTCTTTAGTTCATATATAAATTTCGTACGAGAAGGATGTGTTGCTGAGCGGTAAAATAATTTATTTGCTGTTTAAATTTTTTTTTTACCGAGAGGAAGTGTGGAAAATCTACAAAGACACTGCCAGACGAAAAGCAGTAGTGTGGAACCTTAATCCACTAAAAAACACCCTCCTCAAAATAAACTATAAAACTAATCGGAAACAACTAACCATTAATTTTACTCTAACGTTTCTGATTATTTACAAGCTTTTGATCTGGCTCAATAGCGTGCTAAGTACTCATTGTTTCAGATAAAAATCTTTAAACTAACTCGAGAGGTCTCGTACGTTTAAGTCTCCTAACAAAGTTTTGATTGTTAACCAATCGAGCCGCCTCAATGTTGACATGATTGGATAAACGCATTTTACGATTGGCTGCTTGCTTTTTAATTTCGTCTGTGACACTTAGGATCGTGAGATCCCTGTGTATATCGGCATTACGGACATACCAAGGGGCGTTTACAATGTCCCGTAATATTCTATTCTGAAATTTTTGTATAGATTGGATATGAGTCTGCGTAGCGCAGTCTCATAACTGAATACCGTAAGCCCAAACAGGCTTAAATATTTGATTATATATCAAAACTTTGTTGTATATTGTCAATTTAGAACGCTTCCCCAAAAGCCATTCAAACTTTCTGTATTCCTCCTCTAGTTGAGATCTCTTTTTCTTTATGTCCTCCTTCCATCTGAGCTTAGCGTCCAACGTCATTTCTAAATACTTTGCCGTGTTTGCGGACGGAATCAAGAAGCCATTTTTCCGAACCGAAAATGAATTATCAATTTTCCTATTAGCGAAATTTACGTGTACTGATTTCACCTCGTTTTGTTTTATATTCCACTTTCTTGTCCATTTTGAGATGTCATCACTGGCCCTTTGTAATTTTTGTGTAGATTAATTTTCTTTTCGTTCTATTGCGATAACTGCTGTATCATCAGCAAATGTAGCTGTTGTCACTCCTTCCGATTGAGGAATATCACACGTGTATAGCAAGTATAATATCGAACCCAATATACTCCCATGTGGTACATCCGACCTGATATCCCTAAGCAAAGAGTACTCCTCTTCCTGTTTAACTTGAAATACCCTATTAGTCTGGTAAGATTCGAGCAGGTCAACATACTGCCTTGGTAGTAATCTCCTAAGTTTTTTTATCAATCCACAAAGTCAAACCTTATCGAAGGCCTGGGCTACGTCCAAAAATATGATAGAACATATTGTTTTTTCTTCCAGTGAATTTTCTTTTAGGTCAGTTATTCTATGAATCTGATCTATGGTTGAGTGGTTCTAGCGAAAACCAAATTGACGATTCGGGATTAACCTTTTACTTTCAATTATAGGCTGAAGTCTTCTCAATAAAAGTTTCTCTAGCAGTTTTGAAATCATCGGCAACAATAAGTCTGTAAGAAGTCGCCCTGTCTATAGGTTTGCCAGGTCTGTGCAGCATGATTATCTCTGCAACTTTTAAAATTTAAGGACGTAATTAAACCTTATACACGCATTTATTAGGCGCATAAGCATCGTTATACCCCGTTTTGGGTAATTTTTTTCTAAATACCGACCGTTATTAGGTCAAATCCTAGGGCTTTTTTAGGTTTAAGAGTCGTGATTTCTTCTATAACATCTCTTTCCTTGACCATTGGAATAGTCACGCTATCCCCATCAAAAGCAGATTACTCATTTTCATACACGCCCTGGTTGTCATGCGGGCAGAATATAGCGGCCAAATGATCCGCAAACGCATTTTCCTTGTCCTTGTCAGTTTTTGCACACGTTCCATATCTTTTTTTAATAGGAGCGAGATGTTTAATAGGTTGCTTCATTTTCTTTGTTGCCCTCCACAGTGAGTAATTGGTTTTCTCACACGCCGTCAAATTTTGAACATAATTGGCAACCGAATCTTCTTTGTATTTTCTAATACAGCGTCTTAGTTCCTGCGATTCACGATCTGGTTTTATCAGTAGGATCACGCGTTTGCTGCCACCTCTTTCTCGCCCGCCTGCTTCGTCTTACTTTTGCTAGTATATGTGGGGGATAGTTAGTGCCCGCCCTTCTAATAGCATTATTTTTCGAACTACTCCAAGCCGCATTTTGAATAATGTTAGTAAAGTTTTCGGTCATTAATATCGGTTGGCCAAAACGTTGGCTTCGCAGTAGAGTGAAAAAGGCACCCCGTGCCGCCAATTGCTGTCCTAAGTTCTCTTCCTCTAGTTGAAGTATGCCTTGAACCCTAATCAGTGTGCTTAGCGTTATAGTCACTCCCCAATATAAATTTATCGCCTAGGTCTGTCAGAACGTTTTGAATAATTTCGGCCGTAATTTTAAATCTGGGGTGATAATATAAGCCACTCTAAATTTTTGCTTGGTCGAAGTAATCTGAACCGCCGTCATTTGCATTTACTCAGTTTGCATCTGTTGCAGATCGCAATGCACTATATTTTCTTTTATTATTATCACTGTTCCGCCCTTCGCTATATTTCCAGGGCGGTTCGAGTTGTAAATTCTATAACCTGGAAACCGAGTCCTGCTTCTTAAGGTCATATGTGTTTCAGTTACGAGGTACAAGTCTATATTCTGTGTATGTAGAAAAACTTTAAACTTGTCCTTTTTATTTGCAATACCATTGCAATTCCATATTGCTATTTTAAAATTACCTCGTGCCATTATTTACCAGGTCTTTTGGTACTCGATTTTTTCTCTAAAATGCTCAATCTCTGAGAGATTTTGTCCATCATATCTAGCATGTTCTGCATCATATTTTGCATTTTATACAAAACATTCACGTCACTGGCCCTTACTTTATTGCTCGTGCCACCGTCATCAGTTTTCGTTTGGAGAACGTCCTTGTATGTTACATATTTTGAGATTATTCTCGAGGTGAATTGCCTCGGTGACCGGTCAGAATTCTTTTTCAAGTTGTTGTTGCTGTTTTTATTTCTACGTTTTTATAGTTCCTTAGCTACAGGGCATCCCCTGTAGTTTGCTGGGTGGGCCTCCAAGCAATTGGAACACTTTGCTGCAGTACTCTTTGGCTTACTACAATCTGATGTTAAGTGCCTGCCTGCACATTTTACACAATTCGGTTCTCTCTGGAAAAATGTTTGCGTATGTCCATACCTTTGACACCTTTTACACTGCGGAATGGTTCTATCCTTTCGAAGTGCCTCTATCCTAACTTTCATCCTGTTTATGTGATCGATTTCATAAATTTTTTTCATCTCCTCGTCATTTGAGAATGTTAACATTAACAGCGGTAGAGGCACCATAATGTTTTTCCCATTTTCTTTATTTTTTTTTAATTTTATTAGTTACATCTAAGATTTTGTAACCCCTGGAGCTTAAGTCCTCTTTTATATCTTCCGGTTCACAACTGGGGTGAAGATTTCTTACCATGACCTTTATTGTTCTGGCCTGCTTTTTTTCATAGGTATGCCATTCCAGTCCAGATCCATTCATGATCCTGGTAAGATTCCTATAGTCCATTTCGGAATTTACAGTAAGCTTAAATCGATTGTTATTCATCATTTTAACCTCATAATGGATGTCCTTATTTTTTAATGTTGACTCTATTTGATTATAGTCAACCACATTACTTATGACTACTGGAGGCGGCCTAGAGTTTTTCATGAAATCGTCTCGGCTTTTAGAATTAGGAACATCCGCTTTCTCAGCGTTGATTGTCACCTGAACCACTTCCGGAGATAATTTCGCTTTTCTTTTTTTTACTGGACCTCTTTTGCTTTAGGATACAATCTGTTTCTCTGGCGAGTTCTTCCTCATCTGTTGAATAGGCGTCCAAGATTGACTTCACCTGCTTTGCTTTTGGTGCAGCGTCTTTTTCTTTATGACTACTATTATTACTTATTGTTTGTAATTTGCACATGTTTCTCTTTCTGTAGCTTCTCATTCTCAGCCCTCAGTTGAAGAACCTCGTTTTTCAAAGCCACACAGAGCCGTTCTATTTCGCTAAACCTTTTATGTATGTCAGCATTCTGATCATCACTTTTTTTGGCTTGAGCTTTACTCATGTTTATATCCTTATTGGTCTGTGGAGCTTGATCGTGAGGTAGTCTACCTTCTATATTTCTATTCTTTTCTAAAATCCGCACATCAGATGTACGTGGTGAACACCGGGTTTTCGCGTTCCTCCTGAACGGATCAAACAAATGCAATAAATGGCTCTCCCCAGAATCCGTAGAGCCGACCTCCGAAGAGGGTGGATTCTCCAACGTAGTTGAATTACCACTTGACGTATTAAATCCTTTTGTTTTGTCCATTGCACAAATGATTAAATTTTGCATTTTATACCTACTGCCAGGATTCAAAAACTGCCGCCCTCAGAGATCAGACGCAGACCAGGGAGCCGCCTATTCTAGGTCAGACGCTTCTGGATTTACCGCCCGCGCGCTTCCTAACCAACGAAAACCGGATTAAGTACTCGCTTTCACCCGCTCTCGTCAGCCTTACTAAGTAAGTTGCCCAGGAAACACCCGGCAGATAACTATGTTACCTACCTTCTGGGAGGTGAAAGTCAGATTTGTTGGCAGAGCTGATGTTTTCAGAGGGCATTTCCTAGCAGTTTCAGCTTCACATATTAGGCAAATGTGAAACTGACTAGGACCCATGCCAACTTTTGTCCCCTTTGTTTAAAACTTAATTTTAATTTAAAATTAGTGAATAATTACATTAATTTCTTGTGTTATTAAATAAAATTTGTATAAATAATTTATATAAATAAATTTTTTCATATGTTCGAGATATTTGGTATGAAACAAAGGTGGATTAATTAATAAATTAAAAACGCTTGGTGTGCTTTTTAAAGTTTTGATTATAAACATATTTATATAAAATATAATAGTATATTTGATTACCTTCATATAAATAAAAATTTCCCGAAAATGTTGCGCCGAAGGATGCAGAAGCAATAGTCTACGAGAAAAGGAGAACATAAATGATATGCCTACATTATTTTGCCAAAAAAAGCGATTCGACTCAACGAAGTATTTTTTAAATTGTAAGAGCTTTAAATTTTATTCTGTGTCCTGTTGCAAATATAATTTAATCAATTACCTACTAATATTAAGATTTTAACGATTTAAATAAGTAAGTACTTTAATCTCTAATAAAATAAAATTAAATAATTTTATGTAATTTAGGTGAATGCATAGGTATATTTATGTGATAAAATTTACAGCTTTTCTCATTAAATATTACTAGTTTTAAGAAAAATGAAATAAAAATTTTATTTTTTTATGTAAATATGGTATATAGATAATAAAAAAGTGAATTCGAATTTTTGTTTTTAAAAAACAATTGTTTTATGTATTTACCATTTTTGTTTTACCAAAAAATTCTTTATTACCTATAAGTTATTATTCCAGTTTGTAAGAACATGAAATTTAATTTTATTATTATTTAAATGAAATAAAATGAATTCTGTATATATTTTGTATTTAATCGTTTTTATTTTTCAAACACCCCAAATCAGCATGAACATTTCTAATTTATTCTAAAATACCTGATATAAGAATAAGATATCTCTTAACAAAAAGAGCGGAGATCAATTTTCAATACACCGTATGTGCGTTATGTATTAGTAAATCGTGTATTGCGAAAAAAAATTATCATTACCTACATAGCTTTCAAAACCATACTAAATAAAATGAGATACAAAAACATAACTTAAAAATTTCACAAAAAAAATATTAAATCGGAATTGGGAATGCTTCGAAAACATAAAGCATTAAGAATTGTTTTTGTAACTTTTTCTGATTTCAATATTTCGGAAAATAACTTCAGCCTTGTGATCTGATGGACATGTATGGCATTACTTGGCCCTAACAAGCCGAATTCACTGATTTCTCTGAACTTCCTGGTCAGTAAATTTACAAACCGATAAGAGTTTCTTCATAACATTTCTATACAAGTTTCTTCATTACTATGTTTGTCTTCGTGATTGAGAAAAATTGGAAACTTAGAAAATAATTAATATTATGAAGGTTATAAAATTTTATAATTATTATAAAATTTTAAATATTATAATTCGATTTCAAGCTTAATTTGTAACTTAAAGCCTAAAAAAAATTATTAAAATTTATTTCAATTCGTGTATGCTAAAACATAAATATGTACACTTTTTTTTTTATTTTGTGTATAAATATTTCTCTCAATTCCCTCACATTTTACAAGAAAGCTGAAAGAACTCAAAAATAAAATAGCTCTGTCTGGTATGAAAAGAGAAAGCAGTGACGATTTCAAAACAATATAAGCCAAACAAAAAGTTGAAAGAACTTTTAAACACTTTATTAGATATTATAATGACTCATTATATACTTGTTGTTATTTATGACTAACTTTATTATGAAAAAAATATATTATACGATACTTATGAAAAAAATTTATTGTTATGTAATATTTCCGATAGTTATTGTAGTGCTAATATTATGAAATTTACATATCGGCATTGTATCGGACCATTTATCGTATTTCAAAAAAGTTTTTTTGTTATGCATGTAAAATAGCATTTATCGTTTCGTTTCGGCTTCACCTGCACCTAATATAAAAAAAAAAACACAAAGAAATATTCCTTTACAGAATTAAAAATATTGTATACATATATGAAAAACAATAACAGCATATTTGATCCTCGAATCTGTATTAATATTTTCATACCTATACATTAATTGTGTAATATTGACCTGAAAAATAAATAATACGAATGAGTACACATACAATGCAAAAATTGAATTGGAAATCAAGTTACCTGCGCTGAAATGTGTTAACCACTTGCTGCTTAGCAAACCATATCTACCTTAAAACATTATTCAACTAGTCATCTTTGATTTCCTGCAAAAAGAAAGATATAATAAATAACCATTGCATTAGAATTTAATACTTAAATAAAATTGAATTTAAGTTAAACTTAAGTAAAAAAAAATTATGATGATGCTCGTTGGCTGACTACTCGTTTTCGAATGGCCTTGGCAGCATTGACATCGTGATGGAAATGATTGCCAATATAATACATGTATAGTTCAACTAAAGATTCTGTAATTGCGTTTTTATAATTAATTATTTAATATGTTGAATCTGAAGAATTATTTTGTGAAGCGGCAAGATGACAATTACTTTTCTTTTTTGAAATTTTAATAATTGGTGTTGCTATTACTACTATTGGAAACATGCTGGCATGTGAGTGAACGCTACTGCTGCTGATTTGTTGACTGCATTTGATGATGTTCGTTATGTTGATATTCGGTGGCTATGCAAACATAAATTAGTGAACGATGGGTCCTTGTGTACGTGAATGATGCTGGGTTCCGCTGGAATCACCTTTGAAAACATCGTTGGTAACTAATAATGTGTAAATTGGTAACTCAAGGATTTAGTAATCGTTCCAAAAAGTTGTTCTCATATTGTTCATGCATTTAAGCCTTTTCTAAAGTCGCCTAGACTAAGTAGGCATAACATTTAAGTTCAGGTTAGTTAGCCTAAGTAGGTGTAACATCCAAGTTGAAGTTAGTAGGTTAAGTAGGTTTAACATCTAAGTTGAAGTTAGTTAGATTAAGTAGTTGTAGCATTCAAGTTGAGTTAGTTAGACACGGTAACTATAAAACCTAACAAGCGTCTGCTTGTGTACTTAGCCGTCTCGATCTTGACAAACATATTTAACATGTAACAAACATATTTTAGCGATTGATCGCTTCAGGATCCCACCCCTTGTTTTTACCTGCACTACTCGAATTAGTCCGTCTGAACCAGGATGTACCTCAATAATTCTTCCAAGTAGCCATCTCGTTGGAGGTAGATTCTCATCTTTTCTATTCCACTTTGGTCTTTGTTGGAGAAGTTTCAAATGCTCCTTATTCCATCTGTGTCAAAAAGTTTGAAGTAGGAATTGCAAATGTTGCCATCGATCCATACGATTAATTTTCAAATCCAATACTGAAGGATCCGGTGGTGTGATCAAAATATCACCAATAAAAAAATGTGCTGGTGTGAGTGCGGTTAAATCATTTGGATGACTACTTATTTCACATAAGGGTCTCGAGTTGAGGTACGCTTCAATCTGTTATATTAATGTTGAGAATTCCTCATAAGTTAATATATTGTTGCCAACAATTTTTTTTAAGTGCAATTTTGTTGAACGTACAACAAAATTAGTACCATTATCACAATATAGTTGCTCACTTTTACCACGCCTGGAACAGAATCTGTGACGATTTCTAGATGAATGGCCTTGATTACCATACATATGAATAACGCAATGTATGACTTATATTTTTTTGGATTTTTTCCTTTGTGTGTTTTCATTTCGAATGGACCACAATAATCCAAACCCATGTAACTAAATAAACGACGTTTTCTTACACGCGATATTGGTAGACTTGCCATAAGTTATTTTTGAGCGGATTCCTTTCACCTATAGCAAGTTATACACTTATATATGTGATGTCGTATGGTATTTCTTGCATTTAAGAGCCATTAGGCTACTAATGAATTTTATCAATTAGTAGTCATGTAAATCTATTTCCGTCAGGTAAAACAATAGGGTACCTCTGGTTATATGGTAAAATTGCATTATGTAAACGACCACCCACTCTAATTATATCGTTAGTATCGACAAACGGGACCAATTTAGCCAATCGACTCTTGCTCGATACCAAGCCCTGTTGTTTCAAAGATTTACGTTCAGCCGCAAAGTGTTGTCCTTGTATAAAACGAATGAGTTCATACAGCGATGCTCTGGCCTCCTTTGATGTGATGTATTTTAATTTAATTTGATTTGTGGGATTTCTGTAATTTTTGATAAATCTTCGCATGTAGCTCAAAATTCTCAATATTCTTTGCAAACTTGATTGATTGTTCAATAATTCTGATAGCACATTGACGTTTTGGCATTTTCTAGATAAGTAAGCTGTTTTTCTTATTTCGAGATCAATTGACTTAGCTATTTTCTTACGTGGCCAATTTTGTTCTGGTTTTTTAAGCCATGTAGGACCGTTCCACCACATCGTATTTTGCTGTAGTTCTGAGGGATAAACTCCTCTAGATGCGCAGTCAGCTGGGTTTTCCTTCGACGGAGCATGTGACCAATCATTTTCACCAAGGTTTTCATGGATTTCAGTTACGCGATTTGCTGCAAATGATAACCATTTGCTAGGATGAGCTGAAAGCCTCACATATCGTTTACCGTTCTATTTCGCTAAACCTTTTATGTATGTCAGCATTCTGATCATCACTTTTTTTGGCTTGAGCTTTACTCATGTTTATATCCTTATTGGTCTGTGGAGCTTGATCGTGAGGTAGTCTACCTTCTATATTTCTATTCTTTTCTAAAATCCGCACATCAGATGTACGTGGTGAACACCGGGTTTTCGCGTTCCTCCTGAACGGATCAAACAAATGCAATAAATGGCTCTCCCCAGAATCCGTAGAGCCGACCTCCGAAGAGGGTGGATTCTCCAACGTAGTTGAATTACCACTTGACGTATTAAATCCTTTTGTTTTGTCCATTGCACAAATGATTAAATTTTGCATTTTATACCTACTGCCAGGATTCAAAAACTGCCGCCCTCAGAGATCAGACGCAGACCAGGGAGCCGCCTATTCTAGGTCAGACGCTTCTGGATTTACCGCCCGCGCGCTTCCTAACCAACGAAAACCGGATTAAGCGCCGAGTACTCGCTTTCACCCGCTCTCGTCAGCCTTACTAAGTAAGTTGCCCAGGAAACACCCGGCAGATAACTATGTTACCTACCTTCTGGGAGGTGAAAGTCAGATTTGTTGGCAGAGCTGATGTTTTCAGAGGGCATTTCCTAGCAGTTTCAGCTTCACATATTAGGCAAATGTGAAACTGACTAGGACCCATGCCAACTTTTGTCCCCTTTGTTTAAAACTTAATTTTAATTTAAAATTAGTGAATAATTACATTAATTTCTTGTGTTATTAAATAAAATTTGTATAAATAATTTATATAAATAAATTTTTTCATATGTTCGAGATATTTGGTATGAAACAAAGGTGGATTAATTAATAAATTAAAAACGCTTGGTGTGCTTTTTAAAGTTTTGATTATAAACATATTTATATAAAATATAATAGTATATTTGATTACCTTCATATAAATAAAAATTTCCCGAAAATGTTGCGCCGAAGGATGCAGAAGCAATAGTCTACGAGAAAAGGAGAACATAAATGATATGCCTACATTATTTTGCCAAAAAAAGCGATTCGACTCAACGAAGTATTTTTTAAATTGTAAGAGCTTTAAATTTTATTCTGTGTCCTGTTGCAAATATAATTTAATCAATTACCTACTAATATTAAGATTTTAACGATTTAAATAAGTAAGTACTTTAATCTCTAATAAAATAAAATTAAATAATTTTATGTAATTTAGGTGAATGAATAGGTATATTTATGTGATAAAATTTACAGCTTTTCTCATTAAATATTACTAGTTTTAAGAAAAATGAAATAAAAATTTTATTTTTTTATGTAAATATGGTATATAGATAATAAAAAAGTGAATTCGAATTTTTGTTTTTAAAAAACAATTGTTTTATGTATTTACCGTTTTTGTTTTACCAAAAAATTCTTTATTACCTATAAGTTATTATTCCAGTTTGTAAGAACATGAAATTTAATTTTATTATTATTTAAATGAAATAAAATGAATTCTGTATATATTTTGTATTTAATCGTTTTTATTTTTCAAACACCCCAAATCAGCATGAACATTTCTAATTTATTCTAAAATACCTGATATAAGAATAAGATATCTCTTAACAAAAAGAGCGGAGATCAATTTTCAATACACCGTATGTGCGTTATGTATTAGTAAATCGTGTATTGCGAAAAAAAATTATCATTACCTACATAGCTTTCAAAACCATACTAAATAAAATGAGATACAAAAACATAACTTAAAAATTTCACAAAAAAAATATTAAATCGGAATTGGGAATGCTTCGAAAACATAAAGCATTAAGAATTGTTTTTGTAACTTTTTCTGATTTCAATATTTCGGAAAATAACTTCAGCCTTGTGATCTGATGGACATGTATGGCATTACTTGGCCCTAACAAGCCGAATTCACTGATTTCTCTGAACTTCCTGGTCAGTAAATTTACAAACCGATAAGAGTTTCTTCATAACATTTCTATACAAGTTTCTTCATTACTATGTTTGTCTTCGTGATTGAGAAAAATTGGAAACTTAGAAAATAATTAATATTATGAAGGTTATAAAATTTTATAATTATTATAAAATTTTAAATATTATAATTCGATTTCAAGCTTAATTTGTAACTTAAAGCCTAAAAAAAATTATTAAAATTTATTTCAATTCGTGTATGCTAAAACATAAATATGTACACTTTTTTTTTTATTTTGTGTATAAATATTTCTCTCAATTCCCTCACATTTTACAAGAAAGCTGAAAGAACTCAAAAATAAAATAGCTCTGTCTGGTATGAAAAGAGAAAGCAGTGACGATTTCAAAACAATATAAGCCAAACAAAAAGTTGAAAGAACTTTTAAACACTTTATTAGATATTATAATGACTCATTATATACTTGTTGTTATTTATGACTAACTTTATTATGAAAAAAATATATTATACGATACTTATGAAAAAAATTTATTGTTATGTAATATTTCCGATAGTTATTGTAGTGCTAATATTATGAAATTTACATATCGGCATTGTATCGGACCATTTATCGTATTTCAAAAAAGTTTTTTTGTTATGCATGTAAAATAGCATTTATCGTTTCGTTTCGGCTTCACCTGCACCTAATATAAAAAAAAAAACACAAAGAAATATTCCTTTACAGAATTAAAAATATTGTATACATATATGAAAAACAATAACAGCATATTTGATCCTCGAATCTGTATTAATATTTTCATACCTATACATTAATTGTGTAATATTGACCTGAAAAATAAATAATACGAATGAGTACACATACAATGCAAAAATTGAATTGGAAATCAAGTTACCTGCGCTGAAATGTGTTAACCACTTGCTGCTTAGCAAACCATATCTACCTTAAAACATTATTCAACTAGTCATCTTTGATTTCCTGCAAAAAGAAAGATATAATAAATAACCATTGCATTAGAATTTAATACTTAAATAAAATTGAATTTAAGTTAAACTTAAGTAAAAAAAAATTATGATGATGCTCGTTGGCTGACTACTCGTTTTCGAATGGCCTTGGCAGCATTGACATCGTGATGGAAATGATTGCCAATATAATACATGTATAGTTCAACTAAAGATTCTGTAATTGCGTTTTTATAATTAATTATTTAATATGTTGAATCTGAAGAATTATTTTGTGAAGCGGCAAGATGACAATTACTTTTCTTTTTTGAAATTTTAATAATTGGTGTTGCTATTACTACTATTGGAAACATGCTGGCATGTGAGTGAACGCTACTGCTGCTGATTTGTTGACTGCATTTGATGATGTTCGTTATGTTGATATTCGGTGGCTATGCAAACATAAATTAGTGAACGATGGGTCCTTGTGTACGTGAATGATGCTGGGTTCCGCTGGAATCACCTTTGAAAACATCGTTGGTAACTAATAATGTGTAAATTGGTAACTCAAGGATTTAGTAATCGTTCCAAAAAGTTGTTCTCATATTGTTCATGCATTTAAGCCTTTTCTAAAGTCGCCTAGACTAAGTAGGCATAACATTTAAGTTCAGGTTAGTTAGCCTAAGTAGGTGTAACATCCAAGTTGAAGTTAGTAGGTTAAGTAGGTTTAACATCTAAGTTGAAGTTAGTTAGATTAAGTAGTTGTAGCATTCAAGTTGAGTTAGTTAGACACGGTAACTATAAAACCTAACAAGCGTCTGCTTGTGTACTTAGCCGTCTCGATCTTGACAAACATATTTAACATGTAACAAACATATTTTAGCGATTGATCGCTTCAGGATCCCACCCCTTGTTTTTACCTGCACTACTCGAATTAGTCCGTCTGAACCAGGATGTACCTCAATAATTCTTCCAAGTAGCCATCTCGTTGGAGGTAGATTCTCATCTTTTCTATTCCACTTTGGTCTTTGTTGGAGAAGTTTCAAATGCTCCTTATTCCATCTGTGTCAAAAAGTTTGAAGTAGGAATTGCAAATGTTGCCATCGATCCATACGATTAATTTTCAAATCCAATACTGAAGGATCCGGTGGTGTGATCAAAATATCACCAATAAAAAAATGTGCTGGTGTGAGTGCGGTTAAATCATTTGGATGACTACTTATTTCACATAAGGGTCTCGAGTTGAGGTACGCTTCAATCTGTTATATTAATGTTGAGAATTCCTCATAAGTTAATATATTGTTGCCAACAATTTTTTTTAAGTGCAATTTTGTTGAACGTACAACAAAATTAGTACCATTATCACAATATAGTTGCTCACTTTTACCACGCCTGGAACAGAATCTGTGACGATTTCTAGATGAATGGCCTTGATTACCATACATATGAATAACGCAATGTATGACTTATATTTTTTTGGATTTTTTCCTTTGTGTGTTTTCATTTCGAATGGACCACAATAATCCAAACCCATGTAACTAAATAAACGACGTTTTCTTACACGCGATATTGGTAGACTTGCCATAAGTTATTTTTGAGCGGATTCCTTTCACCTATAGCAAGTTATACACTTATATATGTGATGTCGTATGGTATTTCTTGCATTTAAGAGCCATTAGGCTACTAATGAATTTTATCAATTAGTAGTCATGTAAATCTATTTCCGTCAGGTAAAACAATAGGGTACCTCTGGTTATATGGTAAAATTGCATTATGTAAACGACCACCCACTCTAATTATATCGTTAGTATCGACAAACGGGACCAATTTAGCCAATCGACTCTTGCTCGATACCAAGCCCTGTTGTTTCAAAGATTTACGTTCAGCCGCAAAGTGTTGTCCTTGTATAAAACGAATGAGTTCATACAGCGATGCTCTGGCCTCCTTTGATGTGATGTATTTTAATTTAATTTGATTTGTGGGATTTCTGTAATTTTTGATAAATCTTCGCATGTAGCTCAAAATTCTCAATATTCTTTGCAAACTTGATTGATTGTTCAATAATTCTGATAGCACATTGACGTTTTGGCATTTTCTAGATAAGTAAGCTGTTTTTCTTATTTCGAGATCAATTGACTTAGCTATTTTCTTACGTGGCCAATTTTGTTCTGGTTTTTTAAGCCATGTAGGACCGTTCCACCACATCGTATTTTGCTGTAGTTCTGAGGGATAAACTCCTCTAGATGCGCAGTCAGCTGGGTTTTCCTTCGACGGAGCATGTGACCAATCATTTTCACCAAGGTTTTCATGGATTTCAGTTACGCGATTTGCTGCAAATGATAACCATTTGCTAGGATGAGCTGAAAGCCTCACATATCGTTTACCGTTCTATTTCGCTAAACCTTTTATGTATGTCAGCATTCTGATCATCACTTTTTTTGGCTTGAGCTTTACTCATGTTTATATCCTTATTGGTCTGTGGAGCTTGATCGTGAGGTAGTCTACCTTCTATATTTCTATTCTTTTCTAAAATCCGCACATCAGATGTACGTGGTGAACACCGGGTTTTCGCGTTCCTCCTGAACGGATCAAACAAATGCAATAAATGGCTCTCCCCAGAATCCGTAGAGCCGACCTCCGAAGAGGGTGGATTCTCCAACGTAGTTGAATTACCACTTGACGTATTAAATCCTTTTGTTTTGTCCATTGCACAAATGATTAAATTTTGCATTTTATACCTACTGCCAGGATTCAAAAACTGCCGCCCTCAGAGATCAGACGCAGACCAGGGAGCCGCCTATTCTAGGTCAGACGCTTCTGGATTTACCGCCCGCGCGCTTCCTAACCAACGAAAACCGGATTAAGCGCCGAGTACTCGCTTTCACCCGCTCTCGTCAGCCTTACTAAGTAAGTTGCCCAGGAAACACCCGGCAGATAACTATGTTACCTACCTTCTGAGGTGAAAGTCAGATTTGTTGGCAGAGCTGATGTTTTCAGAGGGCATTTCCTAGCAGTTTCAGCTTCACATATTAGGCAAATGTGAAACTGACTAGGACCCATGCCAACTTTTGTCCCCTTTGTTTAAAACTTAATTTTAATTTAAAATTAGTGAATAATTACATTAATTTCTTGTGTTATTAAATAAAATTTGTATAAATAATTTATATAAATAAATTTTTTCATATGTTCGAGATATTTGGTATGAAACAAAGGTGGATTAATTAATAAATTAAAAACGCTTGGTGTGCTTTTTAAAGGGTTTTGGATAAACATATTTATATAAAATATAATAGTATATTTAATTACCTTCATATAAATAAAAATTTCCCGAAAATGTTGCGCCGAAGGATGCAGAAGCAATAGTCTACGAGAAAAGGAGAACATAAATGATATGCCTACATTATTTTGCCAAAAAAAGCGATTCGACTCAACGAAGTATTTTTTAAATTGTAAGAGCTTTAAATTTTATTCTGTGTCCTGTTGCAAATATAATTTAATCAATTACCTACTAATATTAAGATTTTAACGATTTAAATAAGTAAGTACTTTAATCTCTAATAAAATAAAATTAAATAATTTTATGTAATTTAGGTGAATGCATAGGTATATTTATGTGATAAAATTTACAGCTTTTCTCATTAAATATTACTAGTTTTAAGAAAAATGAAATAAAAATTTTATTTTTTTATGTAAATATGGTATATAGATAATAAAAAAGTGAATTCGAATTTTTGTTTTTAAAAAACAATTGTTTTATGTATTTACCGTTTTTGTTTTACCAAAAAATTCTTTATTACCTATAAGTTATTATTCCAGTTTGTAAGAACATGAAATTTAATTTTATTATTATTTAAATGAAATAAAATGAATTCTGTATATATTTTGTATTTAATCGTTTTTATTTTTCAAACACCCCAAATCAGCATGAACATTTCTAATTTATTCTAAAATACCTGATATAAGAATAAGATATCTCTTAACAAAAAGAGCGGAGATCAATTTTCAATACACCGTATGTGCGTTATGTATTAGTAAATCGTGTATTGCGAAAAAAAATTATCATTACCTACATAGCTTTCAAAACCATACTAAATAAAATGAGATACAAAAACATAACTTAAAAATTTCACAAAAAAAATATTAAATCGGAATTGGGAATGCTTCGAAAACATAAAGCATTAAGAATTGTTTTTGTAACTTTTTCTGATTTCAATATTTCGGAAAATAACTTCAGCCTTGTGATCTGATGGACATGTATGGCATTACTTGGCCCTAACAAGCCGAATTCACTGATTTCTCTGAACTTCCTGGTCAGTAAATTTACAAACCGATAAGAGTTTCTTCATAACATTTCTATACAAGTTTCTTCATTACTATGTTTGTCTTCGTGATTGAGAAAAATTGGAAACTTAGAAAATAATTAATATTATGAAGGTTATAAAATTTTATAATTATTATAAAATTTTAAATATTATAATTCGATTTCAAGCTTAATTTGTAACTTAAAGCCTAAAAAAAATTATTAAAATTTATTTCAATTCGTGTATGCTAAAACATAAATATGTACACTTTTTTTTTTATTTTGTGTATAAATATTTCTCTCAATTCCCTCACATTTTACAAGAAAGCTGAAAGAACTCAAAAATAAAATAGCTCTGTCTGGTATGAAAAGAGAAAGCAGTGACGATTTCAAAACAATATAAGCCAAACAAAAAGTTGAAAGAACTTTTAAACACTTTATTAGATATTATAATGACTCATTATATACTTGTTGTTATTTATGACTAACTTTATTATGAAAAAAATATATTATACGATACTTATGAAAAAAATTTATTGTTATGTAATATTTCCGATAGTTATTGTAGTGCTAATATTATGAAATTTACATATCGGCATTGTATCGGACCATTTATCGTATTTCAAAAAAGTTTTTTTGTTATGCATGTAAAATAGCATTTATCGTTTCGTTTCGGCTTCACCTGCACCTAATATAAAAAAAAAAACACAAAGAAATATTCCTTTACAGAATTAAAAATATTGTATACATATATGAAAAACAATAACAGCATATTTGATCCTCGAATCTGTATTAATATTTTCATACCTATACATTAATTGTGTAATATTGACCTGAAAAATAAATAATACGAATGAGTACACATACAATGCAAAAATTGAATTGGAAATCAAGTTACCTGCGCTGAAATGTGTTAACCACTTGCTGCTTAGCAAACCATATCTACCTTAAAACATTATTCAACTAGTCATCTTTGATTTCCTGCAAAAAGAAAGATATAATAAATAACCATTGCATTAGAATTTAATACTTAAATAAAATTGAATTTAAGTTAAACTTAAGTAAAAAAAAATTATGATGATGCTCGTTGGCTGACTACTCGTTTTCGAATGGCCTTGGCAGCATTGACATCGTGATGGAAATGATTGCCAATATAATACATGTATAGTTCAACTAAAGATTCTGTAATTGCGTTTTTATAATTAATTATTTAATATGTTGAATCTGAAGAATTATTTTGTGAAGCGGCAAGATGACAATTACTTTTCTTTTTTGAAATTTTAATAATTGGTGTTGCTATTACTACTATTGGAAACATGCTGGCATGTGAGTGAACGCTACTGCTGCTGATTTGTTGACTGCATTTGATGATGTTCGTTATGTTGATATTCGGTGGCTATGCAAACATAAATTAGTGAACGATGGGTCCTTGTGTACGTGAATGATGCTGGGTTCCGCTGGAATCACCTTTGAAAACATCGTTGGTAACTAATAATGTGTAAATTGGTAACTCAAGGATTTAGTAATCGTTCCAAAAAGTTGTTCTCATATTGTTCATGCATTTAAGCCTTTTCTAAAGTCGCCTAGACTAAGTAGGCATAACATTTAAGTTCAGGTTAGTTAGCCTAAGTAGGTGTAACATCCAAGTTGAAGTTAGTAGGTTAAGTAGGTTTAACATCTAAGTTGAAGTTAGTTAGATTAAGTAGTTGTAGCATTCAAGTTGAGTTAGTTAGACACGGTAACTATAAAACCTAACAAGCGTCTGCTTGTGTACTTAGCCGTCTCGATCTTGACAAACATATTTAACATGTAACAAACATATTTTAGCGATTGATCGCTTCAGGATCCCACCCCTTGTTTTTACCTGCACTACTCGAATTAGTCCGTCTGAACCAGGATGTACCTCAATAATTCTTCCAAGTAGCCATCTCGTTGGAGGTAGATTCTCATCTTTTCTATTCCACTTTGGTCTTTGTTGGAGAAGTTTCAAATGCTCCTTATTCCATCTGTGTCAAAAAGTTTGAAGTAGGAATTGCAAATGTTGCCATCGATCCATACGATTAATTTTCAAATCCAATACTGAAGGATCCGGTGGTGTGATCAAAATATCACCAATAAAAAAATGTGCTGGTGTGAGTGCGGTTAAATCATTTGGATGACTACTTATTTCACATAAGGGTCTCGAGTTGAGGTACGCTTCAATCTGTTATATTAATGTTGAGAATTCCTCATAAGTTAATATATTGTTGCCAACAATTTTTTTTAAGTGCAATTTTGTTGAACGTACAACAAAATTAGTACCATTATCACAATATAGTTGCTCACTTTTACCACGCCTGGAACAGAATCTGTGACGATTTCTAGATGAATGGCCTTGATTACCATACATATGAATAACGCAATGTATGACTTATATTTTTTTGGATTTTTTCCTTTGTGTGTTTTCATTTCGAATGGACCACAATAATCCAAACCCATGTAACTAAATAAACGACGTTTTCTTACACGCGATATTGGTAGACTTGCCATAAGTTATTTTTGAGCGGATTCCTTTCACCTATAGCAAGTTATACACTTATATATGTGATGTCGTATGGTATTTCTTGCATTTAAGAGCCATTAGGCTACTAATGAATTTTATCAATTAGTAGTCATGTAAATCTATTTCCGTCAGGTAAAACAATAGGGTACCTCTGGTTATATGGTAAAATTGCATTATGTAAACGACCACCCACTCTAATTATATCGTTAGTATCGACAAACGGGACCAATTTAGCCAATCGACTCTTGCTCGATACCAAGCCCTGTTGTTTCAAAGATTTACGTTCAGCCGCAAAGTGTTGTCCTTGTATAAAACGAATGAGTTCATACAGCGATGCTCTGGCCTCCTTTGATGTGATGTATTTTAATTTAATTTGATTTGTGGGATTTCTGTAATTTTTGATAAATCTTCGCATGTAGCTCAAAATTCTCAATATTCTTTGCAAACTTGATTGATTGTTCAATAATTCTGATAGCACATTGACGTTTTGGCATTTTCTAGATAAGTAAGCTGTTTTTCTTATTTCGAGATCAATTGACTTAGCTATTTTCTTACGTGGCCAATTTTGTTCTGGTTTTTTAAGCCATGTAGGACCGTTCCACCACATCGTATTTTGCTGTAGTTCTGAGGGATAAACTCCTCTAGATGCGCAGTCAGCTGGGTTTTCCTTCGACGGAGCATGTGACCAATCATTTTCACCAAGGTTTTCATGGATTTCAGTTACGCGATTTGCTGCAAATGATAACCATTTGCTAGGATGAGCTGAAAGCCTCACATATCGTTTACCATCTGAATCTGTAATGCAAAGGTAAACTACTGCTGCATAAGTCTTTATTGAAGCATCCGAAAAGCCATGCATCTCTATTACAGTTTTTTGTATAGAAAATCCAGCGACTCAGTTGAATATTTCAAATTTTTTTGAAACCCATCACAATATTTTTTCCAGTCGTTACATATTTTCACCTGTTATTTCCTCGTCCCAATCTACTCCAGATAGCCAAAGTCGTTGCATGATCATTGTTACCAAAACGATTGATGGTTCAAGCCAACCAAGAGGATCAAATAACTTAGCTATTTCAGATAGAACCTTTCTTTTTGTCCACGTTATAATTTGAGACATATTCATTTGTTGTATATACAAATCTATCAGTCGATGGATTCCACTGTATACCCAACACACGAATTGTTTCATCTTCACTCGTATTTAATGGGAAATTGATCTCACGGTGTTCCTTCGGCACAGCATTTAAAAGATCTTGTGAATTTGAAGCCCATTTTCGCAGTATAAAACCACCAGCTCTCATTAATTCAATTAATTGCTTTTGAATTGTTAAACCTGTTTTTATGTCATCTGATCCCGATAGAAGATCATCAACGTAAAAGCATGACAATATTATTTCAGCTGCAACAGAGAGCCTATGACCTTCATCTACGGCACGATTGTTTGATGTGATTCCCTGGCATATCCGGGGAATCACATCAAACAATCCATTGGAAGTTTACATGTTTAGGTGAAACGTATATTTGCCTGTACATTTTTTCTAAGTCGGCGGTGAAGGCTATTTTGTTTATTCGCCATCTAATAAGCAACGAGGCCAATTCATCCTGTAACACTGGACCCTTAAACATTTTGTCATTTAGTGACACACCTGTACTGGTAGGACGTGAAGCATCGAAGACACCTCGCAATTTTGTGGTTGTATTACTTTTTTTGACTACTCCGTGATGCGGAAGATAGCTCGAGCCCATCTCGTCCAAATCTAGATATTCTTGCACGCACTTTTTGTAGTTGTTTTTTAAACCTTCATCATTTTTAAAACGTCTTTCCATTGCCAATAATCTGCTAACAGCAACATTTCGTGTTTTTTCAAAAGACGTTTCATCACTTTCAGGTCTCAACGGTAATTCGACCATGTATTTACCTTTTGATAGGCGTGTATGTGTTCTCATAAAACGTAACTCACATTGTTCTTCCTCCAAAGTGAGTAATTTTTTAGTGGATATTTTCTCGATCTCCCAGTATTTCTTGAGTTCTTCATTTAAATTACCGTATTTATAGAAATTTGAGATGAAATTAGTTGTGTGACTCGATTCTTGTACCTCTCCAGACAAAATCCATCCAAATATTGTTCTCTGGGCAATTGGTATACCAACTGGACCTTTTTCCGCGCCATTTAAAAGTATGCGACCATAAACGTCAGCACCCAGAAGCAAGTCCACCTTAGACGGAATATAATATTCTGGATCAGCCAGTTTTAATCTTCTAAGATGCATCCTAATCACTACTGAATCGTCCCTAATCACTACTTTTTCCGGTATCATGTGCGTGAGTTTTTGCAATAATAGACCAGTGACCTCAATCTGTTCTAGATCACTATGACTCAAAGTGCCCAAGAAGAATTTCGCTGAAAATTTTATTTGAGCAATTGATGTTTGCCCAACAATATGTATCTGTGCGCAAATTTCCTTCCGCTTCAAACCAATTTGTTGAGCCAAGGTCTCACTTACGAATGATGTCTGGGACCCCGGATCAATTAAAGCTCGTGCAACCTGGCATCTGCCGGAAATCGGATTAATTATTTTGACAAGTTGGGTAGCCAACAATATTTGCGATGACTGATTCGTTGTATTAATCGAGTATGTCTGAAACTGCAAGTCATTTTGTATGGGTGAAATCTGATCAGCTCGCGAGGATCCTCCATTTGAAGATGTGCCTGGTATGTTGCCATTGTTTCTGGGTCTACCATGCATGCTAAGTGGCTGAAAGTCTCGGGAAGTTTCATACGTACGATGAAGTAAGGTGTGATGATTTTTATTACAGAACCTACATTTACTTTTACTTTGACAAGTCGAAAATCTATGACCACTACCTAAACAATTTAAACACAGATTCTTAAGTTTTGCTAATTCTATTCTTTTTTCAACTTCTTTATTTAAAAATTTTTTACAATTTCTTATATGATGAGGTTCATTACAATTCACACAAAGTGCGGAAGCAGCGAATAAGGTATATGAATTTTGTTTAATTTTTTGGTTGTTGTTACAATTTTTCTTTTGATCCTGGCAATTTTGACCCTTTTTTGTTGAATTAGCTTCCAGTGTTCGAAATTTTGTCTCTAAAAACTGCGCGAGTTCTCCCAATGATGGAATACTTTTGCTGCAACCTATACTTTGCTCCCATAACTGGTGCGTCTCTGATGGAAGTTTTTGCACTGTCAGATAAACTAAAATGGGGTCCCATTCTTCAACCTCCACCATCATATTCGTTAAAGCTTGCAGACATTCGTTAGTTATATCGAGTAGTTTCCTTATTCCCGCAGCGGATTCATGTGAGGTTGTGTTTTGGTTTAACAATATCTGTAATTGAGTATTTACGAGTACCCTTTTGTTATCAAAGCGATTTCTTAATGTGGACCAAGCTGCAGTTGCTATCAGTTACTTGAAAAAATCGTAGTAATTTTTCTGGTTCACCCACAAGATGTAACTTTAGATACTGTAGTTTTTGAACAGGTGCCAACATTTCATTAAAGTCGACCAATGATTGAAATTAGTCATGAAAAGATGGCCACTTCGTCTAATCTCCATCGAATTTTTGCAACGTAATTTTTGGTAGTTTCACAGCCATGGATTTCACTTCCTGAGAGGAGTTCAAAATTTGATTGTTGCGACGATTCAAATCGCTGATAGGAAACTTTGAATACATTTCACGCTCTATTTCTCTGTAGCGTGTTTGATATAACTCCCGTATTTGTTTGACGACGTTCTTGTCTACGTAGTCTCCCTTGGATCCATCTGTAGAATATGTCACGCCACATGTCATCAACATCTTTCAATATTTCATCGTAATATGTTTTATCCCTATCCGTCCGGTCATCCTCTCTGAAATTGGTCACATGTTCCCCAAGGAGATGCTTATCCGCTAATTGTTTATTAACCGCCTTTTTCATTTTTATATCCGTTTAAATATTTTTTCGCCAGCCCGATTTGCTACAAGAATATTATTAACACCAGTATAAACCTTCTTTAGTTTTATTGAACAAATCTAAAAATAATAATATAGTAATTATTCAAGATAGCTAATCAAAAAAAATTTTATTATAGCAAAAATTTATTGACAGTCAAACCAATCGGCACCGCTAGTGCGCGTTACTGCAGCCAGTATAAAATTGAGACCGTTAGTGTGCAAAATTCCTTTAACTTTCTCCTTTTTATTATAAATCACTATTTAATTATTAACAGTTTCAAGTTCACAGTTTTAAATTGTCTTTATATTATTTCCTTTTTTTTTTTGAATTCACATTCTTAGTATCACAATTTTCAAATAATTCTAGTTTTATTCCGAAAACCACAACTCCTTAATAAAATTCTTTATGTACCTCAAAGAAATAAAAGCTTATAACTTTTGGCAACGTTAGTGCGCGTAATCCGTCTAATTTTTTGTGAACACAAATCAAAGTTCAGCATACAATTTTCAATTTTTTAACACAGTTGCTTTTTTTAATAATTTCATTTTATTCAAAAAATTATAGTTTGCCAGCAAATCTTTTACTGATATTAAAAAAAAAATATTGTCAATAAATTTGGCACCGTTAGCGCGCGTAATTTATCCAAATTGTTTTTTTCTTTTTGAAACCACAACGTTGGTTTGTACTTTTAAAGTAATTCACAGTTTCCGAAAACCTCGTTTTATTTGCCTCGAAATAAATTCGGCACCGCTAGTGCGCGTAATCGACACCGTTAGCGGGCGGAATTCGAACCACTTTTTTTTCGTATCAATTTGAATTTAATAATTTATAATTTCAAGTTCATTGTTTTTAGGTAATTCTTTTTTGTTTTACAAACAGTAATATATAAATAGAAAATGCATATTCTAAAATATACCCGTACAATGCTCGATAATTTACCGTTCACACGGCACGTGTGAAAACAAGAAATTGAAGAGTTCGATAGCTGAAATATATTCAGATGTTTCTTCCTTTCTAATGAGCAACTCTCATTTTCTTTTTATAGTTTTTAGAAAAATGTATAGACTTTATATGAAGAAATGAAATTACCACCGTCCTTCTATGTTTTAAGTCATTTACAACTAAAAATACCTAAAAATATTTTTATCTAAATAAACTTTATTTATTTAAGTACAAAACTTTGCCTTTCCCTTTTATTACAAAACTTTAGAAAAATATGTTTATATCCAAGAAAATGTTGGGTATTTTAAATAATCAGTGCTAACTTAGAATTAATACAAAATATCTTCGACAAGTCAAAACTTTAAAATCTGCCAAAATAGGATGTTTGATAAAAAAAAAGTACGTTCGAAAATCGTAGTATGTTTAAATTTCTTAAATATTGTTAAAATTTTGTTTCTATGTTGCAAATTTATTACAAGTTTGAAAAAAATCCTAGAAATCACTAATGAGCCTTATTCTAGTTGTCGAAGTAGAGCGATCGTTATTGTCGTTACGACTTGAATTTGATATTCTAAGCGGCGATCGCAGTGACACTTGTCGGGGAATAGCGGGAAAATGTGGCCCAGCCATATTCCAGTTGTCGTTCTGATGCGAGATATGTCGTAGTGAAACTACGTTTTTTGTCGAAAAGTATTTAAAAAGTGACAATCAAGAAGGACCAAAAATGCAAGTTAAAACAAAACAATTTAACAAAATTTAACAAAAATTAATTTTATACATAAATTAAGTCATAAAATATATAATTTAATTTTTGCTTTTAGCGTGAAAGTATTTATAAATTTGAAGAATTGGAAATTTCATTACAGAGAACGCCTTTTACAGGTACTCGTTTTTCCCTCAAATATATTCAGTAAATACACAAAGGTCTCTTTTGGAAGTCTGTAATAGTTTACGAGTATAAATCTGTGAATAAAATAAAATGTTTGCAACTTACTTGAAAAAGTTATTGTAATGGCTTACACTCCATTTGGCAAATCCAATGGATTACAGTCGACGCTAATTTTAAATCTTTTGATTCTTAATTGTTGTTTTTTTTTAATTTAAACGATAATGCAAATGACATTTTTTATTATTTAAAAATAAATACATACACCGAAAATTTTTTTTGGTTTGAACTTTACTCGCCGAAATTTCTTTTTAAGTTGTATCAATTTCATTTGAAACGTTTCATTTTCGATTATTTCTCGCACTCACGACACTCGACAACCAGTGATAGCGACAACGACAAATGTCACGTAGGAGACTCGACTACTAGACCAAGGCTCAATAGTTTGTTGTTATTGGTTACATTTGTGTATATTCAAATAACTATTATAATTTAATATACAATGAGGAAAATAAATTGAGGAAAATCGTACGAATTAAACCGTACGGAAAACGGATTGAAGCAGTTCGGAAATTTTTTTTAAATGCGGTTATCTTATACTAGCCAGGGCACTGGCTTTTATGATTTTAGAAGTTTTTAAAACACTAAATTTTACCTTACAAAACTTGAAAAAACTTTAAATATTGAAAAAAAAAACCCTTTTTTCAATAATCAAACAATTTTGTTCAATAAGTATTATACTAGACATAATAAAACTTTACATACTAAAGTTTTACTAGTATAAATACGAAAACTTTTAAAGTTTTTTCAAAATTTTATAAAAATTAAAGAATAACATATCACGTCAAGTGATGCGACTAAAAGATTATGGGTAATTATTAAAATTTTCAGTTGAACAGTAAAATTTTGATATGATACTGAGAAAATTCGAAATATCATTTTAATATAAAAATTATTTGGTTTTAACAAAAACTCATCACTTTAAAAGAAAGACAAAATTAAGAAAACAAGAAAATATAACATATTATGCTCACACAGTTATGAAAAAATCAATGACAATCAATGCAGTTTACTGCAATTTAATGCAGTTGCCATTTAAATCTATACAATCTCAAAGAGTTTCATCGAAAATAATGGCAATAATACCATATTCGTTTTTACAAAATTGAAGCGGTGTAGTTGCAATAATTTCTATAATATTGAACCTTTCGAAGTTTCAAAGTAATATAGGTCATTTCATAATACAGAACAAACTTTCAAAGTTGTATTTACGACAGCACATCATGCGATTTCAACGACTCTAATCGTATATGTACATAACAGCCCTAATAATATATCCACTTAAGCGATGGAATTTTTAATGCTATGGAATGTATGTGTATAAACATATTCAAAAAAAAATAAATTTAATTTAACAACTTCCAGGATATAGTCAATTCGTTTTATTTATTTTCATATCCTACAATTAGATCCTATAATTAGATGAAAATAGTAAGAGCATTCATTTATATATATGTATATAAGTTTTGAATGCAATAACTTGAAATCTACAGAAAAGGTTGAATGTGTTAAATAACGGATTATAAATACTAAAGGCAGGAGCACCATTGTTTTTCCAAAAAATTGAGAAAGTTAAATTGAGTATTTTATAGTCAACAAATTAGAAATATTAAACGAAGGAGCATCCTAGTTGTCTCCTTCTTTACTCCAAGCGTTGTCAAAGTCGTAACAGGAGCGTGTTAATTTTTTTTATTTTTAATATACTATAAATATGTATAATTTGTAAGTTGAAATTTTTTAAATAAGAATAAAAAATATTTTCGTTCGAAATATCTCTGAAAACAATCATATTTAAACACACCTCATTAATTTTTTTCTCTTTGAATAAATTTATTTCATAGATTGAAATTAAATACTAAGTCCTCGAGATACGACATCTTCTAATACGACTTTTCGATTTGCGACATGATATCACTTTGGATCATTTTTATTCGGCTTACGAGATTGTTCCTAATACGACATTGAAAATTTAAAAACAAATTGTTTTTTTGACAGATTTTACTGTTTTTTGAATAAAAATCTATACCGAATCTAGTTATAAGACAAAACTAAAGCACATACTTCAATAATCAATTCTTTTTGTTAAAAATTCTAGTTAGTAGTTAAGATTATGAATTGAAGTGATAAAATATCAACTTAATCAGATTTTTTTTTATTAATTATTATTACAAAATTGTATTTTTTTGGTTTTGTTATTATATTTTGTTGTTTTTTTCAAACTTTGTTACCTTTTTTAAAAAAAAGATCAATTATTTTATAAAACAGTTTGTCTAGTTCATTTTTTGTTTCCATACATTTTTTTCCCTCCTCAAACGACAATCCGAGTTACGACATAAATTTCTGGAACCAAAAATGTCGTATCTCGAGGACTTAGTGTACATATTTTTATATCACAACACCTTGCGGCGCTTGAAAGTGAACATATTTTTTTTCGATATTTTTCGATTTTGCGCTGCCTTGGGTGTTACTAGCAATGTGCTTCTTGTTAATGCTAGCGAAACATTTTTCAATCTGAAACATCGTTGTAGTAACGTTTCATTAAATTTTTGAATTTCTGATGTAAGATGACTCTTAAACCCTGCTCTTTTTCACAAATTTTAAATAATATTTTGGTTATTACTGACTAAAGTAGATAGTATATATATACTTCCTTATTAATTAACTGAGCTTCACATATTTATTAATTAAAAAATAACATATTTTATGAATAATTCGCACTATTATCTCATTTTACTGCATTCAATGAAATCTCACCTTCCTCATGTATTTCGTTGTTGACCAAATCTTTGCTCTTTAAACATAAATATTAACAAAATAATTAACATTAAAAAAAAAACAAATTTTTTATTACATACAAATTATTTAAATCTGGCATTACATAAATTTTAACACATAATTTCTTTACATATTTCGAATCAAACTGTTATGAACATAGAGTACTATTTGATAAAATATTTGAAATGAAAACCTCTTCAGTCCACTTTCTTTATTTTTCATTCTGTAATCCACTTTCTTTTTATCATCACTTCTAGGAAAACTGCAAATATATAAAAAAATATAATTTCAAATATCGTTTTGCTTAGAAAAAAAATCCGCTCCGGATAAAATAATATCGTCTGAAGCAACTTTGTTAATGTAAAGTAAAACAAAAACAAATGTTTTATTCTCAAAATTAAAACTTCATAAATTTATCAGCTATGAATTAAATAAAACCAAAGACGTTAAAAATTAAACACTAACACGTTAAATTTTTAAAATCTTTACTAAAACACTATTGAACAAATATTTCTTTTATTTAATAAAATAAATAATATTCACACATGCTATGGAAACAGCCATTTGTTTTTCCATTAAGTGGGAACAACAATTTGAAACTATGCACCTTTTTTTTTCTCCAAAACATATTTGTTTATTTTTTAACATGTTATATTTTTTTTTATAAGTTTTTATAAAATAATATTTCCTTTTTTAAGACTTATTATTAAATATTTTATAGTTTTTTATTTACAAACTGCTTTCGTTTTAAAACTAAGATCATGAAACTTTCCTTTTTTACGTTTTATACCAGCGCGGCGGCGTACTTTTTCAAGAAAAAACAAAGTTTAATGTCAATTTCAATTTGACAATGCTTAGAGCAAAGAAAGAAGCTTACCAAAAGTTTTTGGCTTCACTGTTTTTCTTTTCAAAATACGATTTTATAGAAAGTGCAACCGAAATAGAAACAAGGATGCCTTTAGTATTTCTAATTCGTTGGTTATAGCAAAGTAATAAAAAAATAAAGAAAGTACAAGAACATTATAAAAGAACATTAAACAATTCTTCAACTTCCTCAAAATTAAAGTTTAAAAGCCAGGCTTTAATTTTTATAAGAAAAACCCTTCAGTTACGCTCTATTCTAATTTCAAGAGGCAGGCTGTTGAGAACTTTAGGTGCCAAAACCATTTAGGTATGATCCATAAGACTTTATAAAAAAAATTTTTAAGGTTTTGTTAAAACATAATGTAAGGATATTTAAATTGAAAAAAAACGGAAACTTGAAAAACATCTATTTTTGCTACAAGTAACCTTAATTAAATGTTTTTGTGAGATTAATAGTATTTAATTTACTCATGTAAGTATCACTCCGCAAAAGATACCATACAAAATTTTAGAATCAAATAGTGCAAAATATATACATATTTCTTCATTCCAACTCAGTTTATTATTCAAAGTAAGGCCCATATGCTCAAACGACTTCACAATTTCAACTGAAAAGCAATTCGAAGAACAATTGTCAAATTTACTGTAAAGTTCACCCTCGAAATGTGTTTTAAAAAATTGTTAGAAATAAATCCATGAGTTTCTTAACTTCAAGTGAAGAAATTTCATTAGAGAAAAGACTATCTCAATAGGTGTAATCATGTATAATATCACTTAAAATAGAATAAGAACACCAACTAGAATTATTAAGGGGAATAAGATTATTAGAAATACTTGCAAAATATTCATTAAAATAATTCGCCAAAATTTCCGAACTGGATAATATGTTTTGATTTCTGGCATTTCATTTTTAACTTAAGAATAAATATGGTAATGGAAATTTATTTTGAAATAAAAATTTTTGGTTAAATTGTAAAACGTACTCTTCGCTTTAGTTTTTTTATTCTTTATTTAATTTAATGTCATTTACTCCTATTGCAAAGTAATAATTATCATTTTAAATAAAAAAAAGTACATAACAAATAGCGTTACTACTTATTTAAGGCCTAGATAAGAACCATATAATTAGTTGTGTTTTGAGCTGTCATTTTTTCCGTATTGAATGACTGACATAAAACTTGAACTGGAGCAAAAGAACACAACTAAGCCTATAATTAATGCCATATATATCTCTCAACCGACCAAGCTCACAGAGTAACTCAAAAATAAATTCCAAATGTGGAATGAAATGAGTGTCGAATGTGGAATTATGTGAAGAAATTGATTAATATTTTTAGCTCTACTATTTCTAATAAAAATAGGTTGCAGAAGTCTGAAACGCTCGTAGCTTTTGGATAATAATAAAAAATTTCTACCAAATCCACCATCTCACAAGTTATCGCCTCTCGAAATTTGTAAAAGTCGCATTTTTGGCAGCATATACTTCCGAAACTGCAATCTTTTTCAAATTTCTATGGATGAAAGCTAACAATAAACGACGCAGTCAACCCTTGAATTCAAGCATTATGTAAGTATCAAAAGGCAGTATTCTCGCTTGGAAAATTGTTACTTTACAAACCATTTAAAGTTTGAACCAACTTTAATTTATTTTGATCATAAAAAAACAAATATCTACGTATGTGTAAGTGCCTACACATAATATGACAAAATGTGTACTTATTAACGCAGCCAGCACTTTTAATAAAAAAAAACATAGCCTTCTTTTGGAAAAAAATATTGAAAATCAAATCATAAGAAAAATTTTTAAATTTTCAGGGCTGACAGAAAATACAGGCCTGAATCCTAAATACAGGACTGACAGTTAACAGCTGATGAATTTACATGTATTCTTATGGGATCTATAGAGGGCCCTTTTTAACATCATAAATCTCCCACAAGATTTTCAAATTTTTTATTAGAAAAAGTTAAAATTCAATCTTTTTCTACTTTACTAGTGCTTACAATCTTAAAGTTTTGTGTTATTAAAACATTAAAAAATTGATTTAAAAAAACCCTTCCAAGTTCCGTTCATTTTTTTAAGATTTTAATAAATGCTGCACTACAGGAAGAAAAATATAGTGCAATTTTTTTTTTCGAAGTTTTATTTGATTTTGGTGTATTTTTTTAAATTTGAGGAAATCTACATTTGATTTTAACGAGTTTGCTAATTTTGTATGATATGTCTCCCAAAATGCATACTTCTTCACATATACATATATCTATGTATTCATGTGTAATCTATATATATCACACGTGTATAGTACATTAATTAAACTTATATGCTTCATAATTCATAAAAATTACTGCGTATGTGAATTATTTTTATATTAAAAGTCCTAATTTTTTTAGGTATGTATGTGATTATAGTTTTATTAGGAATTATTTTCACATTGTTAGTAAGGCTAACACGCTAATTTACCTAAACTATCGCATCAGAAATTTTAGAACTTATACAAGTTTCTTATTTATGTGAAGAAATAGATTAATATTTATTAAAATTTTTAAATATAATTATATATTTTTATAACGATTATGAACTTTCAAAAGCACTTTCATAATTATATTACTTAAAATCAAATAATTACAAACTTGAATTAAAATCTAATAAAACTTTTATTAAGTTTTTTTTAAGTGTATTCTAGACTAAAATATATAGCACCAAATTTTTTTTTATTCACTGTATTATCATTTTTTACCCTAAATTCTCTCAAACATATTGTCTGACATGGCGGTACAAAAAAATGCGGAAAAAACTCGGAAATATATTTAATCAAAATTTTCGATTGAAATTTGAATTTTTGATATGTAGTTCCGAAAACTCCAAATTTCATGTTATAAAAAATTTTTAAGTTTTAGTCAACTTTTTTTCTATATTTTTTAGTCTAAAATACACAACTTAAATAAAATTAATAAAATTTTTATTAGATTTTCTTTAAAGTTTGTGATTATGTGATTTTAAGTTTTATAATTATGATAATGCTTTTAAAATTTTACAATCATTATAAAAAATGCGTAGTTTCAAGTTGTCTCCTATATAAAAACAAATAATCAAAATACTACAAAGAAACTTGTATAAGTTTTAAAGTTTCCGATGCGGTAATTTAGGTAAATTAGTGAATTAGCTTTACTAACAATTTTATCTTATTTTCAACCTTAAAATCTTATTTCACCAAAATAAAGGTTTTCAAAGTTACTATTGTTACAGTACTTAAATCAGTAAAATTTGGAAATAGTGACAATTTTTCGATTTTTTACAAGCAAGAAAGCTTGGGCAAGTAAAATTTTTGTGAAAATTCGTTAAAATCCCAGTATCTCCGAAACGGTTCAGTTTTAACAACAAGTTCCAAACAAAAATTTTACCCATTTTTGATGCGCTAAACGATATATAATATTGTATTCTTTACTGAATCACCCTGTATATGTGATTATATCAGAAGTATTTTGGGAGATATATCATACAAAATTAGCAAATCGTTAATATCAAATGTACATTTTCTCAAATTTGAAAAACTACACCAAAATGTACCAAATACTTCAAAAAAAAAATTGGACTATTTTTGTTTCTTCCTGTAGCATTTATTGAAATTTTAAAAAAATGAACGGAACCTGGAAGGTTTTTTTTTTTTTTAGATTTATTATTTACATAAAGCGCTAAAACTGGTCAAAATGACCAACCACCAGCTTGTTTCTGTAATCCTAGCCTAATTAAATAATACTTGCTGAATCACACACTTGCTCTTCAACATCTGCTTCCTGTCAAATCAATTTCATATTATTATAATATACACATAATATAGACATCTTTGGAAGGTTTTTTTTAAATCAATTTTTTAATGGGGGACAAAAGTTGACATGGGCCCTAGTCAGTCTCACATTTTCCTAACATGTGAGGCTGAAAATGCTAGGAAATGTCCTCTGAAAACATCAGCTCTGCCAACAAATCCGACTCTCACCTCCTAGAAGGTAGGTAACACAGTTATCTGCCGGATGTCTCCTGGGCAACTTACTTAGTAAGGCTGACGAGAGCGGGTGAAAGCGAGTACTCAGCGCTTAATCCGGGTTTCGTTGGTTAGGAAGCGCGCGGGTGGTAAATCCAGAAGCGTCTGACCTAGAATAGGCGGCTCCCTGGTCTGCGTCTGATCCCTGAGGGACGGCAGATTTTGAATCCTGGCAGTAGGTATAAAATGCAAAATTTAATCATTTGTGCAATGGACAAAACAAAAGGATTTAATACGTCAAGTGGTAATTCAACTACGTTGGAGAATCCACCCTCTTCGGAGGTCGGCTCTACGGATTCTGGGGAGAGCCATTTATTGCATTTGATTGATCCGTTCAGGAGGAACGCGTAAACCCGGCGTTCACCACCTACATCTGATGTGCGGATTTTAGAAAAGAATAGAAATAGAGAAGGTGGACTACCAAACATTCAAGCTCCACAGACCAATAAGGGTATAAACATGAGTAAAGCTCAAGACAAAGAAAGTGATGATCAGAGTGCTGACATACACAAAAGGATTAACCAACTGTGTGGCTTTGAAAAGCGAGGTTCTTCAACTGAGGGCTGAAAATGAGAAACTAAAGAAAGAGAAGCATACGCAAATTACAAACAATAAGTCTAATGTGGGCAGTCACAAAGAAAAAGAGGCTGCACCACGAGCAAAGCAGGTGAGGCCAGTCTTAGACGCCTACTCAACAGATGAGGAGGAACTCGCCAGAGAAACGGATTGGATCCTAAAACAAAAGAGGTTCAGTAAAAAAAGAAAAGCGGAATCGTCTCCGGAAGTGGTTCAGGTGACAACCAACGCTGAGAAAGCGGATGTTCCTGATTCTAAAAGTCGAGGCAATGTCACGAAAAACTCTAGACCGCCACCAGTAGTCATAAGTAATCTGGTTGACTATAAGAAAATAGAGTCAACATTAAAAAATAAGGACATCAATTATAAGGTTAAAATGATGAACAACAATCAATTTAAGCTTATTGTAAATTCCGAAATGGACTACAGGAATCTTACCAGAGCCATGAATGAATCTGGACTAGAACGGCATACCTATGAAAACAAGCAGACCAGACCAATAAAAGTCATGGTAAGAGGTCTTCACACCAGTTGTAAACCTGAAGATATAAAGAAAGACCTAAGCTCTAGGGGTTACAAGATCTTAGATGTAACCAATAAAATTAAAAAAATGAAAGAAAATGGGAAAAACATTATGGTGCCTCTACCGCTGTTTATGTTAACATTCTCAAATGAAGAAGAGATGAAAAAAATTTATGAAATCGATTACATAAACAGGATGAGTTAGGATAAAGGCACTTCGAAAGGACAGGACCATTCCGCAGTGTAAAAGGTGTCAAAGGTATGGGCATACACAAAAATTTTGCCAGAGAGAACCGAATTGTGTTAAATGTGCAGGCACTTAACATCAGATTGCAGTAAGCCAAAGAGTACTGCAGCAAAGTGTTCCAATTGCTTGGAGGCCCACCCAGCAAACTATAGGGGATGCCTTGTAGCTAAGGAACTGCAAAAACGTAGAAATTTGAACAGCAACAACAACCTGAAGAATTCTGAACGGCCACCGAGGAAATTCACCTCGAGGATAGTCTCAAAAGATGTAACATACAGGGACGTTCTCCAAACGAAAACTGATGACGGTGGCACGAGCAATAAAACAAGGGCCAGTGACGTGAATGTTTTGTATAAAATGCAAAATATGATGCAGAACATGCTAGATATGATGGACAAAATCTCTCAGAGATTGAGTATTTTAGAGAGCGAAGGGAAAAAATCGAATACCAAAAGACCTGGTAAATGATAGCACGAGGTAATTTTAAAATAGCAACATGGAATTGCAATGGTATTGCAAATAAAAAGGACATGCTTGAAGTTTTTCTGCATACACAGAATATAGACGTGTGCCTCGTAACTGAAACACATATAACCTTAAGAAGCAAGATTCGGTTTCCAGGTTATAGAATTTACAACTCGAACCATCCTGGAAATATAGCGAAAGGCGGAACGGCGATAATAATAAAAGAAAATGTGGTGCATTGCGATCTGCACCAGATGCAAACCGAGGGAATGCAAATGACAGCGGTTCAGATTACTTCGACTAAGCAAAAATTTAGAGTGACTGCATTATATTGTCACCCCAGATTTAAAATTACGGCAGAAATGTTTTAAGACGTTCTGACAGACCTAGGCGATAGATTTATATTGGGGGGTGACTTTAACGCCAAGCACACTTATTGGGCTTCAAGGCATAATTCAACTAGAGGAAGAGAACTTAGGACAGCAATTGGGGGCACGGGGTGCCTTTTTCATTCTACTGCAAAGAAAACGTATTGGCCAACCGATGTTAATAAGTGTCCAGATTTAATAGATTTCTTCATAACGAAACGGATTGCGAAAAATTTCATCGAGGTACATGATAACTACGATCTTGACTCCGATCATTCGGTGGTTATTCTTGTACTTAAGGAAAATATAGTTATGAAAAGAGCGAAACCTGCGCTGACAAATGGAACTACAGATTGGTCAAGATTTCGCTTAGAGATTGAACGACATATAGATCTAAGGAAAAGAATAAGAACGACCCAACACATAGATGAGGAGGCCGAAAACTTTTCTAAAATTATTCAAAATGCGTCTTGGAGTAGTTCCAAAATTAACGTTATTAGGAGGGGGGGCATTAATTATCCCCCACATATACTAGCAAAAGTAAAACGAAGCATGCGGGCGAGAAAAAGGTGGCAGCAAACGCGTGATCCTGCTGATAAAACCAGATATAATCATGAATCGCAGCAACTAAGACGCTGTATTAGAAAATACAAAGAGGATTCGGTTGCTGATTATGTTCAAAATTTGACGGCGTGTGAGAAAACCAATTGCTCACTGTGGAGGGCAACAAAGAAAATGAAGCAACCTATCAAACATCTCGCTCCTATTAAAAACAGATATGGAACGTGGGCAAAAACTGATAAGGACAAGGCAAATGCGTTTGGCCGATATATTCTGCCCGCATGACAGCCGGAGCGTGTATGAAAATGCGGAATCTGCTTTTGTTGGGGATAGCGTGACTATTCCAATTGTCAAGGAAAGAGAAGTCATAGAAGAAACCAGGGCTCTTAAACCTAAAAAGGCCCCAGGATTTGACCTAATAACGGCCGATACTTTGAAAGAATTACCCAAAAGGGGTAAACGATGCTTATGCGCCTAATAAATGCGTGTATAAGGTTCAATTACGTGTCTGAAATTTGGAAAGTTGCAGAGATAATCATGCTGCACAAACCTGGCAAACCTATAGACAAGGCGACTTCTTATAGACCAATCTCATTGTTGCCTATGATTTCAAAACTGCTAGAGAAACTTTTATTGAGAAGACTCCAGCCTATAATTGAAAGTAAAAGGTTAATCCCGAATCATCTATTTGGTTTTCGCCGCAACCAATCAACCATAGATCAGATTCATAGAATAACTGACCTAATAGAAAATTCACTGGAAGAAAAAACAATATGTTCTATCATATTTTTGGACGTAGCCCAGGCCTTCGATAAGGTTTGGCATTGGTAAACTTAGGCGATTACTACCAAGGCAGTATGTTAACCTGCTCGAATCTTACCTGACGAATAGGGTATTTCGAGTTAAACAGGACGAGGAGTACTCTTCGCTTAGGGATATCAAGTCGGGGGTACCACAGGGGAGTATATTGGGCCCGATAATATACTTGCTATACACGTGTGATATTCCTGAATCGGAAGGAGTGACAACAGCTACATTTGCTGATGATACAGCAGTTATCGCAATAGAACGAAATGAAAATTAATCTACACAAAAATTACAAAGGGCCAGTGATGACATCTCAAAATGGACTAGAAAGTGGAATATAAAACTTAACGGGGTGAAATCAGTACACGTAAATTTCACTAATAGGAAAATTGACAATTCATTTTCGGTTCGAATAAATGGCGTCTTGATTCCGTCCGCAAACACAGCGAAGTATTTGGGAATGACGTTGGACGCGAAGTTCAGATGGAAGGAGCACATAAAGAAAAAGAGATCTCAATTAGAGGAGGAATACAGAAAGTTTGAATGGCTTTTGGGGAGGCGTTCCAAATTGACAATATACAACAAAGTTTTGATATATAATCAAATATTTAAGCCTGTCTGGGCTTACGATATTCAGTTATGGGGCTGCGCCGCGCAGACTCATATCCAATCTATACAAAGATTTCAAAATAGGGTATTACGGGACATTGTAAACGCCCCTTGGTATGTCCGTAATGCCGATATACACAGGGATCTCACGATCCTAAGTGTCACAGACGAAATTAAAAAGCAAGCAGCCAATCATAAAATGCGTTTATCCAATCATGTCAATATCGAGGCGGCTCGATTGGTTAACAATCAAAACTTTGTTAGGAGACTTAAACGTACGAGACCTCTCGAGTTAGTTTAGAGTTTTTTATGTGGAACAATGAGTACTTAGTACACTATTGTGCCAGATCAAAAGCTTGTAAATAATCAAAAAGGTTAGAGCAAAATTAATGGTTAGTCGTTTTCGACTAGTTTTATAGTTTATTTTGTGGAGGGTGTTTTTTAGTGGATTAAAGTTGCACACTACTACTTTTCGTCTGGCAGTGTCTTTCGAGATTTTTCACCCTTTCTCTCGGTAAAAAAAAAAAAAAAAAAAAAAAAAAAAAACAAAAAAAAAAAAAAAACTTTTTTAATGATTTAATAACACAAAACTTTAAGTAGAAAAAGATTGAATTTTAACTTTTTCTAATTCTAAAAGTTGATCTTATGGGAGATTTATTATGTTAAAAAGGGCTCTCTTTAGATCCCATAAGAATACGTGTAAGTTCGTCAGCTGTGAACTGTCATTCTCTCTTAAGGTCCAGGCCTGTATTTCTGTCAACCGTGATTGGTATTCAGTGTTCCCACTTGTTAAAAACAAAATGTATCTAATTTCGAGGAAAAAATGTATCCAAAATGTATCCAACCTCATAAAGTAGAATTTTTATACCAAGCCGTCCTATTGTTGGTTTTTTTATTTATAGTAAATTCTTTAAGAAATCACATACAACTTCTATTATATTTTAAATGTGAAAGTTAAGGTCAGAAAAAACATATGCATATATGCCTTCTGTAGTTGTTGAACTATGTGCTAAAGACAATTCACCATTAAAACGGAAAAATTTAAAAAAATAGGTACAGCCAATGCATTTTCTGTTACAACTAGCTTATTTCAAAATATTTCTGGTACGTTCTTGTCTAAATCTTCTAGATTTGAATACAGGAAGAGGCAGTACTGATTTAATAAAGCAGATTTCTTACTTTCTTCTAGTAAACTCGGAAATCTGCTTAGAAAGGCCAGCAAATAACACTTTTTAAAGATAAAGCAAATTCGCGTTTTAATATAAGCAGCATTTTAACAGTTTTGTAACATTTATTTAGTGTTTGAGAAATAAATGTATATATATTTCAGCAAAATTTTGAAATGTAGCCAATTTCGGCATCAAGTGGGAACGCTGTTGGTATTGATTATTGAATTGAGAGTTGAGATTGTCAAATACAGAACGTTAGAGTCATAATTAAAGCATAAAAATCTATTAAATTTAATTTGCTGCATCTAACAGATAATTTAAGAAGTATAATGGCTGAAGCCGAAACAACGGTAGGAAAAAAGTTAGTTGATATATTTTCTGAAAGTTTAGAACTTTTAGATGGTATAGAAAATTCAACCTTAGCTTTTAATAATCCCGAATATCAGGTACGTATTTATATATGTATACTTAGATATGTTTACAAAAGATTTGAGTATATCACATAAAATACAAAATCCTCATTTTATACGTATATGTGTATAAAAAGAACAATTAATTAAAATGCACTAATTATTTCGTACATGTAGGAAAACGTAAAAAAATGTATTGGGTTATTGGAAGATTCTACTAGACTTGTAAATTTAGTAGGAATGTTCAGTTCAAATGAAAATGTCGAAGAAATTCCTACAGAAAATTTGGAATTTTTACTTTTGCCGTTTTTTTTAGGGCAATTAGTTCAAAAATTACAAAATGAAGATCGGGAAGCAACTTTACAGGCTTCAAAAATTTATTTCAGGTAATCAACTAAACATGTACCCTTTCCTTGTTCAACATTACATTTGTAACTACAATGAATATATATATATATATATATATATATATATATATATATATATATTTCTATTATATTTATTGTATATACCTATTTGATTTATATTTTTTTTTTGCTTAGAGATTTTTTAAAAAGATGTGATGATTACGGAATAGTGGAATGCAATAAACATGTCAATATCGAAAATCTTAATGAACAACAAACTTCAAACGATCAGTTTAAAAGCTTATTGGAAGCCGCTGATAAACGAAATTTAAAAATTGAACAATATCGAAAAATTAAGGAACTGCAAGAACAAATTTCTAGTTTAAAATTGGCCGCAAAAAATCCCAATGTTGATGAAGAAATTAAACGAAATTTATACATAAAACAAATTAATCATGGAATATTAAAAGCCTATGAAGAACTTTCTTCAATCGATGAAGAATTGAAAATGCTGAACTATCGCAAAAATATTTCAACACAAACAAACAATGGTAATAGCATTTCGCGTTCTCGAATTTCTCAATATGCTAATAAAACAAGAACGGCATTAAAACCAATTATTATAACAAAGGACTTTGCGCAGAAAGCAGTTTTTGGCATGGGTTATCCCAGTTTACCCGTTATGACAGTTGCCGAATTTTATGATCAACGTGTTCGCGAAGGAATATTTCCTGATGAGGAAAAAAGTAAGCAAATAAATGCAACTATGTTTACAAATCAGGCAGAAGCTGAAGTAAAGGATGATTTAGAGAAAGCAGAGCAAGAAAAGCTCCAGGAAGAGGACGATGAAGAATATTTAGCGAGAATGCGAGCAAAAGATGAGTACAAAGACGTTGTGCGGCGCGGCGATGGAAACCGATACAATCGAAGTTAGGAATATTTAATTTGTCACTGTGCAGCATTGTTTGAAACAAGAAATAATGTACTAAAAGTCTAAAATTTGTATAGTGCTACGTATACATCAAGACCTTTCTAAATTATAATATACAACAATTACTTAGATCAAAAATTAAACATCATGTCAAAAAAATTGCAGTTTTAAAGTTTTTTTTTTGTTTTTGATACTTTTGTAACTTAAAACGTACTATTAGTTTATGCGGTCTTTGATTTTTTTATTAAACTAAATTTGACATTTAAGGTAAAATTTTAGCAGCCTATTTCGAAATTACCCCTGCAAATTCAGAATCACATTATATTTTAGAAAATAAGTGCAACATTTCACTTTTTATATTACCACAACTTGATACTTTTTTTTCTATTAACATTTCATTTAGTTGTTGCTGAAATAATACATACATATGCATATACATACTTACATTTAAGATGACATTTTATCTTCACAGAATAAAAATAATCAAAATTAGAAAATCCTTTACATACATACTTATATTATTTTAACGTTCTTAATTTTATTCGCTGTTTAACAAAATTGGGTCTATTTACAAACAAATTACAAGAATAAACTATGTTACATTTAAATTTAGCCAACATTTTTAGTTAAATACGTACGCAATTGTTATAAAATTTCCTAAACGCATCGATTTTTTATAAAATTCAAATAATATGTTAACTAAGATTATACACATTATTTAAAAGTTGCTATTTTCACTATCCGCCCTTGTTTTTGGAATTCTTTATTGTATTTTCTAACTCTATTTTTTTTTTCAATTCAACCATTCTCATAAGACGAACTGTCAATTTATTACTGTTTTTGGCAGCATCTAAAAGCGTTCCGCCTAAAATAAATTACGGGCATTATTTAGTAATTAATTAATATTTTATCTATACCTTCTTTAGAATACATAAATACTACCGGTATCGAAACATCATTATTTCCATCTCCAGACATTGCGAACATAGATTGATTTTCTCCAGATGTACCGGGTACATTATCACAGATTATCAGCGCTTTAGCGCCAGACTTTTGAGCATTGCGAGATTTTTCAACAAAAGTGCAATCACCACGTTCAACTATGGCAATTTTGTTATTTAACTCATTAGAATTGATTGCTCCAGAGCATAAACGGAAAGGTTTCGCAGATGCCACTTCGCCTTCTACGAATTCCTCTCCAATTAGTTCTGGACTAAAATGACTTGGGCCAGCAACTAAAACTGTTAAAGTATCATCCTTATTTCGATAATAAACAGCCTGTTGAAACTTAAATTTAGTTTTGTTGAAAAAAATTTTACATAAAAATTTTAAGGTTTTAACTAGCTGTATATGTACATACACCAGTTCCTTGATTTTGTGACGGCAAGGCGTTACACATAACTGTTTCGTAAATCTAATCGCCCTTAAACGAAGTTTTTTTAAAAATGTATATGTATTCTTATATTCATAGAACATGTATTCTACTTATAATCTAAGTGAATATTGTTCAAATTTTGTTTCTTTTTCTCGTATTGAAAAGAAAATACCTGTGTACATAATATACCCAAATGTAAATACCTACATAGAAATATTTTAAAATGTGCATAGATATATACATTTTCAAAAACAATTTATAATTTATTAATTGTTTCTAAGAACTGTCCCAATTGCAGGTAAGTCAATGTGTGAATTAGTAAATTCTAAAACAAAGATGCCGTAATTCCAGAACCTGGTGTATATATTCAATATTTAAATTCTCTAACTAAAAAAAGCAAAATATTTAATTAGGATGTTTGCGAATACTTACTTGCAGTTGATCAATATGATTCACACTTTGAGTTTTAGTTAGCTCCAACATTTCTTGCATGAATAATATACCCAGTTCTCCGTCTTCGGGGCTCTTGGCCTAAAGTTGGGATGGTTCGCATAACGATATATTGTTATAATTATAGAAGTTAAATTTTAAAAATTGAATTTTTTATTGCTTACATTGTAAAAACTGTGAAACAGTCGAACCTTTCCATCACCTAAGGAAACCATTGTGATACCCATATCGTAAACAGCTCGTAAATGATCAGCATTAGTTGCTTGAAAGTCCAAAGCTCTTAACTTTTTTCCACTAGCCACACGTGGACATGACCCAGTAATAAGATTTTGCAGTGGTTTTCTTACTTTTTCGGGGTAAAGCTTATTTGAACTGGGGCAAGTTCTCATGAAATCAAGTACATGATGCTCATCTGTTGGTCTAAAATCTTCAAAAAAAATGAATACTTATTTAAAAAGCAGTAATACATACATAGAAATTCTTTCAAAAATTTAAGAAAAATGCTGATTAATTTCTAAAACAGCCGTTAAAGTAATCGCTGTTTTTTTAGATATTTTCTTGTTTTAAAGTAAATAACTTTCAATTTCAAAAATCAAATAAATAGAAGGAAAAGGAAAGCTATAAAGATATTATTTTGTGACCACAAATTTATCCACATTTTGTGACCACAAACAGATTAAATATTTGACTTACCATGAGTTGTATTCCCCATTTGACCTATAAACAGTGGAAGAAAATGGGCTTCTGTGGTAAATACATATTCGTCCAGGTTTAAAATTATATCGTATGGTTCAGAAAAGAGCAAATACAGATATTTTATAGTTTCCGATAAAATATAAGAATCCATTCGATCTTCATGTTTCCCAGTTCTGACATCATTTATAGCTGCATATCCGCAAGGAACTTTTGCATGTTTTTGAAGGGCTTTCAGAGCTTTTTTACCTACCTATTAATATGATAATTGAAATATGAATATCATTCATAAATTATTGAAAGTGCGTTTTAGACAGATACCTGTAAATAATAATGATCATTAGTTGCTTTATATAAAAAATAAGTGGATTCTATGAACTCCGGTCGTAAATGATGTTGCCCCCAATGAATCTGAAAGTCAGCCGTAAATGCTTCCGGTATAAAAGTATGCATCTGCATTACTTGATAAAGCATTTCGTGAGTTTGAACTGCTGGTTTTAAATCGCCAGAGAGAACCTGTAACCCAGGCCAAAAAGCTAACAAAGCATCCATAAAATTTCTTGATTTTGCATGAGGCCTGTGCATCAAAACATCCAAGAACATTGGACCCTCACTGACATATTTCATTACAGCATTGTAATGTCTGTTAAATCTTGCCAAATATCGGTCATCCCCAAGTAGAATGTATGATTTCAAAAGATATTCGTAATATGAATCAATGCCTGCACCTACTCCGCTATCACGCCTAACCCAATCCCCTGAATGCACGTTTAAGACTGTCCCCATTAAATCAGATCCACGATGTCTCAGTTTCCAAAGTGCGTCCATAGCTAAATGAGCTCTTGATTCAAATATTGGTTCGCCGGTTAACCTTGATAAAGCAGCAAACTCTAAAAGAAGTGTACCACTACAAGCAGTACAAGTTTCTCTCGACTTCCTTAATTGTTCATCCTTCATACCATATTTCAAATTTACTCTCGCATGTGGTATTCCAGTTGATGTGTTAAAAGCGGGTAACAATCTATACCCTAAATCCTTTGCCATTTCCAATAACTCTCCTTTATACCATGGCATGATATGCAAGTACTTTTTAAGATATTCTGATAATATATGAGCTGAAAGAAGTCCTCCTACCATTCGTATATTTGTTTCAAAAACAGATACCACTATATCATTATCGAATTGAACATCTTTGATAACAAGTTTGACTGAATTTTCAAACTCTTCGAAATCTCCTATAATAACTAATGTATCAAGACTGTCAACTAATGTCATTGAAAAACTAAAAAATACAAGAATTTTCAAAATAATTTTACAATTAAACGAATTTATTCATAAGTTAGTTTTAATAACTAATTCTAAAGTAAAATATGTACATATATTACATACTTTCCTAAAACATCATCCATGTCTCCACGAGATGGTGTTACACCTCTCCATCGACCTTTGCAGGATAACGGCATTAATTCATCAGCTGGATAGGCATTGTCTACGTAAGGAATAGTATATATTTAGGTTTTTGCATGTTATTAGAAAATACATACCTTTATAAGCGTTGTACGCATGATAAAACATTTCACGAGCTTCTTGCCTAAAGTTTATTGAAAAAATTATTTTTTGGAATTATTAATACTAAACTTTTGGCAATTATTATTTGGTATTTACTTTAACTCCTGTTTTTCTTTTTTTGACATTGTCCACTTTGGTATATCCGATATAGCAAAATTCCACTTAACGATTATAAGTAAAAATATGGGAAAAAAATATATATATCTAAATAAAATTTCCATATTTTCTACCTGACAGAGTGCATTAAAAATTTGATAAACATGTAATTAAGCTTTTAACTAATTTTTTTTATCCTGTCCGCAAATTTACTACGTGTAAAAAACTGACATTTATTCGTTAAATTCGGAATTTTATTTAATTTTGTATCTTTTTTCTACATTTGTTTATTTCAATACTACGAACTTGAAGTTTTTTTTATGTTAGCTTATTTTATTTATCAAAGAGATAAGATTTTCTTAATTCATTGACGTATGATTGTAAGAGTTCAAATCAAATGGCATTATGATTTATGAATGCATAAGGAAAAAGATAGCATTACCAGAGTAGTCAGATTTGCATATCATGGTATACTTAATTTTAAAAATGCAGTAGATCTAGTTAATGGAAAACATCAATTTATTCAAGATCCTAAATAGACGCGATATGTAGTATCAAAATTAAAAATTGACATTTTAAAATACGAATTGCCGTTTTAAATAGAGCATCAAACAATGAAAATGGTCGGTTGTACAGTTTTCAGTTAATTCAGTTTTCGCTGCTTTAGGGAGCGAAAACTGAATTAACTGAATTAATTAACTTAATTAAATTCAGTTTTCGCTGCTTTAGGGAGCAAAAATAGAATTTTTCTTTAAAATGCGCGGGGACTTGGAGAGTTATTTTCAAATAAGATTTTATCGCTTAATGTTTCACTTTACTTGTGTGTGATTACTTTGAATAAATAATAAATAAACGAAAGTAATGGTGAATAAATAATAAATTCACGTAAACTATGATATGTATTGTATACACGTACATATTATATGAAAAATAATTTCGAAGACAGTAAAACATGATAAATTTAAAACGGGCCAATGTTGTGTGATTTCGGTAATAAATCGAACATAGAGTCGTATCGGACGCATAGAGATAATAGATTAAGACTAGTAGTAGCAATAAATTGGAAATGTTAAGAGAATGAATATCTTGAAAAAACAATGAAGCCAAATGCTTTCCAATTGTTTCTTTATTTGTAACAAACATTTTCAAATTCGTAACAAAAGCTTATACATATGTATATGTATTTTGTTTTCTTATCTTTCTCTCTAAAAAATGTATGTAAAAAAATAAGTTAAACGCAGTCCCTCAAAAACTACACATAGGCAACTTGGGTACGTTGTACTACCAGATCTCTCCTTTTCCGCTCCTAATTCGAACCAACCCAAACACAAGAGAAATAAGCAAGAAATCTTAGCCTGACGTTCGCCGGCGACGGATATAAGCATAGTAAATGGGTCACCGTTTTTCGCGCCCTTCTCTTGCATCTTTGCTACTCAGACAATGGCTTGTCAGAACCACTATTACAGCTCAGAAATCTGCCATGTTTCGTAGCAGCAACTAATGTTTGCATAAAAGCACGCCTAGGTTCTCCTTCGCAGGTAGAATCAAAAGGGTTGTTTCATCTACCAATAACCCACCAATACACAGTATTGCCATTCTTTGAATTTTGCTTATCAAGCATACCAGAGTACCGTACATCAGGACCGCGGTATATAGTCAATACATCATGTTGCGTCTGAGACCTAATCTCTTTCGGATGGGTCTTTTACATCAGTGAAGCGCAATAGTTGCTTTCCATATTGTTGAATCCCAGTTTAATGATATTAGCAAAACATTCTTCAAATTGAAACGTCGTTACGGTAACATTTCACCAATTTTTTCAATTTCGGATTCAAAATGCTCTAAAACAACATAATTTTTAACCAATTTTAATTAATATTTTGGTTATTACTCACTGAAGTAAATGGTAAGTTGTCATATTCTTCTGCAATAATTAATTGTTAGAATTTTATTCTTAATCAGCAGGTTTCAAAAAATCACGAAATTTTAATTTTTTTTATATTTACATATTTACTGCCCAAGTTACTACAGAGAAATATTATTAAAAAAATTTATAACCAAAATCAATCAACACGTCGATGTATAGTTGCCCGCCTTAATGCGTTCCTTCTTTACTAACGTTATAGATGTTATTCGACTTTACTTTAACTATTTTATATGGCGCAAGTATCTGAATTTCAGCTTGTTACCAGAACCCATTGATGGCAACTATCCATGACTTCAATAATGCTGTAAAAAAGATTAAGTACGGTATTAATACATTTGTAATACCGTCTCAGAGCATTCAATACTTTTACATCGTAAAAAAAACTACTAAAGCTTTTCGTACATTTTGGAATACAATTTTTACACTATTATTACATATTTTGACGTTTGTTTGAAAAGCTCAATTTAAAGTTCTGTGCAAGTGTTAATTTTTAACAAACATTACCAAGTCATTAAAAACATAGCATTTTAAAAAAAAAACATAACTAGCACTTTATTGCTGAAACGAAATGCTAATTTATTTAATTGGTTATTTATGGCAACATTTATATGACAAGGTAATATAAGAAAATTGTGCTCGATTTTTTCGATAACGGATTTACTTTTATTTTACGTCTCCACTACGTATAAAATGCATTTAGGAAAAGTGTACAATGTCAAGAGCTTTTACGAAACTTTTTGGAATTTGATACTTTGTAAAATTTACGTCGTAAGCGCATTATTATCACGGTCAATTTTCAATACACCGTATTTATAGGTTAGTAAATTGTGCAATGTGAAGTCTTAGACAAAGATGTCTGTGACTGGTGACACCACTACAAAAAATGCACCACATATTTTTTACGTCTAGAACAGGTCTGTCAAACTCAAATGGATGTTGGGGCCAATTTTTAAGTTAGGTAAGAACTATGGGCCGCAAAAAAGTTAAAAAAAATAAAGTAATAAAATATCAATAAAAAAGTAATAAAAAGACTTATGTAGAATTTAATTCATGTTTATTTATAAAATATATCTTTCATTTATTTTTATTAATGAAATACATTTAATTTAATTAATTTTGGATCAAGATGTTTCAATTCTTTTTTTGGAAACTAAATTATCAATTTCTGGTTTGATGTTTTGGGCAGTTGAAACTTTTAATATTGAAATCAAATGTTCATTGGTTAAACTGGTTCTTTTTTCATTTTTGTTATTATTCATTTTTGAAAATAATTGTTCACATAAATATGTACTACCAAAATGAGTTAAAATTTTGGAAAAAAACATTTTTAAATTTTGTAAATTTTTCAGGTAAAACTTTATAAAATTCTGGAATACCAATTTCTTTATATTTTTCTTTAAGAACCATGCTGCATTACAATTCAATCAATTCCATTTGCAAATTTGGATCAGCTTTGGCAACATTATATGAAAACGGTGCCAGAAATTACTAGAAGTCTTCAGCAGATGATTGAAAACCTAAAAATCAGTCTTGAAACTCAGTTTTCAATCCTGATATATATTTGGCATATTTTTTTATATCAATATTCTGATCTTGGTATTTTTTTAACTCTGAAAAATGTGTAGTGATATTTTCTGTCAATTGTGTTTCAAATAAAATTAGTTTCGATTGAAAACAACGGATATGATCATACATATCAGTAATTATTTGGTTTTTTCCTTGCAGCTTTAAATTTAATTCAGCAAGATGTTCCGCAATATCAGTAAAAAACAATAGATCCATGTGCCACGCCTCTGTTTTAATTATTGAAACATCTTCCATTTTCATTTCTAAAAATAAAACTATTTCCTCCTTTAATTCGACGAATCTTTTTAAAACTTTTTGGCATGACAACCATCTCACTTTCGTGTAATAGTGTAATGTATGATAATGATAACCTAACTCAGCCAAAAGACTTGAAAAAAGGCGAGTATTCTTGCTCGAGATCGGATGAAATTAACTATATGTGCCACATTTTTAAGGACATGGTCCATTTTAATAATATTTGTACATAGGACTTCTTGGTGAATTATACAATGAAAAGATTTTAAAATTGAATGAGATGATTTCTTATTTTGCAAAAGAGTTACAACACCATTTGTTTACTACTATAATTGAAATTTTATTTTCAATTCAGTCTGTTTCATTTAAAATCTACAATACACATGCTATTATTTGAATTCAAATTTTATTTTCAATTCAATCTGTTCCATTTGAAACAAAGAGAAAAAGCAATTGTAAACATTATATTACGAAATGAGATGGTGGAATAATTTGAAAAATTCGATGCGATGGAAAAAAGGAAAAAACCAGTCTAAAAGAAATATAGTTAGGGCCGCAAACTTTAACCATTTAAAATTGTTGATTGGGCCGCAAATTTTACTTACTTGGGCCGCATGTTTGACAGGTATGCTCTAGAAGGTGATGTGAATTATTGGGTCCGTCTGGAATAAGAAAGTTTTTAAAAACTTTTAAAAACTTTATAAAGTTTTTGTAGCAAAGCGTCTGGGATAGTTCAAAAGGAACAAAACTGAGAGAAAATGATGACATTCCTATTTTCTCAATGTTTTTTCAAGTTTTGTAAAGTAAAATTTAGTGTTTTAAAAACTTTTAAAATCTTACAGAGTACTAATTGTAAATAAATACACATATAAAAAGAAAAATAATATACATATAGACGTATATTAGTCAAATTCAAAAACATAATTGGCATATTTATTTACATAAACCTTCAGTTTTCCAAATTGGAAAAAACACAAAAAATTAGCATAATATTTCAAAAAAAAAATGTCTTATTTTTTCGCCTGTAGTGTAATATTTTAGTGAAATCTTAATGAACAAAGTCTGGATGGTTTTTTCAAATAAATTTTTTAATATTTCTAGGAGTAAAGGAAGAAAAAAAATTTCTTTTTGAAAGGGATGACGGCTGAAGTCCCAAAGTTCAGCTACTTCAAATTCAAAAGATTTCAATTCAATCCTTTAAATTTGAAGAAGTTGATGATTTGCATTCATTATGCTTTGGAGAATTTAAATGACATTCAGTTGCGTTCAATTTATAATATTTTGTGTTAATAATTAGAGATATTAATTGCAAAAATAATCAAAATAGATACTCATGATATAGTAAAAAAAGTTGACGACGTATGAATAAATGACAAAATAGACGATAACACTGTAATACAGAAGCAAAATAAAGCCATTTTTGAGAATTTTCGCTATGAAGATGACGAAGACGAAGTTTCTGTAAGTCGAATCATTTCAAATTATGTGGTACCGGAATATCTTTTCGAGAAGGCGAAAAATCAACCTGAATAATTTAATGGAAAAGACGATTATCGTTTGGGAGGCAACGGTTATATCTAAAACCGCTTGCCGATTTTTAGTAAAAGTGGGCTCTGAGCCCCTATTACATATGCTAAGGTTAGTACTCAAAAAAAGTGTAACAGTAGCTCAACACTTATGTTTTGTGTCTGACCTTCTCCAGATGATGTGACGTCCACTAACGTCACTCGCAATGATGAGATCTGCTTCAACGGTTCGCGTGTGCTTCAACAGGCCCTTCAAATTTAAAAGTGGACGTTCTTCCTGGGAGTCGTAAGGCAGGTATGCTAACGCGTACCAGAACCTCCTACCACCGTTCGTTCAACTGACTGTAGTGAAGTCCTGACTGCAGTTACAGTAAAGAGGTAGCAAAAAAGCATTTAAGTTTCTTTTCACAAGTATGCAAGGCCTTATCTTTCCGCCGCTGCTGCTATAGAACACCATGCAAGCTTGCGTCTCGAGTCCGGAGTTCATTCCTTCCGCAACCCAAGGCTCATGAATCCTCTCCGCCCCCTGCAGACGGAGAAGAACTATAGCCGACGCTGATTTAGGGTGATGGAGATTAATCTGAAGTATTTGCAGTATGACTGCTTGCGTCAACCTCCACCACCTCCAGTATCGTCTTCCTTCTCGTCGCTGCGGTACAGTTTCAGCAGGATCTATCTGGGCCCTACTATGTAAAAATGCGAATTTCGCCATTTCCCAAACTACCCGATACCTCTGGGTGGTTTGGTACTTTGTAACAAAATCGCATCCCAAAAAAAAGCTTAATCTGAAAGTACTTTCTAATATTTTTGTTTTTTGAATTTCTGACAGTTTTTTTAAAGTAAACATTTGAACTATTTGATAGTCACAAATTTAAATGTATATTAAGAAGGCGCTTATTGCTTATTTTAAAAAAATAAAATATGGATTGCAAAAGATTTTTATCATGTAGGTTAAGATTTATATATTGCTCTTGCTCAGCATATAATTTCACTTGTTATAAGCCAAGTTCGTAAATTGTAAAAATTAGTTTAAGTCCCATAAAAGTAAAATTGGAAAGGAGCAATGTCGAAAAAAGGGAAGCGAAACAAATTTGGAATAATAATGTACATAGATTTTACCATTGTGGTAGGGGCCCAGGTAATGGCAGAGGATAAAGGGGTGATTGAAACGATCAAAGTTACGTTCGTGTCGTGGTCATGTCCCACGGCGAACCTCTTGCTTTGTGCTTTTCAGTCCTATATCTATATGTCAGCTGACAACAGGCGTCCTAAGTCAAGGTGGAACAGCATATGCCGATGACTGCACGGCTAAGAGGGAGCTTAGTCGTTAGTATGCGGACTCTGGATACCAGGCGCCCTCCAGTTTAAGCGAGCTTTCCCATGGTATGCCCGGCTCTGCCATGGGTGACTATACTTTCCCGCGCTAATCGTTGGGACAAAATGGGGGATGTAAATAATAACAACAACAGCAACAATAAGAACAACAACTGTGAAAAATACAACAATTGCAACAACAATAACAACAACAATAACAACAGTGACAATTACAACAACAACAACAATACTACGGACAACATTAATACAAACCCAGTTAGTGCTCAAGGGTCTGCGGAACCAGAGCTTCTCTCGGTTGACGCAGAGGAGGAACTCCTTCTCACGCCAGTAGAGGAAAACGCGGCGCCTCCGATGGAGACGGATAATGAGGATCCTCTTGGACCTATTATCCAACAAACTGAGGAGGACCTGAAAAGATTGGACATCAGGGGAAAAAACAATATTTCTCTGGTGCATCCAAGCGGCGTATCGCAGCTTATATCAGGGATGGCATGTCCCCAGAGGAAGCTCGCAGATATGAGAAGGAAAGGCTAGAAAAGCTGAGGGCCTGCGGATCGGGTGTTGTGGGACCTCAAAAAAGAGGTCGATGAAGGGCAATGTTGAGGGAAAGGTCCCTGGGAACATTCCTCAGCAAAACCCGAAAACGATTTCTTATCAAGATGCAGTAGCACAGGTCAAGGTGGCCATCACTCATGGACTGCATCCAGAGGAAAGGCTATCCGAAGTCCAGATGGGGAAAATCAAATTGGCCATCATGGATGAAATGGATAAGGTTGTGGATTCTCATCCACAATTCACTACAACGTTGCACAGGAATGGATGGATATCCATAACATGCAACAATCATAACCAGTGTCTGCAGTGGATAACCAGTGTCTGCAGGAAGATAAAGCCTTGGGACGGTTGCAACGTATGTCTGCGTCACCTACGTGCCAAAGAACGAGAGAACCGTCAGTCTCTCCAAAGACAAATTCCTAAGCAGGATAGGGAAGCAAAATCCCAGTCTCAAGATGAGTTCCTGGAGGGTGCTGAGGATGAATAAGGAAAAGGATGGGGGCTGCTCCGTCACCTTTTCCGTGGATGATTCCGGATTGGAAGACCTACGGAAAGCGGAGTTTCGACTTTTCCTGAACTTCTTCCGTGTTATCGTTCCGGTTAAAGGAAGGAAATCCTCTCAAGGTGCTGTCGGCAGGGCAGGACAAAATAAAAAACAAACGCCCACCGCGACAACGTCGAGCACTTTAGGCCAACCAAAAGAGTCAAAACTCATTGGAATGTCTGAAGTCGCTCCGAAAACGGCGGCAAGGGAAACGGAAGGACCATCGACCAGCGCGCCAAATACAAGCGTCCCGGGTGATCCGAAAGGGCCCAAGCCCATTGGGAAGCCCGGTACTTCTTCGGTATTTGCTGTGAATCTGTGGCAGGGCAGGCGACCACGAGGCAATGAGAAGCAAGGCTAATGTAAAGCCTTACTTCTCATTGCCGCTGTGAAGCGCATCCAAATAAATCTACAGCATGCTAGAACATCTATTGTTGTTCTAGCTCATAGATTTATGAAGGATCAGGTTAAGGGCCTAACAGGTGAGCTATTGTATGATAATACAATTGGAGGCAGGCCTAGGGCTTGCACTTTGTTTAGTAAAAGGCTAACGTATTTTCCCATTCCAGATTACTGTTCTAAGGATCAGGTAGCTGCGTTGGTGAAGGTGAAGTCTTCCGGGGATTGGACAGAGTTTATTGTGCGCTTATCCTACCTCCCGGGAGACTGTACCCACATAGACGAACAACTGAAAGATCTAGTGAACTTTTGTGAAAGCAGGAGCTTCCAACTGATAATAGGAAATGATGCCAATGCCCACCACATCGTCTGGGGAAGCAGTAATATAAACAAGAGAGGTGAGTGCCTACTTGAATTTATATAGCAATATATTAATGATTATGAATGAGGGCAATAGGCCGACATTCATTAATGCAATTAGGGAAGAGGTCCTTGATATCACCCTTTGCACTGAATCTATCGGCAGTAGGGTTAGTGGATGGCATGTCTCAAATGAGACATGCATGTCCGATCATAGGCAGATTAGGTCTGATATCATAGTCTGCGGGGACCTGGCAGAAGAAATGTATCGGGTACCCCAATCCAGCCAGCGAGGCCCTGACGGCGGCTATTATTAGTGCCTACCATGGGAGCTGCCGTGGAATGAAGAGCTTTCAAGGCTTAGACTAAAGAGCAGAAAGCTATTCAATAAGGCCAAGGCGTCGGTTTCGTGGGAAGAGTATAAAAACTCACTCACGAAATACAATAAAGAAATTAGGAAAGCGAAGAGAATTTCGTGGAGGGCGTTCTGCAAGGACATTGATGAATTCTCCAGCAGTGCGTGTCTTCACAGGGTGCTTTCCAAAAAGATGCTAGCGGGTTGAGTCTAATGGAACGGCCTGATGGCTCCATGACTGAGAACGGAAAGCAGACGTTGGAGCTTATGGCGTCAACGCACTTTCCTGACTCGGAGATTCTTGGGAATCACTCAAATGCGGTCATTGAATCGAGGGCATCCTGGCCCAGGAGTGATGACTGGCAACGATCCCGTCTGGTCTTCATGATGGGCAGGATTAGATGGGGTGTTTTCTCTTTCATGCCCTTCAAATCTCCGGGTGATGACGGGGTATATCCTGCATTTTTGCAGAAGGGTTTCCAACATATCGCTAGAGCACTGTTGGAAATTTTTCGTGCCAGCTATGCGTGGGGTTACATCCATGGAGGGTGGCTAACGTGACGTATGTTCCGAAGGTGGGTAAGCGACCAAGCAACCACCCAAGGTCTTTCCGTCCAATCAGCCTTACTTCTTTTCTATTGAAAGCAATGGAAAAAGTGATTGATAGATTTATACGGGACGATGCACTGGGAAGCAATCCCTTGCATTAATCTCACTACGCTTATCAGTCGGGAAGGTCTACTGTACTCGCTCTGCAGAGTCTGGTGGAGGTCCTTGAAAACTCACTGGAAGTGCGGGAGGTAGCAGTTGGCTGCTTCCTTGATATAGAGGGAGCTTTTCACAACACCCCATATCATGTCATCTGTGAGTCGTTGCACAAACGAGGGATTGATGCGACGACGAGCAGATGGGTTAATCGGATGCTACAAGATAGGATTATTAAGTCCACCATAGCTGACGATACACTCTTCGTCTCCGCTACAAAAGGGTGCCCGCAGGGCGGGGTTCTTTCGCCCCTCCTGTGGTCCATTGTAGTGGATGATCTAATCGCTGCTTTCAGGGGCTCCGGGGCACGTGTCTGGGGATACGCTGACGATGTGGCCTTCGTCGTACGGGGAAAATTTGAGAGCACTATTTCTGATCTTCTACAGGAAATTTTACGTGTTGTGGAGAGGTGGTGCGAAGGCGTTGGGTTAAATATAAATCCGAGCAAGAGCACTTTCGTCGCCTTCACCAGACGCAGAAGCAGAGATAGATTAACGAGCCGAATTCTGTTTGGTCAACGTATTAGCTACTTTAGGGAGGAAAAGTATCTGGGGGTAACCCTGGATGATCGTCTCTCTTGGAATACCCATATAGATAGAGTTATCGAGAGGGCTACGGCGGCCTTGTGGACGTGTAGGAGCTTCATCGAGGGGCCTGGGGAATCAGTCCCAGGATAGCACTGGGGCTATATACTGCCCTTGCTAGGCCCATCGTCACCTACGCGTCGATTGTATGGTGCCGTAAGGCCCAGCAGGCGGGTGTGCAGGCCAAGCTGGAAAAGCTACAGAGGCTGGTCTGTCTGGGAGTGACCGGGGCTATGCGGATGGCTTCTACCGCTGCATTGGAGGTGATGATCGGGTTGCCGCCACTGCACCTCCATATATTCAAGGAAGCTTGGCTAGTGACTTACCGACTTCTCTCTGGCGAGGACGGGGGAGGACTAAAGTTGGCCCACAGGACTCACAGAGACTTCATTGAGAGCGATCCGATTCTAAGAATAACCATGTCGGATACCTGTCTGCCGCGGTACAACTTCGACCACAAGTTCAGGGTTCTGTTTCCGGATCGATGGACGGGGGATCGGGGTGGCCCCGTACTTGAGTTGGGTTCGAGCGTGTGGTATGCGGACGGGTCCAAAACGGAGTCGGGTGTGGGTTCGGGTGTATACGGTGTCCACCCGGAAACGCGTGTATACGCAACCGTTGACCCGTATTGCACGGTGTTCCAGGTCGAAATACATGCAATAGAGATCTGTTAGAGAATCAATTTAGAAACGGGGTATAGAAACTGCACCATCTATGTGTTCTCGGACAGCAGGGCTGCACTGCTGGCGCTTCTTTCAGCGCAGGTTACATCCAAGCTGGTCTGGGCTGCCTTGCTGCACTTATGGAATTATTGGCATCGGGAAATAGAGCCACGCACATTTGGGTGCCAGGCCATAGTGGCCATGCGGGCAACGAAATTGCCAATGGGCTGGCGCGGGGGGGATCTGGGGCTGACTTTGTGCAGTCCCTGCCTTTCTGCGGTTTGACTTCTTCCGACGTGGGAGCCAGGCTTGCCTTCACTGGCGGGACACGAAAGGGTGCCGTCATGAGAAGGTGTTTCTTTCGGCGCACTCCAGCAGATTCACTGCAGAATTGCTGGGGACGAGCAGGAGCCGGGTTCGCACTATTGCGAATTTCTTCACGGGGCACTGCCCGGTGAAGTACCACCTGCATAGGCTGGGAAGTCGGGCTCCCCCCTGTGTAGATTTTGTGTGGGTGGCGATGAGACCGCCGTGCACCTTCCCTGCGACTGTCCGGCACTGGCTGTTCGGCGCCGCAATTGTCTTGGACATGGGTCCCTAAGTGTTCGGGAACTGTTGTCCAACTCCCTTAGATATCTTCGGCTTTGTGGTTGGGACGGGGATATTATAGATGGGAGCGTGGGGAGGCTACAATAAGTCAAGAATGGCTGCGGTGGCTTGGGGGGTTACTCCTGCCCCACTCGGTTCCCTTGAAATCTATAATCTATAATCTATCATTGTCGTAGACCGAAATGGTTTCGCATTTTATTTTGAATAATTATAATTATTAATCACAAAAATTTAATTAAATGCACTAAATTGAAATGCAAGTTTTTTAATTTAATAAATTAAGATAAATGTGACCCTTACATTGTTTAGTTTTTTTTTTTTTTGAAAATTTAGACTTTTGCAATAAAATTCGTAAACACAAAGGCAAGTGAATGAAAACTATGCGAAAGTAGCATTCTGTAGTATCATTTTTGCTACTTTCGCATACGCAAATTTGCGATATTCAATTTATATAGGCACATTTTAGGCCCATAAGATCGACGTTTATCATACTTCGATTTAGAAAAAGTTAAAATTCAATCCATTTTTATTTCCGTAGTACTAACATACTTATAATTCTTACGTTTTCTTATAAAAACATTTGATTTAAATTGATTTTAAAAAAACCTGCCAGACTGTTAATTTTTTAAGATTTCGCTAAAATGTTACACTACAGGTGGAAAAAAATAAGACATTATAAGATGCTATTGCCTTGACTGATAACTGATGTGACTTAATGACCGTTTTTTTAATGGTCAGGTCCTTTTGTCTGATTTTGATTTGTATCTCCTGTCGAAAGGTCTTTGTCGCATGGTTCGAGGCAGGCGTTCTTATCGCAGTTAGGTGATCCTTGCTGTGTCTTGTTAGGCCAGTTACGGACTGCGGTACCTTCGAAACCTTGTGTTTTAGGGTTGCTGTGTGGTGCTGCTCATGATTTTGAGCCATTTTTCTTTGTTCGCGTTCATTCTTGCAATTTGCAATAGATGAGTGGCATTAAAAATGTATCTAAGTATTTTTGTATTTATGTATGATTTTCCTGACGATTATCATCCCGCTTTGGACATTCTTTGTTCCATTGACTTGGTTAATATAATGGTGGCTTTCTGGTGGTGAGTGGGATTTTAACTTGGGTAAGAGATTTTGTTTAATTGAACCATCTAATTAATTTGGTTATCTTTAATGCTTTTTCTTCTGCTGACTTTGTCAACATTGCCAAATGCTGTTGATGACTATGTCAACACTTTTTATGTCCACTTGCTCGATTGTCTTTTTTATACAATTCCTCTTAGGGTGAATAGGGGATTGTTATCGTGACTTCCGTGCAATTCGGAGTTGCGAGCTCGAAGGAATGCTAGAAATGCGGAATGGAAGATTACTTGGCTTTTGTTGACGTCTATGGTGGATTTAGGGCTCTTCCTGGATTTCTTTATGAGAATGACCGCCGTCTTTAAGTTTCTCGGTCAGACCTTATGTGACCCTGGTTTTATATCGAACTTTTTTGCTTCTCATTTCTCTGTCGCTTATTTTGAGTCGAATTTGTTGGAATTTTCAAGTTCTACTAGTTTTAGGTAAAATAGCTATTGATTACGCTGTCGTCTTGGAACATTTATTATCTCTTGGTAGTGACTGCTCTTCAGGTCCGCATGGGGTTCCTCATATTATTTTGTGGAACTGTACTCCGAACCTTTATGGTAAACTCAAGAGGCCCGCGTAACTACACAACCATCACTAAGTTGTCTACTATTCCTAAACCCTTCGAGAAAATCTTATATGATTACTTATATTCTTCCGTTTTCGAAGCGAGAGGTTTGTCGTAACTACCTTAGTTGAATTTGTTTGTGAAACTATTAGGTTTCTTGAGTTAGGTGATGAGGTCGATGTCATTTTTACTGATGTTAGTAAGAAGTAAGGTTTGATAACAGGCTTAATGGGGAAATTCTAAAGAGAGTTGATAAAATTTGTGATCTATTTGATGGTTTAAGGGCAAATTCTACTGTGAATTTTATTAGAAGACTGTCTAGGGAATTTGGTGTAGGGAAATAAGGAATGACCCTCCTGTAGCGAAACATCTTTATGATGCTATCGTGAGACCCGTTTTAGAGCATGCCTGTCAGGTTGATACTCCTCTTCGTAATATTGATATAGATCGTATTGAGGAAGTGCAGAGACTTTCAGTCGTTTTGCTCTTTGTGGTACGAAATGGTCAAATCTGCTTACGCTGCCCCCTTATGAAAGTAAGCTTCAGCTTTTGGACTTAAGGTCGCTTCCAATAGAGTTTCCATTCATCAAATTGTGGTGGGTAATGTAGTTGTCCTGGTTTTATTGGGTCGAATTTCTTACAGAGAGAATTATTTTCTAGTTATGCGGTACTACATGGATGTTGATTTAAATTTGAGACAAGACTGCTACATTCTTTAAAAACAGATTCGTCAAAAAAATATTATAATATACATGTGATCGACATTATTTAGCTGAATGAAACTATGTTTTTTTGATGAAAGGAGATTTGAATTAAAGTTAAGCATCTCAGTTCATTTAGATGTTTTTGCGAATGTTAAAAAACTGCGTTAAAGACGCATTTCTTTACAGTGGGATTCCCTGTGGCAATAATCTTCTAATAGAAATTATTATCACAAAAACTTAACAAGGTTTTTTAAATTTATGTACCTGAAGAAAATAATTTTAATTAAATTTACATTTCACAAAAAGCTAAGCTATATACGATTTTAAAAAAAATATGTTACCTAGCTACAAACATTAAGAGTACGGCAATAAGAGGAAATGTGATTAAAAATGAAATAAAAATTCAAAAACAAAAAATTCAAATGTTTTATTCTTGTATAAAAACAAATAGCGTAACGGGTATATCTACTGACCATCTGAAAATTCGGTACAATTATAAACGCCTCATTTTCTATAGCGATTTTCGAGTATTTATAAGTATTTATCAGAGAAATTAATTACAGGTTCGAATTATTTTACATGTTCTTTATTCTAATTTTATTATATGTGTAATAAATTTAAATTAATTAGTAAGCTTTTAATTTTCAAATTAAAAAAAGAATAAATGTAAAAAGAAATTAATGAAAAATCATTAAAAACTTCAATATGTTAATTTAGTAATTTTTAAGATTCCTGCGATATTTTTTATTTAATTTTATATTTATTTTATATATATAATCAAAATGAAAAAATTATTTAACGATTATAAAAAAAGGCTTTCAATGATTGATCAAATTTTCGATAAACTTCAATTATTGTCATGAAATGTCAATATAATTATAAAGTATGAAAGTAGAATAATTGACACTAACTAAAAATTGCCCATTTTGCTAATTTTTTAAAGAAATAGCTCTGCAAAGAGAAGAATTGCAAAGAAACTTTGTTTAAGTAAGATAAAATAATTATAATCATAGTTAAAATTTGAATTACATCCAAAATTTTGGCACACACACATGTATGTGTATTTTTATGTGTAAACAGACATCCATTTTTATTTAAGTTTTTTCAAATTTTTTCTATTGCGCTAAAAGGTTTTGCAAGAATTTATGCAAGGGTTTTTTGTATTCATAAAGTTTTTACTTAAAAACTAAAGAGTTCAGGTAAAATCAATTTAAATATTTAAACAAGTTTTAAGAACAATGTGGGAGGCGGTAGGTCACTGGTTCTAACTGGTTCGATTCCAGTTCGAGGAGAAAAATTTTTTCGCAACTCTGCCTTTAATTCCGCAACTATGATGTTGTATTAGTAAAATTCATAATTTAATTAGTGCAATAGGCACAATCCTATAAATATATATGTTCTTGTTATTGTGTGTTTCAATAGTAGATTGTATGTAGCAATCAATGTAAACAAAACAAATACTTAGTAATCATGTGAATTACAGTATAAGTAATGTAGAGAACATTTCGTCGGCAATTTCTTCATGCCTCTGTAGCTCAGTTGGTAGAGCGTCCGCCTAGAAAGTGGTAGGTCACTGGTTCGAGTCCAGTTCGAGGGAAAAATTTTTTTAATGAATTTTTCTGCCTTTAACTCGTTCCTTTGATTACGTCATCCATCTGTTCTGCAGTTGCATGAAGAAATTTCCATTAAGATAAATTTGATTGTATTTTAGATATTATTTTCTAATTCCCTTTTCAAATTTTTTCTTTACTATGTAGTCATATCAATATTTAATAATTATCTTTCATTAATTATATTTTCAACTTGACACCACAGTTACTTTCCATATCTTAAGTTAACTTACCCTATGAGAAAAAAAAGCTATTCACTTAAAAATAATGAAATGCTTTCAGTAACATATAAAACGTTGAAGGCGAAGGTTGTGCTTGTTGTTTTTCCGCTGTTTAAAGAATTTTAAAATAATTATGAATGAAAATATTAATATATTTTCCTGATTTTTCAAATATATTTTCGAAATTTTACCTGCTTTATAATAAGTGTGAATTTATTTTAATATTTCTTCTCAAAAAATAGCCACTTCGATTTAAAAAAACCCATATAAAATAAGGTCGTGCTTTCAAGTTTCTCTCTGAGCATTGGGACTTGTTAGATATAAAGACATTAATCTAACAACAATGATAAATGAACACAAAACTATACGATTGAGCTTTCATACATTTTATAAAAATGGAAAGCTTATAAAATGCTTGAATACTCTATACAGGTACACGCAAAAATAATTTCGTTAGAAATTACCATTTAGAAATTATTGTTTGTTCTGTTTGCTAAATAGGAAATAATTACAACAACAATTTGTTTCAAGCAAGTATGTTTTAAACATCTTGTAATATATGGTATTTCCAAGACGAGTATACCATGATCATTTGAATCAATAAAATTTAATCATCAATTTTAAGCAATTTTAAATCAATAAAGTTTAAAAATCCAATGAGAGTGTTTTATTACATCAGCTTAGGTATGGAAATTATAATATTTTTGAGGCAACTTATATCACATCATACACAGTGACTTTGTTCCTTTATTCCTTTCTTATAATTCTAAAGTTTTCAAAGTGCATTACGAGGCGCATTTGTCCTTGTTTTTAAAATAGTGTGAGCTCTCGCAGTGACAAGTGTTAAACTATTTAGAAGAACTTAAGATTCAACTATTAAGGAACTTAAGGAAATTTAGTGGTAAAGTTATTATAATTATTACTATAATTATTATTATAATTAGTACAGAAAGATTTTGTTGTGTTGAAGGATGCATGATAATCACAGATTAAATTTAATAAGAATAATAACATCTGAGTGTGCAAACATTAGACTTTAACATGAAGGACAACACTTAACATTAGATTTAGGAAAAAATTCGCTAACAATTGAAAAAAACTAATTTGTTTTCCTGCCAATAATTTAATGTAATACACATAATTATATATGTATGTAATTATAATTACATACATATATAATTATGCATTATTAATGTAATAATATATTAAATAAACATAGTGTTTTAATTTCGAAGAAATTATTATGTATGTCTAAAATGAACATATGTTACACACATATATATAATATATATTGTTGGAAAATTTAAAATGTTTTAATAAAAAAATAATTCAGATAAATTTCAAACAGTATTTTCAAGCCATATTTTCAAACCGTTTCTGGGAACATGTTTCATGTTGTTAAAAATGAAAACAAAAAAGCAATTGTTGGCCTCAAAAATTATTATGGTCTCAAAAATTATTATTAATTTGGCCTTATTTGGTTTTTCGACAAACTTCGACCAGAGGTAAGGAGTTCAGCATTTAGAGGAACGGGGTGCATTTTTCACTCCACCTTCAAACCAACATATTTGCCAATCGATTTGAAGAAATGTACAGATTTAATAGACTTCTTCACTTCCAAGAAATTTGCAGAAAATTTTATTTACGTCTGTGAGAACTACGATCCTAATTCCGATCATTCTGCAGTTAAATTAAAATTACAAGAAAGTGTTGTAAAGGAAAAAGCAAAACTTATATTGTCAAATAAATCAATGGAATGGCCAAAATTTCGAGCAGAATTAGAAACGAAAATAAATTTAATAATCAAAATAACTACTATACAACAGTTAAACGAGGAGACGGAGAAGCTTACAAAAACTATGAAGAATGCAGCTTCGAATAGTTCCAGAATTAATACAACAAAAGAGAGGGTGTCAATTGTCCTCCGCTTATATTGGAAAAATACAAATAAGCAGAAGAGCTAGAAAACGATGGTAACAAACGCGCGATCGTAATAACAAAACTAATTACAACCGTGCATCTCAACAACTTAAACGTAGTATCCAGAAACATAAACAGGATTCGATTTCTAGATACATCCAGAATTTGACAGCATGCGAAAAAAGTAACTACTCCCTGTGGAAGGCTACCAAGAAAGTGAAGCAGCCTATTTAGTATCTTGCGTCTACTAAAAATAACAATCGCGCTTGGGAAGACAGTGACAAAGGCAAGGTAAATGCGGTTGCTAATCATTTAGCTGACATATGTCACATGCCAATTAAGATGTGTTGGAGAGTCAGGAAACAAGTTTCATTGACCGAGCCGTAGCTATTCCAATTATCATTGGAAGAGCGGTTGTTGCAGAGATTAAGTCTCTTCGATCTAAAAAAGCACCAGGATTATTAGCAAAAAACATTAAATCTTCGATCCATAAAATACCAGGACGAAAGCAAAAAAGGAATTACAATCCTTACACGTCTCAAGTATTTGGGTTAATAAATAAACTCAAACAATTACTGCCAAAGCAGTATGTTCAACTACTCGAATCATACCTTACTGATTAAATTATTTATTTTTTTATTTCGAATTAAACAAGAAGAAGAATATTTTTCGCTTAGTCCAGTGTACCCTAGGGAAGAATATAGGGACCAATATCATATTTACTATATACTTGTGATATTTGTGGGCTTACCAGGGATCGTCAACGCTCCCTGGTATACCCGTAATGATGATATACTCAGATCTCAGGATCCCTAGTGTCATAGACGAAATTAAAAAGTAAGTAGTCAAACATAAAATTCGCTTATCCTAACATGTCAAGGTCGAGCCAGTTCGTCTGGTTGACAATCAAAACTTTTATCAAACGACTATTTTTATTGATTAATGTCCTGTTTTATTGATTAAATGGGAGTTTTTAGTGGGTTAGAGTCTCACACTACTGCTCTTACGTCTAGCAGTGTCTTTCAAGATTTTCATCCTCCGCGAGTTATATATAATAACCGAGACAATTTATCATGCTTAGACAACGTGAGTAATTTAACCACGTTGCGAGTTGTTTATTAAAATATGATTTAAATTACACATGGAATATTTTATATTAAAAATGCATACTAAGCAAATTTGATCCAACGCAACTCTTCGTTTTTAGAAAACAAAAATTTAATTGTAGTCAGTTTGTAAAACAGTGCAGTTCACCTAAATTTTTGCTTAAGCAAGAATTAGAATAAAAGTGTAGTAAAAAATTATAATAAAAGTGTAAAATCAAAATTCTATGTACAATTATTTTATTAATAAAAAGAGAAAAAAAGGAATAAAATAAAAACAAAATCAGAAAAGTAAAAAAATTAAATTTTTTTCTTTAAATAAAATAAAAAGTACATTAGTGGCGTAGTTCCGGTAGGATGCAAATCTAAAGATTTTGTATCCAGTGATCGAACCTCGTATTCTATTAAAATACGACTTTAAAATTATAAAACTAATAAAACAAACTAGAAAAATCGAATTAATAAATCAAAAAATACCATAATATCAAAACTAACAATTAGAACAAAATTAAATAGAAACCAATTATAATTACAAAAAAAAAAATTTTTTTTTTCAATATATTGTGCAAATAAACAAATTTAAATAAATCAGAAAATTTATATTAAATATAAAACTAAATAATATATATATACGTATATACTGAATAAAATTTGAATTAAAACATCAGAATAAAATACGAAGTGTAAATAAAACATAATCAATATTATCGATAAAATAAATTAATAAACTACCTACTTAAAATTTAATGCCAAAAGAATTTCAAAAAAATTTAAAACGAAAATTTATAACGCCAATAGTACCAGTGAAGATAGCGATGAAAACATGCAGACCGACAACAGCCAACAGAGTCAAACAAACACCCAGCAAGCTTCATCTAGTCAGCCAGATTCATCAACTCCAAATCCAAACACATTCATAATATCAATTAGCGATCTTATTAAGGATGCTCAAAGAATTCACGAATACAGAGGTGACGAATCATATGCCTTAACATCGTTCATAAGGGAGGTGGAGACGATACAAAACCTACTCAGCAGCAATGTGGGTGCAGCACGATATGTCTATCAACGGGTAATCCTGAACAAGATACAGGGACCAGCCCTAGATGTGATTAGAACTATCCAAAATAATTCCTGGGAAGAAATAAAACAAGTACTTATAAAAAACTTCGGAGTGAAACAATCATATCATCATTTATACCAACAGATATTCTCAGTAAGAAAAACGTCGGTAAATGATTTTTATTATAAATTAGAATCTCTATTAGGAAAGTTAAATGAGAAGTACGAATACGATTCAGATAAACCATCTGAATTCGCCCCGAAAAATAACGAATCTGTAGTATTAAAAACGTTTATAGATGCAATCGAATCTCATTTAGCTTCCCTAATTTTAAATAGAAATATAAATTCGCTTAGAGAAGCATACAATTTATTAGAGAACTCTGGCCTAATCAGAGAAAATGTAATTAAACAAAATTATAATAGTAATAATAAATCGAGTAATTCTAACTTGTATAACAATAAAAATACTAGAAATAATAATTTTAATAAAAACAGTAATTTCAACAATAATAATTTTTCTCAACACAACAATACAAATAATTTCCCAAGGCAAAACTACTCTAGAAACTTCCAACAAAATAATATTAGACAAGACTCTGGACAGTTCAAACAAAATTCTGGACGACTCAGACCAAACTTTGGACAGTTTAGACAGAATTTTAACCAATTCAGAAATGGTTCTGGACAATTTAGACAGAATTTTCGCACACAGACTACCGAACCGATGGAAGTTGATAACATCGGCACTACAAATGAAGTGAACGAGGAAGTAAATTTTACAGACTAGCCTCGGACAATAAACTACCCATAATAAAATTGACTTTCAATAGTGTAGAAATAAATTGTTTGATTGATTCAGGATCAGACACAAGCCTTATAAAACCTAATATTTTACCCTTCAAAACCGAAAAATTAGCAAAACCCATAACCTATAACTCTTTGGGAGGCCCTAACAAGGTAAATCTTAAAATGGTTACTCCTATTCCGATAGAATTAAAAAGAAAAGGAACATTGGAATAGACCGTATTTCCTCTAAAGAGCAAGAAATACGACGCCATTATGGGTATCAACTTTTTATTACCTTTTGGAGCAAAGATCGATATTGCAAACCAATATCTGGAAGTGTGTTCAGAGAATAAAATTTATTTTGAAAATATAAAATACATTCGTGATATCGCTGAAGCGAATCACTTTGAACCTCTTTTAGACACCAACAACGAAATTTTTAACAAAATAAACCAAAATCATCTAAATAACGAAGAAAAGAACGAATTCCGGGAATTTTTGACAAAAAACTCAGACTTATTTTTTAAGGAGGGAGATAATTTGACATCTACCCATGAAATAAAACATGAAATTAAACTCAAAACAAATACTCCAATTTATTGTAAAAGTTTTCGTTACTCTAAAATACATGAAGAAGAAATAAACCGACAAATCAAGGATATGTTAGAACAAAATATAATTAGGGAATCGAATTCACCATATAACTCACCACTCTGGATTGTCCCTAAGAAAATGGACAATTCTAATATAAAGAAATGGCGAATTGTAATTGATTTCGGAAAACTAAACGAAATAACCATCGACGACAAGTTTCCAATTCCCAATACCGAAAGCATCTTAGACAAGTTAGGCCGCGCTCAATACTTCACGACCTTAGACTTAGCAAAGGGCTTTCACCAGATAGGGGTGAAACCTGAAGATCAAAAGAAGACCGCTTTCTCAACCAGATTTGGCCATTACGAATACACTCGAGTGCCTTTTGGATTGAAAAACGCGCCAGCCACGTTCCAACGGCTGATGAATTCAATCCTAAGAGAATATATTAATCGAATTTGCATTGTATATCTAGACGATATACTCGTTTTTAGCACATCGTTACAAGACCACGTGGTGAACCTAAGAAAAATTTTTAATTCCCTCAGAAAAGCAAATTTAAAAATTCAAGTAGATAAATGTAATTTTCTATGTAAGGAGACCGAATATCTTGGACACATCCTAACCCGGGAAGGCGTTAAGCCGAATCCAAAAAAAATTCAGGACATAATCAATTTAAAGTTACCAGTAACACAAAAACAGATAAAGTCATTTTTAGGTGTAACGGGTTTTTATAGAAAATTTATACGGAACTATGCTAAAATTGCACAACCATTAACTAAATACCTGAAAAAGGACTGTAAAATAAATACCCTAGACCCAACGTACATTAACGCATTTGAACAATTAAAAATATTATTAACATCCCATCCCATATTGAAATATCCTGATTTCAATAAACCATTTAAAATAAATACGGACGCCAGTCAGTTTGCTATAGGAGCAGTACTGATGCAGGACAACCACCCTGTTGCCTATGCTAACAGAACGCTAAGCAATCACGAAATTAGATACAGCACAACAGAGAGAGAACTTTTAGCACTTGTTTGGGGAGTTAAATACTTTAGGCCCTACGTCTACGGGAGGGAATTTGAACTACAAACGGACCACCAAGCTTTAAAATGGCTCCATACTAAATATTTAGGAAAAGACTTAAATCCAAGATTGCAAAGGTGGATATTATCTCTGGGCGAGTACAATATTAAAATAGAATACCTAAAGGGCAAAGACAATAAACTTGCAGATTTTTTAAGCCGTATTAATTCAAACGAAAACGAAATAAACCTGACCGAGACGTTCAGTCTTAATGAAGGGAGAGAATCGACCGAAATCAATAACAATGACGAAAATGACAACACCTCTCTCCAAGCTACAATACATTCGCAAGAAGAAGAACAACTTGACCATATTCCTATCTTGGAAACAATAGTCAATAGATTCAAAATCCAACTCATATTTACTTTCAACTTCACCCAAGAATTCGAAAGCCTACCATACGGTAAGAGAAGAATTTACATTAGACCCGACTTAAACGAACCAGAACTTACGAACAAACTAAAATCCTACATATCAGACAACAAAATAGCAATATTTACTCAAGTATCAGATAGCGAGTATAATTCTATTCAACAAATATTAATAAGACAATTTCCCAATACAAAATTTCTAAAATGTACCTACTTTGCACAAGACATAAAAACAGAGGAGGAACTTATAAAAATTGTAACTCTACATCATAAAGAACAAAAACATCCTGCAATTATTTCATTACATGAATATTTAAAATATAAAGTTTACCATAAGCAACTAAAATTAATCATTAACTAAGCTGTGAAATTTACAACAAGGGCAAATACGACAGAAAACCTATAAAACCTAAATTTAAGAAAACCGAAATCCCCTATGAAAAAAATCAAATTATGCATGTTGATACATATACCAATAGAAAACAACATTTCATTATATTTATTGATAAGTTTACAAAATTTGCAACTGCCTATCCATTAGAACATAAAAACCATACGGAAATAATAGAAAAATTAAGGATTTATTTCAATCACAAAAAACCAAAAAAATTAGTGGCTGATAATGAGTTTAAAAATATGTATATTAAAGAATTCCTAAATCAAGAAAATATCGAACTTCATTTAGCCAAACCGAATAGCCATACCGGTAATTCCGACGTTGAAAGGCTAAATAACACTACTCGTATAACAGAAAAATTACGAATATTAAACTTAGAAGAATTACTACCTGTTAGAATACAAATGCTAAACGCAATTAAAAATTACAATACTTTATATCATAGTACAATAAAAACTACACCAGAAAACGCGGAAAATAACCTTGTCTCAAATGAAAATATATAGAGTAACCTAATTAAATCTCAAGAAAAACGATTAGTTAAGCATAATAAAAATAGAGAAGATTATACAGAAAATCGCAAAATAGGCTATATTAAAAATTATAGGTCTTCACGACTTAAAGAAGAACCAAAATTTAGAAAATATAACTTAACCAACGTACATCCTATTAATATTAAACGACCTTTAAAATTTTCAGAAATAATGACGATGACACTATTTCTAGTATTTCTAAAACTGCCTCTAGTACAGTCAAATCAGCTTCAAATAGAGAAAATTGAAACAAATAATGGGTACACGATTATTCAAAAAGACCAAATTCAAATACCAAAAACATTCAACTACTCGTTACATATAATTGACTTAAACGAAATGGAGTATATAATAGGCGAATTAAAAAGAAGTTCCTCTTTACTTGGCACATATTTGAGCCGGCCAATAATCAATGAAATTGGTGGTTTACAAGACAAATTAGCTACTTTAAGGAATGGTCATCATAGTATTCAAAAACGAGGACTTGCTAATTTCTTAGGAACAATTAATAAATGGTTGACTGGAACTATGGATGACGAAGACAGACAAGTTATTAACCGACAACTTCAACTAATCGAACATAATGACCATAATATTATAAAAAACATGAACCAACAGATACAAATTAACAATAACTTGAATAACTCCATAAATAAATTACTAACAAATATTCAACAAGACAGACAATTATTTCAAAATTTGCTTAAAAATAATGTGAACGAAAATACTCTAAAAATTGCAGCTTTTGACCTGAGATTAACAATACAACAAATAAATAAATTTATCGAAGATTTGCAAGACAATATTATCCTAACTAGCCTGAACATCATTCATCCTTCTCTTCTAAACCATGACGAAATAATCAATTTTAAAATAAATGCAGATAAACTCAAACACTTAAAAGTAGGATTCTCAAGAACCACAACCAATAAATTGGTATTTCTAATCAAAATACCTTTTAAATAAGTCTCAATCAATGAAAAGTTAATAGTCCCATTAGCTAACGAAAATAATTGCAATCTAATAGACACTTCAATAACAAAAACCTTAGAATTTCATAACGAACTTTACCAATATGAGGAAACTAAAGCACTTCACCAATTGAACGAATTAGAACATTGTGTACAGAACAAAAATTGTAGGACAATAAAAAATTGTAACCTTAAAATGATTAGTATTGACGATAGTAGTATAATAGTTCAACTTGCAAAAAGTGTAATTTTAACATCAAATTGTGACGAGAGAAAGATTGATTTAAATGGAAATTACTTCGTAAAATTTTATAACTGTACTATAAACATAAACAACCAAACATTTTATAATGATATTCAAGAAACAAAAAATAAATTTATAATCCCAAATTTAAATTATAAAGCTTTTAACCAATCTTATTCTTTCAATGATATTATATTAGAAACAAGAAAAAATTTAAATCAAATTATTGAATTAAGAAACAATAAAAATTCATTGTCAACTTATCTCATTACACTAACAGCAATAATAATAATGATGCTGATAATAACTATTATAATAATCTTGTTTTATTGTAAAAGCAATTGCGATGGACCAAATTTCAACAAAAAGATTCAGGAGAATCTTAACCCTAACGAAGGGAGAGTTATATATAATAACCGAGACAATTTATCATGCTTAGACAACATGAGTAATTTAACCACGTTGCGAGTTGTTTATTAAAATATGATTTAAATTACACATGAAATATTTTATATTAAAAATGCATACTAAGCAAATTTGATCCAACGCAACTGTTCGTTTTTAGAAAACAAAAATTTAATTGTAGTCAGTTTGTAAAACAGTGCAGTTCACCTAAATTTTTGCTTAAGCAAGAATTATAATAAAAGTGTAGTGTAAAAATTATAACAAAAGTGTAAAATCAAAATTCTATGTACAATTATTTTATTAATAAAAAGAGAAAAAAAAGGAATAAAATAAAAACAAAATCAGAAAAGTAAAAAATTAAATTTTTTTCTTTAAATAAAATAAAAAGTACATTAGTCGCGCGATAAAAAATTTTTTTTTTAATTTTTGTTGCCTAAACAACATATTCTTTTCATTGTAGCCATTTGATAGTGTTGTCGGTCCACACAAAATCCTTAAAAAATATGTTAAAGGATAAAGTTTTTATCCTGATCAAAAAATAAATTTTACCCCTCCAATTAATTCATCTACCTCATATGTTGCATTTATGATAGACTCTAAAAATATAGTTAACATTTTATAAATACAGTTTATTTATATTATAATTTGTATTATTATACAAAATAAGTTCTTTTTATTACTTACCATCATCATTCTCCATTCGGTTTGTCTTTTTAAAAATTTAAAAATAAAGAAATATAAAACTTACAGCCGTCATTCTACCAAATGTCATACTTTTTAAAGCAAAAATAAAGTGATGCATTCCGTTCAGTAGTTATAATCAATAAAGCACTGCGGATCGTATTCAAATCAGCACCAAAATCCAACCTGTGATCAAGAAAAACCTCAAGATCCCAAAAAGCACTCACCCTTCCCAATACCACCCCGTTAATGACATAATCATGCCGGACAACAGAAGACACCCTCCTTCGCGAAAAGCTTTTGACTCGACAGTTCCCAAAGTTCCAACCCATTTTCTCGACACCAATGCCCAAAACTATCCAAATACCTCTGCAACTCTAGACAATCAACCTCCAACCGAACCGTCTTGGATTCTCCTCACAGTCTTGGAGTCATCGTCAAAACTATAAAGCACGGGTCCCACAATAAAGCCAAAAGCATCGTTAGTCTCAACTAGAAAAAGTATGCGACCCAAATGGCTATCCTCTGACCGACACGGCACAATAGACGTCAGACAGAGGCGAGCGGAAATAAACTTGATACAAGCTTCATTTTTAATAGGAATACACCTACACCAAGCTGAAAAGAGAAAAGCCTACGCCAGCTAAGGACCACAAAAAGAATAGAAAAGACCACAAAAAGAATAGAAGTAATCAACCAAATTGCCCTCAAAAAGCTTCGGAATAGCCGTCATCTTAACAATAGGTCTATAATTATTAACTGAAGAACATATACCCTTTTTATAAACCGGAAAAAAATACGACTCCTTCCAAGCCGAAGGAAAAATAGGAGACACCAACGATAGACTAAATAAAGAAGTAAGAGGATAAACATGGCCAGCACACCTACACAACACCACACCCTCATTCCCCTCAGCACCAGGAGACCAGTCCCCATTACTCCGCAAAACACAATCAGTCCCCAGAACAATACCATCAAGGACAAAACTGTCAACAGCCGCTCAATCAAATTTTGCAAATGCAGCAAAGTCTGGAAGTAGACCATCGACAAAACCAACTGGAGCAAAAACACTCGAAAAATGGCGAGCGAACAAATTAGATTTAGAAAACTTCCGCGGGGTACCAAACATACTACGCCTAACATCACTAAGATACGCCCTATACAAATTTATCATCATCCGAGAAAACCAACACAAGACCCGGAAAATTAAAATAACCTATCAACACAAAACTATCTAAAGAATTCATACCTTCAAAAACGAACGTTACCTGAACACACAACTTCCTATAAGTCACAGCCTTACGACCAGCATCCAAACTAGTGATACAGTAACAAACAAGAATATACAAGAACGAGCAACCCACACCAATCTTCACACACACATCGCAAGGCGGAAGTGACAGACAGGAACGCTGACTTTATGGCGAAGAGAGGTTATGTAGTTAGTAAAAACATTAAATTCAAAAAATTCTTTCCAAAAAATAATTTTTATGTATTTACTACTTTGGTTTTACCTGAAAAATATTTTCTCACCTTTCATTATTCTAGTTTGCAAGAACATGAATTTTAATTTTATTACTATTTAAAATAATTTCTGTATATATTTACCGACCGTATTGTGTAAACAATAGGTAGGTTATGTGATGGCAACAAATTTTGCATATCGAGTTTTCGGTGGGAATGTACTTCTCCATAGTAGGGAAGTGTAAATAAATTATTTTTAGCAACCTGTCGGTCTGTCGGTCTGTCGGTCTGTGTGTGCAAGCGTGTATCTCAAGTTCGGCTGAACCAATTTTGATGAAATTTTATATGTAAGTTTGTTTCAACCATGGCACGGATCGATCAACTTTTGGTATATATCAGGCCTCGGGAACTTTTTAGCGGGCCTGTTTTACATTTTTGAACATTTTGAAGAAAATATTCAACCGATTTACTTGAAATTTTATATATAAGCTCAGCTCGACCGTCCGCAAAAATTCGTATGTTTTGGAAGAAATCAGGCATCGGCAACTAGACGTTTACTACGGACCAAATATACATTTTTGTGTATATAAAGAGAAATAATCAACCGATTTCATTGAAATTTAATATATGAACTCCTCATATTAAAACAATGAACATATAAATTTTTTGGAAAGATCAGGGCTCGAAAACGGATTTGCGGGCCGATTTTACATTTTTCACCATATCCACAGAACAAATTGATGGAATTTCTTGAAATTTGATATTTGAGTTCTGGTTGTTACCGAAACTAACTGGCGAACATTTCAGGGAATTCGGATAGCACAAAGCGAAACTCTACTAAGAGCCAAATTTTCATTTTTCTAAGTATGTTAACTATAAGCTTACTAATGTCCTAAAAATTGGAAAGAAGTATTTAACAGACGTTTTTATAATATTCTGTAACACTTTCATTTAACTAGACAATACACAATGCGGTCGGTTATGTGTTGACCACATCAGATTTCTTTTATTTAATCTGCTTTAATTTTTCATGATCCCGAATCATGAACATTTCCCATTTATTCGCAAATACCTAACATAAGAATACAGGGTGATGCAGTAAAATACAAAGTACAATATTATATATCATTGTTTAGAACAGGGATTTCAAACTTATTTATCACGTTTAGAGTTTCGCACGATGCTTCAGGCCGCACAATAAAAAAACTTAAATTACTAAATTATACTCAAATTTCGATTTTTATTATCAACATAAAAAATATAAAACATAAAAATACAGTTAACAAAAAAAAATATAAAGTCCGTTTTTTCCAAATTTTTGATGTCGTTTTTTTTCTAGACCCCAGCTTGTAGAAGCTTGAAATTTTAGAGACTTTTAGACATTAACAAATAGTTCTTTTCGTTAGAAGAAAATTTTCTTCAATCTCCACCCCCTCTCAAGTTATCGCCTCTTAAATTTTGTAAAATTTGAATTTTTGACACCTTATATTTCCGAAACCGCAAGGTTTTCAAATTTCTATAAACGCAAAAAGCTAACGGTAAATTCCATGACATTAAAAAATATAATTATTTTTCTTTACTCACACAATTAGCCCTTAAAATCTAGTATTATGTTAAACCCACTTTTAATTAATTTTTGCTTTATTTCAAAGACTGCATAAATCGTTCATCCTAAATATATGCAATTCTAGAAATAGTTCCGTACATGAATGAAAATAATTTTTAGTGTGATAGGTATACATACTGTATTTTAAAAGCAGTATTTTCACTTGTTGAAGGAAAAAGTGTTACAATACAAGACATTGGTTTGACCGAACTTTATTAATATTGATTGAACATGTTGATCTGTTAACACAAATATGTGCTTCAGAACATGGTCAAAACACGCTTAGTTGATTTATAGGTCAATAATTATTTTAATACAGAATCGCGCAGAATTTCGATGTCAATTGTAAATTTGCATCAAGTGTTTCAATATCAACAGAAAATGGAAAAGTATATAGGTTAAGTTTATTTTAACATCTATTAAAATCTTATTTCAAATTCGGTTTTTAATAATTTATTCTAATTAGAGTATATGGAAAATTTCGAATTTACTTCACTACTTTACTCTTTATAAACATAAGAAAATTAAACTAGTTCAAATGTATAAGTATTTGATAAATAGACATCAGGCGTGTTTGACATGAAAATTTGAAAAGTTTGAAAATCAAAAATGGGTAAAAGATGAAGAAAATTAAAAAAATACGAAATAGAAAAAATAGGTGTTTTTCCAAAGCTCGGAAGTTTAATATTCCGAAAATACATATAATACAAAATCAAGTAATATGTTGCTTTCAAGTCCTTTAGAAATTATTCATTTTTTTCGAAGGTTTAAAGCAAAATATGTCTACTAATAAGTAATTTGACTCGTTCCATTCCGTTAGTTTTCGTTTGCATCTTGCTTCCAAATTCTTAAAATATTCCATTTTTATTTAGAAATAGATGGTAATAAGAGTTGTGTAGGCAAGAAAGAAACAAAATAATGTAATCAAACGAGTGTATCAAAAACATTGAACTAAAATAAAATTAAATGAAGTTAGGTAAAAATTTTGTTATTTTTATTTTGATAATAACAAAATTTATTTTTCATTTTATAAAATTTAAGTAAAAAATTCGAATGTATGAAAGCAAAAGAGTTTGAAATTTCATGTATGAATGTACACATTCATGTACCTGTTACAGTAGATACACAGTATGACATAGAAATAAAGTAATTTATAATGAAAACAAGGTGTATGCATACTGATTACTTTATGAAATATAATTATTATCGATTCATGGGAAATATGTTCTAAATTTATTAAGATTGAAATAAAAATAAAAAATTTAAAGATAATTTATTTATTTTATTTATTAATAATTATCAATTACAAATGCTTAACACTAAAAATTTTTTGTTTTATATCAAATTGTTTTATAGTCTTATTAAAACTTTTTATTATGTGGTAAATTCTAATTCTAATATACAGTTTAATGGAATATGCTTTGTCGGACTTCTCACAATATTCATAGTTGAAATTATTTTTTAAGTGTTCATATATTTTACATTCTAAATTTTTTTCTGTACAAATATCATTAAAAAGTTTAATAAAAGTATTTTCTAAAATCTTTAGAATATCCACGAAACTCTTGGATGGTTTATAAAAAACTGTAAAATATTTTTTTTTCACAACTATTTAAATTTTTTTTAATATTATACGTCTTTTTAAAATTTATTTTTATTATTTTTCAAAATTATATTATATAAATTATAATAATTTTTTTAAACATTTTTTTTCCGCTTCGCTTTTATAATATGAATACACCTTTTTTGCCACCTCGTACTGGAATGAATTACAGAAATTATTGTGTCGCTTTTAACATTCTTAATATTTTTCGCTATATTTTATATACGAGCAAATAATAAAGTGTCGCCTTTCAAAATACATTATAAAAAACAGGTTGACATCTATTGCGTATATAAAAATGAAAATAAGGGGAGGTATACTGCTTAACTCTTTTAACTAAGGGATTTTTTCGTATACAAATATTGGTGAGTGATTGCATTAGTGTCGAGAGAGTCGAACCAATTATTAGTAGATATACTTTGGTTTAAAGCAAAAAAGCTTGGAAAAGAAAAAATTTCATGAAAATTCATTAAAATGGCTCTAACTCGGAAAGCGTTGACAACTAGTTCCAAAGAAAAATTTTACCCATTTTTGATTTTCTAAATAATGATATACACTCATTCCTTGCTTAACGAAAGCTCTTTATACGGAATTTCGGTTTTATGGAATTCAAAAAATAAATCTAAGTCTCTTTTTACGGAATATAAAAATTCGATTTACGGAAAATTTTTAAATACAAAAAGAAAAAGTAGTCTAAAAAATTACAATTTTTATAAAAAAACTTATTTCTAGGAATTTTTTGCTTAAACATACATGTACAAATGTTAAATATTATGTAGATCCATAAAAATCATTGTATGCATGGTTATGTACTATAATGTTTTTTATAAAACAGAGATCAGAGCAAAATAATGCAAAAAAATTATTTCCCTACTGTATTTTTTGTATATTAAAAGAAATATATGTACGTATACAAGTTTAAATAAAAAACGAGATAAAATACAGTTTGCCGTGTCAACTCTGTGATACCCGTACGAATTTATTAACCTATGTGCGAGTAAATATGTCATAACTGACTATGGGACAGACTTTGATTTTAAGTTGCTCTATTACCATAATAATTTCTGCAAAATTTCAGTACTGTGTTTTCAATATTTTCTAAGATATGGCCAAACTACTATTGAAGTTGTAATAAACCACTAATATATTTAATTACTTGTGCAAAGTTTCAATACCAAAGCTTTTATAGTTTCTAAGATATAAGTAGTCAAATAAATTTTGAAGTTGTATGGCAGCTACCCGGACCCGTACCCCAATCATATCCAATTTAAATAGGGTCTGGCATTTACTATAATGAACCATTTGTGAAAATTTGGTGAAATTATCTCAATTAGTTTTTGAGTTATCGCTGAGACGGACGGACAGACAAAACTAAATCAACTCAGAATTCGACGCTGATTAAAAACATACACTTGAGTCTATATCACATACCATTATTTCTTAGCGTTACAAACGGTAAGGCAAATTTAGTATACACTTCGAACATACGTTGGTACGGGCATAATTATGTGGTTGTAACGTAATGTAAGGAAAAGGATTCGATTTACGGACTTTCGATTTAGATTACGAAAGAGAGGGATGAGTGCATAATATTGTACTCTTTACTGAATCGCCCTGTGTGTCTCTAATGTCTTTATATCTAACAAGTCCCAATGCTCAGAGAGAAACTTGAAAGCACGACCTTATTTTATATGGCTTTTTTTAAATCGAAGTGGCTATTTTTTGAGAAGAAATATTAAAATAAATTCACACTTATTATAAAGCAGGTAAAATTTCGAACATATATTTAAAAAATCAAAAAAAATATATTAATATTTTCATTGATAATTATTTTAAAATTTTAAAAAAAGCGGAAAAACAACAAACACAACCTTCGGCTTCAACGTTTTATATGTTACTGAAAGCATTTCATTATTTTTAAGTGAACAGCTTTTTTTTTCTCATAGGGTAAGTTAACTCAAGATATGGGAGGTACCTGTGGTGTCAAGTTGAAAATATAATTAATGAAAGATAATTATTAAATATTGATATAAATACATAGTAAAGAAAAAATTTGAAGAGGGAATTAGAAAATAATATCTAACCCAGCATTTACACGTACAAGTTACTTGCAAGAAAGTTGCAATACATACAAAAATTTTACTAACACATTGAAATATTTCTACTTGCTTGTTTACTTGCAGTTCAACTTGCAAGAAAATTTTGCTGCCAGTAATTGAGCAAGTAATTTGACATATTGAGAAATTCACAAAAAAAAATTTGTTGTTTTGATTTTTTTTTTTTTAATTTAAAATTTTTGAATTTTGTTTTGAAAAAATTAAACTTAGCAAACTTATGGTTTCTAAAATTTATAAACAATTATATACATATATTGCTAGTTGTTTTCTTCTCAAAGACATTTTCAAAAATTAACTTGCTAAACGCCTACGTCATAACAGCAAGTAATTTGACATTTCGAAAAACTAATTGACAATTAATATTATACAAACTTGCTTGCAAGTAACTTGTATGTGTAAATGCTGGGTAAAATACAATCAAATATTATTTGTTAAATACAAATTTTATATAAACTTCAAAATTTTACCTCTATTTTTATTTGAAAAAATATTAAAAACTTACTACCATTTATATCAATTACCTAAGAAAAAAAAATATTTAAAATGTTTGGAAAAAACAATCATATATTTTTATGACTGGATTTGAATATTTTTTTATTTTTGAAATAAATGGTATTTTACCAAATGACTCAAAAATTCCGACTGTAAAATAACAGGTATTTTAAAATTTTTGTTTTTTATGTAATATTCTTTCCATTTAGAATTAAGATAGGTCATACATACACATGCAGGGACATTTTATAAATAGATTGCTCTTGTTTACCTGCTAATAAAATACGAAAAAAGAGCACAGCAAAATTTTTGAAGCACTCAATATAACATGTTTGAAATAGTTTTAAAATAATTATTTAAAAAAAAATTTATTGGAAGTAGGTACATACATATTTATTTTTAATAACTTAAAAACTAACTGACATTATTTAAAACAATTTTATAAGTAACGTATAAATAACCGAAATGAGATAATTCAAATTGTCGAAATGTGTCAACCTATATAACTTTTATTAACATTTTTGTTAGCCGACACTACTCAACTTACCTTATTGGGAAATACAAAATGTGCATAAAAAATCATACATCCTTCCTCATTAACATTTGAAACCATACTGAAATATGAATTTCAATTTTTTTTTCATTTTTTCTTTTTCGTGCAATAGGATTTAAATGGGAAGCTTTTCAAAAAATGTGTATAATATCCTGATAATGTCTTTATATCTAACAAGTCCCAATGCTCAGAGAGAAACTTGAAAGCACACCTTATTTTATATGGCCTTTTTTAAATCGAAGTGGCTATTTTTTGAGAAGAAATATTAAAATAAATTCACACTTATTATAAAGCAGGTAAAATTTAGAACATATATTTGAAAAATCAAAAAAATATATTAATATTTTCATTGATAATTATTTTAAAATTTAAAAAAAAGCGGAAAAACAACAAACACAACCTTCACCTTCAACGTTTTATTTGTTACTGAAAGCATTTCATTATTTTTAAGTGAACAGCTTTTTTTTCTCATAGGGTAAGTTAACGCAAGATATGGGAAGTACCTGTGGTGTCAAGTTGAAAATATAATTAATGAAAGATAATTCTTAAATATTGATATAAATACATAGTAAAGAAAAAATTTGAAGAGGGAATTAGAAAATAATATCTAAAATACAATCAAATATTATTTGTTAAATACAAATTTTATATAAACTTCAAAATTTTACCTCTATTTTTATTTGAAAAAATATTTAAAATGTTTGGAAAAAACAATCATATATTTTTATGACCGGATTTGAATATTTTTCTATTTTTGAAATAAATGGTATTTTACCAAATGACTCGAAAATTCCGACTGTAAAATAACAGGTATTTTAAAATTTTTGTTCAGGTATTTTAAAATTCTTTCCGTTTAGAATTAAGATAGGTCATGCATACACATGCAGGGACATTTTATAAATAGATTGCTCTTGTTTACCTGCTAATAAAATATGAAAAAAGAGCACAGCAAAATTTTTGAAGCACTCAATATAACATGTTTGAAATAGTTTTAAAATAATTATTTAAAAAAAAATTTATTGGAAGTAGGTACATACATATTTATTTTTAATAATTTAAAAACTAACTGAAATTATTTGAAACAATTTTATAAGTAACGTGTGAATAATCGAAATGAGATAATTCAAATTGTTGAAATGTGTCAACCTATATTACTTTTAATAACATTTTTGTTAGCCGACACTACTCAACTTACCTTATTGGGAAATACAAAATGTGCATAAAAAATCATACATCCTTCCTCATTAACATTTGAAACCATACTGAAATATGAATTTGAATTTTTTTTTCATTTTTTCTTTCCTCCTACCTTTCTTTCTTTTTCGTGCAATAGAATTTAAATGGGAAGCTTTTTAAAAAATGTGTATAATATCCTGAGATTTTTTAAAATATTAATCTCTTTTTTACTTAAAAAAAAAGAAAAAAATAATAAAAAATATGACACGATCAGTGGCATTTAAAGAAAAAACCCGCAACAAAGCCAAAAATTCGTAATATTTCGTAAAAAAAATTGAGTATTGGGACTTGTTAGATATAAAGACATTGCAAGAAGCATGATGATCAATTTCGAATACATAACACCATCTGTAGTATGAATTAGAAAATTGTGTATCTTACATAAAAATGCCTGTCTTATAGCACACGAATTTGTTAGCTCGAAAAATTTCTTTTCCCGGTAAAGTATTGCATTGTAGGAGAATCTAAAAATAGGAACTCAGTTGTTTTTGTTTTTAGGCTTCATTGTGTAAAAACGAACTCGATTGTCAAAATGGTTTTTTTTACCATCAAATAATATTATATTTGACATCATTTAAATTTAAAAATTGTCAGATAACGTTCCAGATAGGTTATTTTAGAAGAAAAAAAATAACAAATAAATTTTAATAAATAACAAATTTCAACACTACTTTTAAAATAACTTAAAAAAAAATTAATGAGTTATTTTCAAAACATCATACACAAAATAACTTAACTAAGAAATATTTTCGAGCATTTTTTTTCAATAGTGGAAAAAATGCTTGCGATTTTTATTATTTTTCATGCGACTATAATTTGTTATTATTTTAAAATAAGATAATTGAGTTCAAATTTAATCCTGTCCACTTTTTTTTTCGAGAATCGAATTTTCAACCCTGTGGTAAAATTAAATTGAATGTCAAGTAGCCACAATGATATTTGCAATTAAAAGGCTTTTTCAAATTGTATCATCGAAAAGTGTTCTAAAATTGGTTTGGAATTGTAAGAATATTTCTGAATTTCATAATTTTGGTAAAATCTTAAATCCTTACGTTTCAACACGTTTTTAACAATACATACAATTTCTCAACAGTATCCCTGTTATTATTTAAAATGTCTAAATCTCAGTCATTTTTGTACCCTATCGCTCCAAAAAGCAAAACGGTTGATAATTTTCACGGGACAGAGGTAAGAATTAAATTATTTTAAAGTTTTTAATAATAAAATTTAATATTTGATGTAAGTTTTCATATGGATGTTATAAACAAATTACAAATGAATTTTATAAATAAGCTACATATCTGCTAACACAAATTTAAAATGTATTAATATTAAAGATCATGTGCATATGTATGTATATATTCCATTTTTTGTAATGATTAGAATAGTAATGATTTACAGCCAATTTGTTGTAATATAGTGTATATACGTAGAAAATAAAATGTTTTTCCAAAAATATGCTTCGTTTTCAAATTACATATGTATGGGTCAATAAAAATTTTATAAATTGTATATGTGACTCAAGCTTGAAATGACTAATTTAAAATATTCTAGATTACAGATCTTTATAGAAGCTTGGAAGATCCAGATTCTGAAATAACCAAAGATTATGTAGAACAACAAAATAAAATTAGCCAACCATTTTTGGAAGATTGTCCCGAATGGAAGAAATTTAATGAAAAAATAACTAAACTGTGGAATTATCCAAAATATACTTGCCCATGGCGTGAAGGCGATAACTACTATTTTTTTAAGAATGACGGTCTTCAAAACCAAAGTGTTTTATTTAAATTGAAAAATTTAAATGATCCAGATCCAAGGGTTTTTTTAGATCCTAATCAGTTATCTGAAGATGGTACGGTAGCATTATCAACAACAGCTTTTTCAGATGATGGGAAAATTTTTGCTTATGGTTTAAGTGAAAGTGGTTCAGATTGGATAAAAATTAAAATTAAAGATGTAGAAACAGATAGGGAATATGGGGAAGTTTTAGAGAAAATTAAATTTTCCTCGATTGCTTGGACGCACGACAATAAGGGATTTTTTTACTCCCAATATCCTGATCAAGATGGAAAAACTGATGGATCTGAAACTCAAGCTAATGAAAATGAGAAATTATTTTATCACCGCATAGGTGATCCACAAAGTAACGACACCTTATGTGTCGAATTTCCTAACGAACCAATATGGCGAACAGATCCAATTGTATCAGATTGTGGAAAATACTTAATTCTCAACGTGGTAAAAGATTGTAGAGATAATATGGTTTATTATGCTGATTTAGAAAAAGAAGGACACATTACAAAAAACTTAACTATATACCCCATTATAAATGAGTTCGAAGCAGATTACGAATACATCACTAACAACGGATTAAATATGATCTTTCGAACAAATAAAGATGCCCCAAATTATCAGCTTATTGTGATTGATTTTAATAATCCAAATAAGAAACATTGGAAAACTCTCATAAAAGAACACGATACTGATGTAATAGATGAGGTTTTATGTTGTGCGCACAATTATCTTATTATTTCGTATATGCATGACGTGAAGGTAAGGTAGTGTATGTAACTTTTTAAAATGCGACGGCTTATGTGTTTTTTTTTAAGAATGTTTTAAAAGTATTCGATTTAACGTCGGGGAATTATATTCGTGATTTTCCTTTAGATATTGGAACAGTCTCTCTTAGCGGTGAAAGGAAGTTTACAGAAATATTTTTCACATTTATATCTTTTTTAAACCCAGGAACTATATATCGGTTTGATTTTGCGAACGGTATCCAATCAGAACCAGAAGTATATCGTGATATAAAGCTTAATTTAAAAAAATTTGAAAAAGAGGACTACATTGTTGAACAAATTTTTTACAAAAGTAGAGACAACACAAAAGTGCCTATGTTTGTTATACGAAAAAAAACCAAGGAGGTTCAACCTAGACCGTGCTTGCTCTATGGTTATGGTGGATTCAACGTAAGCTTAAATCCAACTTTCAATATCACTGGACTTATGTTTATAGACACCTTTGATGGAGTATTGGCATATCCAAACATTAGGGGGGGTGGCGAATATGGAGAAAAATGGCATAATAGTGGACGCTTACTTAACAAGCAGAATGTTTTTGATGATTTTCAACACGCAGCTAAATATTTGATAAACAACAAATATACAACCAAAAATAAACTTATGATTCAAGGTGGTTCAAACGGTGGATTATTAGTTGGGGCTTGTATTAATCAAACCCCGGAGTTGTTTGGTGCTGCTGTGGCTCAAGTTGGGTAAGAAAGTGGTCGGTTGTTCCGCAATAAAATTAATTAGAATAACATTGTAGCGTAATGGACATGTTGCGATTTCATAAATTTACTATTGGAATTGCTTGGTGTTCCGATTATGGGAATCCATCTGAAAAAAAGGAAGATTTTGAAAATCTTTATAAGTATTCTCCGTTACATAATGTCCATGAACCAAGAAACGGTAATTGCAATTTATTGAAAATAAATTCTTTAAAATAACACACCTATATCAAATAAGACTACACACCTATATCATTTATAATTTTATATAGGTTCTTTTTACAATACTCTACTAAGTTTTAATTAAAGTTTGCTGTAGTTAAAATCATATTGTAAATTATGTTTACAGAATTGAATTCTTCTTCTTATTCCTCTCCGCTTTAGAGGTTGGACACCACATCTATAAATTCATTAAGTGAACTAGCCTTCCTAGTGAGCACAGTGAAAGATAATCCGTACCATTCAGTTAGATTATCAGTCTATAATTTCCTCCTTTGTCATCTACTTCTGCAACCTAAGATTTTGCCTTGTAGTGCAAGTTGGAGTAATCTGTACTTGTTATTTCGCATGTTGTGACCGAAGTACCTGGTTTTTCTTATTTTTACAGTTTGCACCAAAGTTTTTTAACGATTCAACCCCCTTAGAACTTCTGAATATTTAATTCTATCCTGCCATGATATTTTCAGAATTCTTCGGTAATACCACATTTATTTTCAGAATTCTTCGGTAATACCACATTTCGAAAGCCTCAATCTTATTTGGTTCAGTCTGAGTTATAGTACATCATACAGTAGGATAGACAAAACATAGCACTTAAGTATTTTGATTTTTTTGAGGTTGATATTCCTACTACATAATATTTTTTTGATTTTTGTAAATGCTGCTTTTGCCTGCTAGGTTCTCGAACGTGCTTCGCATTGATTGGATGTCATAGTGTCTACCATTGCACCCAGGTATCGAATTCTCTGCACTCGTTCCAATTTTTTGTCTTCCAGTAACAATTCGGTATTGGCTTCACAATTTTTTGATATTACCATATATTTTGTTTTTTTTTGTGTTGATTTTTAGGCCATATTGTCTGCACTGGTCGTTCAGGTCATCGAGCAGCTTTTCAAGATCGCTTACATTGTAAGATAAAAGGACAGTGTCATCAGCAAATCGAATATTGTTAATTTTTTCACCGTTAATCGTAATTCCTTTTTGATTTTGTTCCAGCACATTATTGAATATTGTTTGTGCATACACATTGTATAACAGGGGTGATAAAATACATCCCTGTCTAACTTCTGTTCTTATTGTTACTCTTTGTTGCCAATATAGATTTTGAATGATTCTAAGATTTTTTCCATTAAGATTCTTTGGAGCAATTTGTCATGTTTTATGTTGTCGCATGCCTTCTCGAAAACGATGAAGGAAGCGTGGACATCTGAATTCATTTCATAACTTGTTTGAAAAGTTGTGTTTAGCATGGCTTCTCTCGTGCCGATCGCATTTCTAAAACCAAATTTAGTATCTCGCATGTCCATTTTAAGCTTCCTGAATATTCGATTATGTATGACTTTTAAGAAAATCTTCAGCACGTGGGACATTAAGCTTATTAACCTAAAGTCTTTAGATTAATAAGCTTAACAGTTTTACAGTTTTCTTAAACATTTTTTTCTTAAACATATTACAGTTTTCGCTTTTTTGGGCAAAGCAACAAAAGTAGATTTTAGCCATTCGTTAGGAATGATACCGGAATTGTATATTTTATTAAATAATTTCACCAGTATTTTTATGCTTTAATCATTCAGTATTTTTATCACTTCATTTGAAGTTTAATCTGGAACCATCGCTAACTCATTTTTTGGGTCATTTATTATAGCCTTAATTTCGTCTACTAGAATTTCTGGACATTCAGTATTTTCTATGGTTGATTTTTCTTATCGATTGTCATTGAACAGTTCTTCAATATACTTTTGTTACATCAACAATTTTTCGTTTGACCAGATCTTTTCACGGATTTTACTGCGAATTTAAGTTTTTTGTGTAGTTTTGCACTGCCGCCTCGTTTGTCAACGTACTCTTACTCCCAGTGCCTTGACTTTGCTAAATTAATTTCTTTTCTTAATGCTTTGTGAATTTTTTTGTGAAAAAAAAAGTATTTAGTTATTTTTTAAAAAAATTTAATCTGGAACCATCGCTAACTCATTTTTTGGGTCATTTATTATAGCCTTAATTTCGTCTACTAGAATTTCTGGACATTCAGTATTTTCTATGGTTGATTTTTCTTATCGATTGTCATTGAACAGTTCTTCAATATACTTTTGTTACATCAACAATTTTTCGTTTGACCAGATCTTTTCACGGATTTTACTGCGAATTTAAGTTTTTTGTGTAGTTTTGCACTGCCGCCTCGTTTGTCAACGTACTCTTACTCCCAGTGCCTTGACTTTGCTAAATTAATTTCTTTTCTTAATGCTTTGTGAATTTTTTTGTGAAAAAAAAAGTATTTAGTTATTTTTTAAAAAAATAACTAAAAAAAATTTACCAAACTTTGGAAGTAAACTAACGCGAATATTTATATTCAAAATGAAATCAACTAAAAATTGAATCAAAAACTGTGCAAATTGTTACAAAAGTGATGCATAGACTACTATGTAGTAACGAAAATTTCATTAATAGAAAAAAATTATACGTTACTATTTGAAATTGGTCTTATTTAAAATTACATATATGTATTTAATTTTTTGTTAAAAAAATTTTTAAAATTCTTTAGAAAATTTTCTTGAATTTTAAAAAACATGTTCCGGAACGCATTTTTCTCTCCTATTAAGTGGTGGGATGGATTTCCAATTATTTAAAAGTACTGGGATGGCATCCCACTCCATCCCGCCTCACTTCGAGCACTGGTCATCCATTTATTTTTTGGTTGCCTGCTATTTTTTGATCTCAATGAACTTACAGCCCGTGGTACCGGTGCTGTAAAGACTTCCCACGGTTTATTAGTGTTGTTTTCGTTATCAATTGTTTCCTTTAATGGTTTTAGTTCTTCGTTCATTATGTTAGTCATTGTATTCTTTTGTGTTATATCTTGGAGTAGGTTTAGGTTTAGCTTCAGCTTGGACGATTTTTTCTTTACTTTTTTTAGCACCACCTTTACTTTTGCAGCTAACATGTTGTGGTCAGAATAAAGGTCTGCACTAGGATACGTTTTGACATTTTTCACCGCATTTCTCTATTATTTTTATAGAGTTTATCAATATATAATCAATTTGATTTTTGATCATTGTTGTAATATCATTCCTTGGCGAAAGTAAAAAACCACGTATGTGTGACAACTAACTAGTGTTCGGTACAGAATTCTATTAACATGTCACCTCTTTTGTTTCTTTTTCCAAGCCCATAATTTCCTACTATGTTCCTTACCTAGCCTTTCCCAATTTTCGCAAAGTTACCTAGAATTATTGTACAATCTTTCTTTTTTGTGTTCTTCATTATTTATCTATGTATTTCAGTTTCGTTACTTGCTGTCGTGGGAGCATATACTTGAATTTTATTCATGTTAGTTTTGTCTGTTCTGAGTTGCATAAAAATTACCATTTCAGATTTTGGAATTTCGCAAGTCATGGAGTCGTTTTGTTAATTAGAGTTCCAACTCCAAATAATTTAGCTTGATCTTCATCCAGTCCTGAAAATAAAAAGTAATTATTGTCAGAATGTCTATTTCTAGGCGTTTTTTCTCCGCTTCTAAATTTTAAAATTTTTCTGGTGTTAAATTTCTTACGTTCCATGCTACAATTGAGAATCCGTTATTTTTATTTTTGGGTGATGATTAACTAGGGAGAATATTTTCTTTTTCATACCCTTTTTAAATTTTCACTATGTTCTTGTCCTGTTTCTTTCCTAAGGTCGTGCCATTTGTTCGGTTAGTTATTCAGATTATCTATATAATTTCAACTTTGTTAACTATTAGTTACAGAATATAATGGAAAGTTCGTTTTCTTAAAATATAGTAATGTGGAGTCTTCATTCAAATTTAAAAATCATACTTTTGGTATTAAAATTAATATAGGATTAATTTACAAAATATTAATTTAGTGATTCTATAATAAAAATCATATAACGATTCTAAAATTATTTACTATTTAGTGAAAATACTAAATAGAACATTGAAAAAGTATGTTAAATAAATATTTAGTTAACTCAAAAAAGCTTAATTGAAAGTAAAACAAGGTTAACTACAAGCAAATTGTGAAATTTGTTTAAAATTTAGAAAGCTTAGCATTCAAGAAAATTTTAAATTAAATTTTTTGAATGCTAAATTTAGAACAAATTTGTTGCGTTTAATTTATTATTTCTAGACATCGAAGAGTATCCTTCAACATTACTCTTAACTGCAGACCATGATGATCGCGTAAGTCCATTACACTCTTTAAAATTTGCAGCGGCGTTACAGGATGCTGTTAGATCGTCAAAATTCCAAAACAAACCTATTTTGCTGCGTGTTTATACGAAGGCCGGTCATGGTGCAGGAAAGCCTACTGCGAAAAAGGTACTTGTGGAAACTATTTTATTTCTTTCAAATAATTTAACGTTATAAATCGTTACCAATTCTTTAAGTAAATCAAACTGTACAGATAGTAAAAACAATAATATTTCTAACTTGTATTTATTTTATATTCTTTATACTTATAACAATAATCAAATATTTCATTGCTTAATGATATTTTTCTATTCTATTTGATTTTCCTACGTACTACGAACTCTGGTTCGCATATGATCAGCACTGTTTGTGAAAACAAAAAGTTTTAATTTATCATCTTTATCAAATTTACCCAATTTTTTTTTTTTTAAATATTCAAGTCGAAATAAATTTTGTTTTTATTTTACTTTAAAATATAAACGATTTTCCAAAATTATTATTGTTAGAAATACTTTAATGAATTTGAAAATTAAAAACCTGATTTGCTTTAAATGAATTTAAAATAAATAATTTAAACCATGCTTTTTTTGTATATATTTTCATTTCAGATAGAGGAAGCAACTGATATCATGACTTTCGCTTTTAAGAGTTTGGAAATAGACCAAGTAAATTTATGATTCTTGTCATAGCATAAAAGATGAATTGTTTTATAATGTATAAATTGCATTTTTATATTATGCCTTGTTAAACTTATAATCGCATTTCCGCGCATTTTTTGAAATAAAATATCCCGTATGAATACCAAAAAAGTTTTCTTTTTTTTTTGTTTCCGACAATTACAATTGGCTTCGAGTAAAAATGAAAATTTAACACTTTAAAATCTCCACAAAACGTTCTCTTTGAAATATATCGCGATGGCTCGCCACGTATTCCAAATTATTCGGATATATTGCGTTGACAATAGTTTTGATAACTAGTGGGTGAGTTGGGTCAATTTCTAACCACAATTTTCCTTTGGACTTCAATTGGTTACTAGCTATTTCCATAATATATTTGACAATCTTCAAACCATCACTTCCTCCATCCAAGGAATTAAGATTTTCATACCTAAGAGATAAAAATAAAAATCAACCAATATAAAATTTATTGAATTTCTTATATTAGTATTTATTATAAAAAATTATTTTTGTAGTAATTATAAGTGATTATTATTGTAATACATACCTATAATAATAATTAAAAAATAAATACTTACAATTTTGTTTCTTGCTGTAGTAAAGCTACGTCACATGTTTTTATATAAGGCGGATTACTAACAATATAGTCGAACTTTTCATTTATAATAGCTTTAGGCAAGTAAGATTCCGGTGATACAATGTGGTGGTAAACTTTAATTTTGTCATGCAAATTTAAAGCAATCGAATTTTCAGTGGTCAAAGTACAGGCCATACGACTGCGATCTATTGCTATCCCTGTGGCTTTAGGAATGTTGTTTAAAATTGACAATGAAATGGCACCAGTACCACATCCTACCTCTAAAAATTTTATATCAACTTCCTTGTTTGCATCCTCAATAATTAATTCTACTAATCTCTCTGTCTCTGGCCTGGGAATAAAAACTGTAGGTTGCATTTTCAAATTCAGTCCATAAAAATCCCATTCTCCTAAAAAAATGCAGATATTCATACAAAAGACAAGCAGAATAAAAAAAAATTAAAAAGAAAGTAATTTACCTAATATATATTGAATTGGAACCCTTGCCAAACGACACTCAAATAATCTTTCTAAAGTTTTCATCTGGTCTTCAGTAAGTTGAAGATTAGGTAAACTTTCTGGTTTAACGGATTTCTAAAAGAAAACACTTGTTACATGTATTTATGTATGTATGTACATATATACCTATGATATCTGTATATAAATATTTATGTAATATAATACATTTTTTATTAATAATAATAAAATCTGTGGCATATGTACTTACAAAATCTTCTTGAAGAATGTGAGCCATCAAACATCTCATATCAAAATCAAAAGTACCTATATTAGATTTTTTGAATTTTTCTTTCCATTTTTCTAAAACAGGTCCAAACAAAATCTTCTTTTGTGTACAAAATAGGGCTGCTGAATATTTAAGATTTTTAATTAAACTAAAATGCATATTTTATATGACAAATATAAAAACTCTATTATTTTTTCAACGACTAAATAAAGTTTATTTTACGGCTAACGGCCATTTAAAAATTTAAAGAAAATTTAACTTTTTGACAAATTGTAATAATTTTAATATATTATATTCTTCATATTACGTACATACTTTGACATTTTCAAAACTCAATTATTTCTTAACACGAGACAGCAACGCTATTGCCAGATTTTTGACGTCTTGAACCTTTTGAAGGTTTGAAGATTTTTTACTTTGTAAAATGTAAATTTTCACAGTGATTACTTACAAGGGAATACAATGAGCCTTATTCTAGTTGTCGAAGTAGAGCGACAATTGTCGTTACGACTTGAATTTGATATTCTAAGCGGCGATCGCAGTGACAATCGTCGGGGAATAGCGGGAAAATGTGTTTCAGCCATATTCCAGTTGTCGTTCTGATGCGAGATATGTCGTAGTGAAACGACGTTTTTTGTCGAAAAGTATTTACAAGTGACAAGAAAGAAGGATACACCAAAAATGCAAGTTAAAACAAAACAATTTAACAAAATCATAAAAAAATTAATTTTATACATAAATCAAGTCATAAAATATACAATTTAATTTTTGTTTTTAGCATTTATAAATTTGAAGAATTGGAAATTTCATGACAGGGCACGGCTTCTACGGGTACTCGTTTTCTCTCGAATATATTCAGTAAATATACAAAGGCCTCCTATGGAAGTCTGTGATAGTTTATAAATCTGTGAATAAAATAAAATGTTTGCAACTAATTTACAAAAATTAGTTTTTGTAAATTAGTTGCAAACATTTAATTTTTTAATAGAAAAAATTTGGCAAATCCATTGGATTAGAGTTGTTGCTAATCTTAAATCTTTCGATCCTTAATTGTTGTTTTTTTTTTAATTTCATCACTACCGGAATGAGATGAATTCGTAAACCATAATGCAAATGACATTTTTTATTATTTAAAAATATAAGTATATACACTGAAAATTTTTTCTAGTTTGTATTTTACTCGCCGAAATTTCTTTTTAAAATGTATCAATTTCACTTGAAACGTTTCATTTTCGTTTATTTCTCGCAGTCACGTCACTCGACAACTAGAATACCACATTTCAAGTGATGTGACAGCGACAACGACAAATGTCACGTAAGTGACGCGACAACTAGAATAAGGCTCAATATTATAAAGTTTCAAGTTTCAATAGTTTTTGTCATAATTTAAGGGTTAACAATAATATTTTAAGATGATTAAGCCTAATTAAATATATGTGAAACTTCTTTAAAAAATTCAATTGAAGAAAATTAAGCCTGATTACATGCAATATTTTTATATATATATTTTTTAATCCATTAATACAGCTTAATACGGTTATTTAAGCTATTAGTAAGACAATGTAATATTTTTGAAATACTTTCACTTATCTCTATTGATAAGTGAAAGATTACCCTGGGTTTAATTAATTTAAATATAATACTGAAATATGTAAATGTAATAGACAGATAGACTTATTCCAGAAATTAGTTGAAAAAGTTTTAAGAGAACCAAAGACGAAATATCTCGCAAAAAGAAAAAAAATTCTCATTTACAAAAAAAACCAGACGGAAACTTTGAAAAAAATTTTTAAAACTTTGTAATATCAAACATTAATTTATTTTTAGTAGAAAAGTTTTGGAAAAAAACTTATTGATGATGAAATTGTTTTTTTGATGAAAAATGAAACCTAACATAACAAGAGAAACTTATGTTTCGACAGTTGTGAGATTTTAAAAGTTTTGCCACTAAAACTGTTCCACTTATTGGGGTTTTTAACCGTGCAAGGATGAACTTGAAACACAATACATTTTTACTGTATTGCATGCCCACGTAATGAACCATATTAAGTTATCATCAACTTATTTTGTATACCACGTAGTAAAATATCATCTGTTTTACCATGTAGTAAAAAGATGTGAAAGATTGCTAAGCGGAGCTTTTAGGATATTGTTTGGCTATGATGGATTATAAAACAGCATGAACATATTAAAAAAACTCAAAATCGACAATTTACGGTTATTGCTATTGATAAAATACTGTTTGAATACAATATTATCAATGACAACTGCAAAAACAATTTTCTACTTATGACAAGAGCTTCCACTACCAAGCGGATCTATTATACTTGCTACTCAACTTTTTTTTTTTTTTTTTATATATTTCATATTGCAACTAAGAAAGTAATTCCTATCTAGCAATTTTTTTCTGTCTTGAAGTGGGGGTTATGGGCGCATCATCCACCGAGGAGTTCCCTGTAACAAAACTTATTTTGATCTAGTCGACGAGTTCAAGTGGTCTGGTCCGTTTTAGGCGTCTTTGCACTTGACCAACATCTAATAGTTGCAGCATCTCGGGATTATCATGCTGAAGTAATCTTGACTGATGGTTTATGGCGTGTTTTTTAATCTCTTCTTTGACTGTACGCACATTCAGATCTCGATGTAGAGTATCGTTACTTACGTACCATAACGCATTAACAATGATTCTGAGGACCTTATTTTGGAAAGTCTGTATAATTTTAATATTGCTGTCTTTGGCGCAGCCCCAGAGCTGTATACCATAAGTCCATATAGGCTTAAGAACCTGGTTGTAGAGCAAGAGTTTATTATGTATGTTAAGCTCAGAATGTCTTCCCAGGAGCCAATACATATTTCTAAGTCTGATATTTAGTTCTGTTTTTTTCTTTTGGACATGTTCCTTCCATTTAAGCTTTGCATCGAGTGTCATACCAAGGTACTTTGCTTCGTTGGCATATGGAACTACTACACCATTAAGTTGGACCCCAACCGGATCGTCCCTCCTGTTGGTATAATTTACATGAACCGATTTGGATTCATTCAGCTGAAATCTCCATTTTTTAGTCCAAGAAGACACTTCGTCTAACGAAACTTGCAGCTTACTTGTGGCCTCAACAACAGTTTTACCTGTTGCCAGAATCGCTGTATCATCTGCAAATGTTGCAAGAAATGTTTCATCATTTTGCGGGATATCTCTAGTGTAAAGAAGGTAGAGAAGAGGTCCAAGAACACTTCCCTGAGGCACACCAGCCTCTAACTTTTTGAAGCTTGAGTATTCCTCCTCAAATTTAACCCTGAACAGCCTGTTCGAAAGGTATGATTTTAATATCTTAGGAAACGGCTCCGGCAGATTTTCTTTTATTTTGAAGTTGAGACCTCCGTGCCAAACTCTGTCGAACGCCTGGGCCACATCTAAAAAGACGGTTGAGCAATACTCTTTTTTTTCTAAGGCGTTTTCAATGACGTTCGTCAGCCTGTGGACCTGATCAATAGTGGAGTGCCTAGTCCGAAATCCAAACTGGTGATCAGAAATCAAACCTCTGCTCTCGATAACTAGTTTTAGACGATTTAATAACACTCTTTCAAAAAGTTTTGATATCACTGGTAGAAGGGAAATTGGTCTATATGACTTCATTTCATTGGCCGGTTTGCCAGGTTTAGGTACCATGATGATTTCTGCGACCTTCCACTGGTCTGGCACATGATTTATTCGTAAAGATGCATTGAACAAGTAAAGCAATTTCTTTACAGCAATTTCAGGTAGTTTTTTTACAACTTCAGCTGTTATCAAATCGTATCCTGGGGCCTTATTATTTTTTAGGTTTTTGATTTCAGCTGTTAATTCGCCCATTTTAATTTTCGGGATTTGAATAGGAGCAATTTGATTTACTGGAGTTAGATTTTCCTCTGATGTTTGTCTGGGTAGTGGCACAAAGGTTTTTTCAAGGAATTCCGCAAAACAATTTGCCTTCTCTGCATCATTTACTATCCAAGAACCATCGTCTTTCCTAATTGGGGGCACTTGATACTTAGGCCTCTTAACATTTTTAACGGCCCTCCACAAAGAGTAGTTGTGTTCCTTGTCGGCAGATAAATTACTTAAGTAGTTGGCTATAGATGCATTTTTTATCTCTTTTAGCAATTTTTTAAGTTTGTTTGGTTGTTGCTACTCAACTAAACATACAAAGAAGCAGAACGCAAAAACACATAAATAACCTCATACGCTCATTGGGCTATACAACTTACTTCTCAGTAGTCTACAGCAGATAAATATACCGGCCTTGTTCAAGACTAGAACAAAAGAACGTGTTAGAACAACCTCAGCTTATCTATATAATTTAATGTACAACACACACATGTTCACGGCAACACCAAATCTGTCAATGCACTGTAAAGCTAAAATCAAGGATTGTCTACATGTAATGCAAAAATTACTCCAAAGCTAATACGCGACAGCACTTATGATAACTGAATATGTGATTAAGATCGATTTTTGAATATGACTTGACATATTGCTAGATCAGTATTTATTCATCCCAAAACAATGAAGCCAACTCTAAAAAAGTATAAAGACTCTAAAACAGTGTAATTTGTAACAAAGTTTAGTCAATACGATGGTTATTACTCACTGAAGTAGATGGTATATTGCCGTATTCTTCCTTAATCATTAATTAAGCTTACTAATTACTAATTCATTCTAAAACAAAATATATTAGAATATAAATAATTCATGCTAATATATTATACTACTTACTAAATTTCACGGTTTCGGGAAGTCTTCACATATTATTTTGGTGACCACATCTTTATTCTGTTAAGGGAAATATATCTCATTTCATCATTTCTTGGAAAACTGTGATTATACAAAAAAAAATCAATTTAAAATATTTGTTTGTATACCACATTTTATCAAATGCAAACTCATTTTCCTTAAGAAATAGATTCGGTCGTTGTGGCCCACTATGTAAAAATACGAAAGTCGCAAATTTGCGTAAATTGATTTGCGATTCGCAAGTGTTTTAGTACTATGTACAAATTCGCATCATATAAAATTTAAACTGGCAGCATTTTGTAAAATATTTTGTTTTTGACATTTCTAACAATTTTTTATTGGTAAGCATTTGAATTATTTTAAAAAAGTCATACGTTTAAATGTCTGTATAATTTTAAGAAGGCGATTGTTTTTAATTTTTTAAACAAATATGGATAGAAAAAGATTTTTATGCAGGTTAAGATTTGCAGGAAAGATTTAGTTAATTGCAGTAAATTTCAAATGCAAGGTTTTTTTTAATTTAATAAAGCAAATTATTTCATTCACTTACCATTTTTCACTTACTACTTTTGCTACTTATGTAAAACTTGACGTTACAAAAAATCAAGGCCAGGACCCTTGTTTTTTGTGAATATATCTGTTAAAATTTAATACGTATTTTTAGCGAAATGACATTTCGAAAAAATAATTTTTTTAATTGCTGAAAATGTAATTTTTGCCCATTTTCACTTTGAGTTTTCTAAATGAAAAGTTGACTTCATATAAAAAAATTTTATATAAAATTTGGAGTTTTCGGAGCAACATATCAAAAATGCAAAATTTGAAATCAAAATTTTAACTATAATTTCTGTTAAATATATTTTCGAGCCTTTTTCGCATTTTTTTGTAGCAACATGTCAGGTGGCCTATTATGTATCTCTTACTCGAATTCGAATCGATTCGAAAATCAAATTCGCATGAAAAATATTCAAATTATGTAAACCTTTCGAATCCGAAAAACGCGCCCTCTTTTGACATTTGTACTAGAAAATCGAAACATGAAATATTCAAAATTTAAATTATCAAGGAGTAGTAATATCTTTTAAATTTTTATATTATAGTTAATATTAATGTTAAAATGGGTAGTGTTGTGGTAATACTAACGTTAAAATGGTGCGAGGAAAGGTATAGCAAATAAAATAAATACATTGTTCCTAATATAAACAAAAATTTTATTTTTAGCTTCATAAAGAACTTCAGATTAAGTAACGAAGCATTTAGATATATTTGATGAAATATCCATCATTTCAAAGTGAACAGCTTTGGTATATGTCGGCTTAGCTCTTTCCCTACATTCAAATAAAATTTATTTATATTCAATGTTCTTTTATAACACTCATGTATTTTAGTTTAATATTATTACTTATTTTATTTTAGAAAAAAAAAATCAAAAAACACATTTTTATTGTATTTGCATATTTCACCATTTGAAATTTTGTTATCGAACCAAATATTCTAAAATCGAGCAGTTTTTAATTCGAGTTTCGAAATACGTAACTCAACAAAACGAATATAAACGTAAAAAAAATTATTTGAGTGTCGAGAAAAATTATCGAATTTAGAAATAAATAATACAAACAATCCATTTTCGAATAAATTCATTTTAGAATCGAATTACAGATATAAAATAACTAATAAACTGAATAAAAAAAAATTGTCAAGATTAAACGACTTTAAATAAAGTAAATTTTATTAGATTTTAATTCAAAATTTAAGTTTTTAATTATTTGATTTTAAACTTTAAATTTTATAAAAGTGCTTTTATGATCATAAAAATCGGCTCGTCTTAGGTCGTCCTCTATATAAAAACAAACGAAATAAAAATATTCGCCATTATTGTGTAAACCTCTATTAAAATTTTACGAATTTCGAACTAAGTTACGAACGCAGGCTTTTGAGTAATTATAAATTTCACTAGTAGAGATTATGAATCTGCAACGGTAACATTATTTTTCGAAGTATCAAAATCGATATTTTGTTACAGCTTTTCAAATTTCATAGTAGATATTTAAAAAAATAATACAAATTTCGAAAAACAATAGATAATCAAAAAAAGTTTAATTAAATTGAACTCGTTTTCCTTTGTTTTAGAAAAAGAAATCCGAGAAAGGAATCTGCGATTGGAAAGAAAACGTGTAAGAGATTTCAAACTTTTGATTTGGGTAATAAACAAATATTTGAAACAGAAACTTAATAAATTGAAAACGGGAAGTTTTTAAAACACTTTAATACTCTGACAGAGTATAACGCAAAATAACCTCTGTAAAGGTAGACGCAAAAATAATTTTTAATGAAACCATTCATTTGTTCTGTTTGCTAAATAGGAAATAATTGCAAAAGCAATTCGTTTAAAACAGGTGTGTTTTAAGTATTTTATGATGTATTGCCTTTCCAACACGACTGTGGCTTGGTGTAAAAGTTATCAATGAAATTTAAAAATTTAATGAGTGCTTTATTTTACACTAGCTTATGTATAAAAATTATAATGATTTTGACATCATACTCAATAACTTTGTTGAGTTATACCTTTCATTCAATTTTAAGCTTTTCAATACAACGCTTAATGGCTTTATATCTAACAAGTCCCAATGCTCAGAGAGAAACTTGAAAGCACGACCTTATTTTATATGGGTTTTTTTAAATCGAAGTGGCTATTTTTTGAGAAAAAATATTAAAATTAATTAACACTTATTATAAAGCAGGTAACATTTAGAAAATATATTAATATTTTCATTCAGAATTAAATTAATATTCTTGAAACTGCGGAAAAACAACAAGCACAACCTTCGGCATCAACGTTTTATATGTTACTGAAAGCATTTCATTATTTTTAAGTGAGCAGCTTTTTTTTCTCACAGGGTAAGTTAACTTAAGATATGGGAAGTAACTGTGGTGTTAAGTTGAAAATATAATTAATGAAAGATTAAATATTGATATGAATACATAGTAAAGAAAAAATTTTAAGAGGGAATTAGAAAATAATATCTAAAATACAATCAAATATTATTTTTTAAATACAAATTTTATATACACTTCTAAATTTTACTTCTTTTTTTGAGAAAAATTTTTAAAACTTATTATATATCACCTAAGTAAAAATATATTTAAAAGGTTTTTGAAAAGACAATAATATATTTTTATAACCGGATTCGAATTTCTTTTTTATTTTTGAAATAAATAGTATCTTACGAATAGCAAATGACTCAAAAACTCCGATTGTAAAATGACAGGTAGTAGGTACTGATGTAAATTTTTGTCCGTTTGCTAGATTGCTCTTATTTACCTGCTAATAAAATATGAAAGAAGAGCACAACAAAATTTTTGAAGCACTCAATATAACATGTTTGAAATAGTTTTAAAATATTTATTTAAAAAAAAATGGAAGTAGGTACATACATAATTTTTAATAACTTAAAAGCTAACTGAAATTATTTGAAACAATTTTATAAGTAACGTATAAATAACCGAAATGTGTCAACCTATATTACTTTTACTAACATTTGTGTTGAACGACATACTCAACTTACCTTATTGGGAAATACAAAATGTGCATGAAAAATCATACATCCTTCCTCATTAACATTTGAAACCATACTGAAATATGAATTTCAAATTTTTTTTTCATTTTTTCTTTCCTCCTACCTTTCTTTCTTTTTCGCGCAATAGAATTTAAATGGGAAGCTTTTTAAAAAACGTGTATAATATGCTGAGATTTTTTAAAATATTAAACTCTTTTTTACGTAAAAAAAAAGAAAAAAATAATAAGAAATATGACACGATCAGTAGAGTGTAGCATTTAAAGAAAAAAAGAGGAACGAAGCCAAAAATTCGTAATATTTCGTAAAAAAAAATTGAGTATTGGGACTTGTAAGATGTAAAGACATTACAATGCTTAACATTAGATTAAAGAAAAATATATTCGCCAATATCTAACAAAAACTATTTTGCTTTCCGGTCAATAATTTAATGTAATAGACATAAGCAATAATTTACAGAAATATAAAGTAAACATAATTTGTTTCAATTTTGAAAAAATAATTATGTTTGTCTAAAACAAAAATATGTATATATAACGTATAATATTGTTATTATACATTATATTATATTATTTAAAAAAAAATTATAATTTTTGAAGAAGCGGTATCATAAATTTCTAACTACATTCATATTTCCTAATCATATTTTCAAACCGCTTTTGGCAACATTTTTTATTCTGCAAAAGTAAAAACAGAAAAGCAACATATTTTCTATTTGTTTCAAAAATTATTATTTTCTAGTTATCGATGTATGTATATTAAATCCGTGAAATATAGTTAGAAATTTATGTACAAAATAATTTATGTAATTTCTAACAAAAAATTGTACAGCCTGTGGAAAAGAAGATATTTATTATAAAAACGTACCAGATTTTTCCTGCATATAAATAAATGATAATAGCTTCGGAACGAAGCAGCATGGAGTAACCATCGGGGATTGATTTCACAGGTGTTTTATTGCTCTTTATTTTCGGTCTCACATTCAATTTGATTTGGGTCACAGTTTTTTTTGAGATAAAGCTCTCCAAAGTCAGAATTTTTGATTTTTTTTAAAAAACTCGAAATTTCTTGAAAATTTCTGTTGTTTTTTTTCGATGGTCACAATGCTAAAAGTTAACCAATATAAAATTATCCTCAATCTCTTAAATATTTTGCAAGTAAAAAACAAATCTCAACAAATCTCTGAGGTACTCTTATATGTTTTTCTTATTTACATGTTAGTATTCAGTTCGATGCTTTAAGTGAAATATAACCGTTCTAATGATAGGATAAAGGGTAAAATTTATGTGAGATCTGAGATTAAGTTTTTTTCTTTGAGTATTTTTTTCGTCACATATCCTAATTGCCAAGTACTCTTAAGAGAATAATTTGCGTTAGGTTTAGAACAATGCACAGTTCAGTAACAATCACAGTATAAAAAACTGTGATATTGGCCAATGGCAATGCTTTTTTCAAGCTATCGAGCTGTCGAGCTGTTGAAATTTAATATTTTAATTTTGGGTATCAGAACAATGAACTTCAATTGAACTGGGGGCCGATTTTACATTTTTTGTCATATCAGCGGAACGGATCGATGGAATTCTTGAAATTTAATATTTGAGTTCTGGTTGTTATCAGAAGGTACTGAGGAAAATTCAGATCTCGCTAAGAGCCAAATTTGACTCTACTAAGAGCCAAATTTACACTTTTCTAGGTCAGTTAAGTAAAATCTTACTAGTTTTAAAGTTGAAACGAAGTTTTCATAATCTTGTATAACACTAAACTAGGCAATATACATTGCGGTCGGTTATGTGTTGATCACATCAGATTTGTTTAGGTTACACAGAAAGTATACATAATATGTACATATGTGTAAATTGATTATATGATAAGTAATCTACTGATGTTGATAGTATATTTGAATATTCAATTGCAACTTTTATTATGAATGTTGTATTTTAGTTATTTTTTTTTTATTAAAAATTAATTTTTTTAAAAAGTACTATCAAATTTGCAAGGCTTGTGCAATACGCCATTTTGTTTTCAAAATACAAAATTAATTTTTCAAAATAGTATGATGATGGGACATTTTTCTAAAATTAAAAAAACAATTGGGTGAAGTTTACGTCAACTATGCTATAGCATAAAAGTAAATCACGTATGTATGTGATTAAGGGTTAAAAAAACATATCTCATATATGTATTTCATCCAAACATAACATACAATGAATAACTTCTGTTTAGTTTGTATAATAAGGAATTTGTATGAAGTGTGTAAAATTTGAATTTTGCTTATGTTTTGTAAACACACTTAACACGATTTACTGGTAAAGGTATGAGAGATAGAGGAAAATGTTCTGTGGATTAACTTTTAGATCTTATTGTAGCGCATCGAAGAAAAATTTTGGAAAAATTTCGGGCTTTAAAGAGAAAATCAAAAATTCTGACTTTGACGAGCTTAGTCTCAAAAACTATGACGAGCTTTATCTCAAAACAATCATCCTTGAAATTATTTGTCACCTCATTCGAAATACCCTTCTGAACAGAAAGCTATAGCAAGTTTCGACATGCATAGGTAGGATTTTCAAGTTTCGACAGGCATATTTACAACTGGATTTTCTTAAGTTCTTTAATAGTTTATTTAACACTATAATAATTCAATGATGTTTTGAAAGCAAGAACAAATGCGCCTACTAGTGGATTTTGAAAACTTTAAAATTAAATGAACGGGATAAAGGAAAAAAGTCACTGTATATGATGTGATATAAGTCAGCTAGAAAACACTATAATTTCCATTTATTTATTTATCTGTTTATTTATGTTTACTTCAAACATTTTACAAAAATTAAAGTCAAAGAACACATATACATGTACATATACATATATATTTTTTGACTATAACAAATAATTATTATGATTTAAACATTAATTTTGAAAATAATATACAATATAAAAACTTATTAGTACTAAAACTCCATTATATAAAATAATAAAGTTAGGTCAAACCAATGGTTTTTATTGTAGCACTTTTCCCTTGTGAAAATTCTGCTGTTAAATGCAGTCTATGTATAGCTATCACACTATTAAAATTATTTTCATTCATATACATACAAAACTATTTCTAGGATTGCATATATTTAGGATGAACGATTTATGCAGTCTTTGAAATAAAGCAAAAATTAATATAGAGTGGGGTTAACATAATGCTCGGTTTTAAGGTTTAATTGTGTGAGTTAAGAAAAATAATTATATTTTTTAATGTCATGGAATTTACCGTTAGCTTTTTGCGTTTATAGAAATTTGAAAAAGCTTGCGGTTTCGGAAATATAAGGTGTCAAAAATTCAAATTTTACAAAATTCAAGAGGCGATAATTTGAGTGGGGGTGGAGATGGAAAAAAAATTTCTTCTAACGAAATGAACTATTTGTTAATTTCAAGCTTCTACAGGTTGGGGTCTAGAAGAAAAACGAAATCAAAAATTTGAAAAAAAAAGGACTGTAGATAAATTTGAACGGCCATTTTGTTTTTCTAAAGTTTAACTATAGTATACCGCGCTAGAGGAAGCCACTGCCTTTCTGCGTTTGCAAAATTTCAATTTATTATTAATAATTGTAGATTTCGAATATCTTTTTCGGAAGGGAAGTTGTAATCAAAAAAGCTTAGATAACTGGAAATCTCGCGAAAATTCGTTAAAACCCCTGTATCTCGAAAACCTTTGAGGTTTCGCACCTACTCCGAGATAAAAGTTTTACCCATTTTCCACCCTCTAACCAATGGTATATGTTGTTGTATACCTTTCTGAATCACCCTGTATATATAGTTTCATAATTTAGAATCACATTGATTCAAATGCAATATAGTTTGTTTTTATATTTTTAGTTTTTTAACAAATTTTATTTTGGCACCAATAGTTCCTTTAGTTTTTCACTTTTATTGATATGTAGTATATAATTATCATTAGTTTCCCCTTTATTTTTAAACACTGTTTTTATGAACTTTCTTATATTATAGTTTTTTTTGTTAATTTGTCTTTTAATGCCGCGTATCCTCGATGATGCAGCTCCAGGGACCAGTAAATGTTAGGCGGCAATTTACGTTAACATTAATAAAAAAAAGTTGATTTAAGGAAAATTATTTTTTACTATACAAAAATGTTATTTTTTATATTAAAATAGTTATCAAAAAAAAACTGTTTTTTTTTTTTTTTCTCAAATATTGTATTAACAAATTCAATAACTCTTTTTAATTCAATGTTAACTAAAGTTTACTAGATTTTTTTTCGATATAAATTTATATAAACCAAATGTAATAATTCAAAGTAATATTATACAATTCACAATACAAATCTATGTACCGTGAATTGTACAATATTATTTACATATATGTTTTATTTGTAATTTCGATGCGACGATTTTTCTATGACTGAAGTCCTGATCTGGATTTTTTCATCGTATCTATAGGTTTAAAAAAGAGCTCTTACAAACTGTTGTGCAGCGATTAGCTGGTTGTTAACGTTTTTTATATATAAAACAGATGACGCAGTTCACTGAACTTCAAAATACAATAGGCCTTTTCATAAATACAGTACAGGTATCCCTAGATTTACGCCCTTTCGATATACGACATTTCGATTTACTTTCTTTTAATTTTTTAATATATATAATAAACATAAAGTCGTTTCCCTCGTGTTAAACTTTTTTTTTTCCAAGAGAATTTCTACTAAAAAGATTTTTTGTTTCATTTTGACAATTAAATTTTTTGTCTGACCCTGAAAATCGATTTTTTCAATCCCATCTATTTTTTTTAATGTATGTACATAAATATAAGATATGTATAATAAATGCATAGCAATTTTCTATTAGTACCTTATAGCATTATCTTCGGTGAATTTCAAAAATATTAAAAAAGAAGTTGAAATAACTATTTAAATTTTGTTACATAAATGTATTTAAGTTTTGTTCATAAACATTGCTAATCTATCACAAAAATATTTAAAATATCGTGGCTGGTGCAGTTAAATCAGCTGTACTTTTTTACCGACCGTATTGTGTAAACAATAGGTAGGTTATGTTTTTTTTTTTTTTTTCCTTCTTCACTCCTAGGAGGAGTATAGGGCTAGTGCATGATATCTATGATGCTCTAGTTTCTATAGTCATAGAGAGTTAGCTAGGTAGGTGACTAGTCTACCGTAAAGGTAGGTTATGTGATGGCAACAAATTTTGCATATCGAGTTTTCGGTGGGAATGCACTTCTCCATAGAAGGGAAGTGTAAGTAAACTATTTTTAGCAACCTGTCGGTCTGTGTGTGCACGCGTGTATCTCAAGTTCTGCTGAACCGATTTTGATGAAATTTTATATGTAAGTTTATTTCCACCATGGCACGGATTGATCAACTTGCAGTATATATCGGGAACTGCAGTTTTTAGCGGGCCTGTTTTACATTTTTGACCATTTTGAAAAAAAATATTCAGCCGATTTACTTGAAATTTTATATATAAGCTCAACTCGACCGTCCGCGAAACCTCCTAACCTTTTGGAAAAAATCAGGCGTCAGCAACTGGACGTTTACTACGGGCCAAATATACATTTTTGCGTATATAAAGAGAAATAATCAACCGATTTCATTGAATATTAATATTTAAATTCTTCGTATTAAAACAATGAACATATAAATTTTTTTTAAAGATCAGGACTCGAAAACTGATCTGCGGGCCGATTTTACATTTTTAACCAAATCTACGGAACGAATTGATGGAATATTTTGAAATTTGATATTTGAATTCTGGTTGTTATCGAAACTTACTGCCGACCATTTCAGGAAATTCGGGTAGCACAAAGCGAAAATTTACTAAGAGCCAAATTTACATTTTTCTAGGCATATGTTACTATAAGCTTACCAATGTCCTATAATTGGAAAGAAGTATTTAACAGAAATTTTTATAATATTCTTTAACACTTTCACTTAACTAAACAATGCACATTACGGTCGGTTATGTGCTGATCACATCAGATTTTTTTAATATGTTTTGCTGTTTGGTTTTACATTTTTAATTGTTAATTGTTGTAGTTAAAAATAACAAAATTTTTTTTCGTTTCAGTTTTCTTTTTTTGTTTTTCTTAATTTTTATTTTTCTTAAATTAAATTATTCCACTATTTGGCGAAAATAAATAAATTTCTTTTTGCTAACGACATTTTTTGTTCATGAGCATAATACTGAAAATTCAAAATAGCAAAAGTTTTTATACAATTGTCGAAAATATATTGCGTATATGTATCACATTATTGTTTTGCAATACTGTGTTTATGAATATCTCGAATGTAATTTTATATACCCTGCTAATGTCTTTATATCTAACAAGTCCCAATACTCAATTTTTTTTACGAAATGTTACGAATTTTTGGCCTCGTTGTTGATTTTTTCTTTAAATGCCACTGATCGTGTCATATTTTTTATTATTTTTTTCTTTTTTTTTACGTAAAAAAGAGATTAATATTTTAAAAAATCTCAGGATATTACACATATTTTTTAAAAAGCTTCCCATTTAAATTCTATAAAGAAAAAAAGAAAGAAAGGTAGGAGGAAAGAAAAAATGAAAAAAAATTTCAAATTCATATTTCAGTATGGTTTCAAATGTTTATGAGGAAGGATGTATGATTTTTTATGCACATTTTGTATTTCCAAATAAGGTAAGTTGAGTAGTGTCGGCTAACAAAAATGTTATTAAAAGTAATATAGGTTGACACATTTCAACAATTTGAATTATCTCATTTCGATTATTCATACGTTACTTATAAAATTGTTTCAAATAATTTCAGTTAGTTTTTAAATTATTAAAAATAAATATGTATGTACCTACTTCCAATAAATTTTTTTTTTAAATAATTATTTTAAAACTATTTCAAAAATGTTATATTGAGTGCTTCAAAAATTTTGCTGTGCTCTTTTTTCATATTTTATTAGCAGATAAACAAGAGCAATCTATTTATAAAATGTCCCTGCATGTGTATGTATGACCTATCTTAATTCTAAACGGAAAGAATTTTAAAATGCCTGAACAAAAATTTTAAAATACCTGTTATTTTACAGTCGGAATTTTCGAGTCATTTGGTAAAATACCATTTATTTCAAAAATAGAAAAATATTCAAATCCGGTCATAAAAATATATGATTGTTTTTTCCAAACATTTTAAATATTTTTTTTTCTTAGGTAATTGATATAAATGATAGTAACTTTTTAATATTTTTTCAAATAAAAATAGAGGTAAAATTTTGAAGTTTATATAAAATTTGTATTTAACAAATAATATTTGATTGTATTTTAAATATTATTTTCTAATTCCCTCTTCAATTTTTTTCTTTACTATGTATTTATATCAATATTTAAGAATTATCTTTCATTAATTATATTTTCAACTTGACACCACAGGTACTTCCCATATCTTGCGTTAACTTACCCTATGAGAAAAAAAAGCTGTTCACTTAAAAATAATGAAATGCTTTCAGTAACAAATAAAACGTTGAAGGTGAAGGTTGTGTTTGTTGTTTTTCCGCTTTTTTTTAAATTTTAAAATAATTATCAATGAAAATATTAATATATTTTTTTGATTTTTCAAATATATGTTCTAAATTTTACCTGCTTTATAATAAGTGTGAATTTATTTTAATATTTCTTCTCAAAAAATAGCCACTTCGATTTAAAAAAGGGCATATAAAATAAGGTGTGCTTTCAAGTTTCTCTCTGAGCATTGGGACTTGTTAGATATAAAGACATTAACCCTGCACTAAGATTTGTTGTTGTAATTATTTTTTTCTTATGAGTGTTGATTTTTCTCCTTTTCTTTTTTCACTTTCTCAATCTCATCTTTATTTATTTCTCTCCATCACATTTGACAAATAGCTGAAATGAACATATTTTGATCATTTTTGTCTTATCGCAACACTTATCTGTTTTAACCATGAATCTAATAAAACACGGATAGCTGGCAAATAATAATATTTGAAGCCAATATAAAATGTTTTTTTTTTTATTTTTTGGAACATAAAAAGTGGTGCGAAAAATACGGTTCAAAATATGGTATGTTTAACGGTTTGAAAATATGCTTTGGAAACATGAATGTAATTAAAAATTAACGTGAGTTACTTTTTCAATAAAAAAATTGTAATTTTTCAACATTCATATACATATATATTTTTATTTTTGACATATATACATTCTAATTTAGATGTTACATGTTGGCGAATATTTTTTTTTATATTTAATGTTAACCACTTTCCTTCATGGTAAAGTCGAATTTTTACATGCTCAGATGCTATTATTGTAACTAAATTTAATTTGTTATTATCGTGCATCCTTTAACACAACAAATTTTTCCTATACTAATTATAATAATAAATTTAACTTTACCACTGAATTTTCTTAAGTTCTTTAATAGTTTATATAAAACTTGTCACTGCGAGAGCTCGCACTATTATAATTCTGTGATATTTAAAAACAAGGATAAATGAGCCTAGTGAACACTTTGAAAACTTTAAAATTAAATGAAAAGGATAAAGGAACAAAGTCACTGTGTATATGATGTGATATAAGTCGCCTAAAAACAGTATAATTTTTATACAAAAGCTAGTGCAATAAAACATCAGGGTACAGTTGACTTGGAAATATCATACATTACAAAATGCTTAAAACATACCTCTTTTGAACGAATTGTTGTTGCGATTATTTTCTATTTAGCAAACAGAACAAACAATAATGGTAACTAAGAAATTATTTTTGCATCTACCTATACAGATATAAGTTATCTGTACGGAGTATTATAGCATTCATAAAACGTATTATAGCTTTCTATTTTTATAAAATATGTAAGAACTCAAGCGTATAGTTTTGTGTATATAAAGTAAATAAGTAAATAAAGTAAAATGTGTGGTTTTCTGTTTTTCTTTCAAAAAATTAAAAAATTAGGAAATAAAAGTGACAAGAAATTTTACAAAATATAAACAGAAAAAAAATAAAGTTCAGCGAAAGAATGCAGGCGAAATAATAGGGACTGGTAGAAATTGCAACCTGAAATATACTCAACAGGTAATTTGAAATTTCTATTTTATACTTATATCCAGTGCTCGAAGTGAGGCGGGATGGAGTGGGATGCCATCCCAGTACTTTTAAATAATTGGAAATCCATCCCACTACTTAATAGCAGAGAAAAATGCGTTCCGGAACATGTTTTTTAAAATTTAAGAAAATTTTCTAGTGAATTTTAAAAATTTTTTTTAAAAAAAATTAAATATATGTAATTTTAAATAAGACCAATTTCAAATAGTAACGTATAATTTTTTTCTATTAATGAAATTTTCGTTACTACATAGTAGTCTATGCATTTCTTTGGTAACAATTTGCACAGTTTTTGATTCAATTTTTAGTTGATTTAATTTTGAATATAAATATTCTCGTTAGTTCACTTCCAAAGTTTTGTAAATTTTGTTTAGTTATTTTTTTAAAAAATAACTAAAATACTTAATACTTTTTTTTTTTTTTTACCATCCCACCACTTTGAGCATCCCACTTCGGCAACTGCTTATATCAATATATACATGTATCTATGTACTTTAATAAATTTAATTTTTAGGTTCAAATGAAAACTTATTTGATGAATATAAAATTCGATGGATGAAACTTGTTAGAATTGTTGGATCTTATTGAATCATCATAATTCATCGTAATATGGATGCATAATAAATTCATTAGATAATATTAATGTGAATTTTGTATTCTTTGTGTTTTGTTTAGGAAATTATTTTGGTGCCTGTGACATTCCGACGGAACAATACCAAAACTACTAAAGTTTTTCATTATTAGAATTTTTTACTTATTTCCAAAGTTTACAAAAAAAATCTTATCAAAACGTCTATTTAATTTTAAAGTAAGGCGTGGTAACAGTACGTCTATGACAGTAAATTTTTCATATTCTCGCTGCGCCTACCTCTTGTGCTAATCTGTTAGGCCACCAAGCTGAAATTATTTTTGTGAATTCAAAGTACTCCTTTTAAAAAAATTTTTTTATTTTATTTTTAAATTCTTGAGTATTTTTTGTGACTCATTTTATTTAGCATGTTTGCAAAAGCAATCTACATTATGCTCAGGGTTAACACTTTTTTTAAATTTGCGTACCGTAATTGATAAAAAAATGTAGGTAATAAAATGTAGCAAATTAAAAAAAAACATAACATGACTTCATTTTTATTTGAAAAAAAATACATAAAACAATTTAACAAAAAAAAATGTAAGAAAAAATTAAACCAAAAATAATATCAAAAATTTAAAGTTTAAAAAAAAAAATAGTAAGAACTTCACCCGGAATTTGTGTAAATAACCTTATAATTTTAAATTGTTTTGTAATTGTTTTGTAGTTTAATAATAATAACTAAATAAAATAAAAAGTTGAAGAAAAATTTTTCGAAAATTACTATTTTGTTTAAAACTTATTAAACTATGCAAATGAAAATAGTTCGTATTGAATTTTGTATTAGCGAAAATCATAAATGAAGTAATATATAAATAATTCCCGTTGAACATAAATTTTCAAAGCATTTTTTCTGTTGCGTAAGACTCCTTATACAAAAAATCAGAACAAAAAATCAAAAGATTTTTCTTTCAGCTGTTTTTTTTTCTTGTAATGATTTGATGAATTGAATCACTTATATTATGCACAGTTTTTCTACAGGGTTCTTATTGTTTATCGAAAAACTTAGTTATATTTTAATTAGATGTAATTGGTTTTCTTCGAATACATTATGAATTATTGTTCTTTTTATGAACTATAAACTAGAAAGTTAAATTAATCTAAAAATTAATATTTTTCCTAAGAAAATATTAAATAACCGATTTAATTACAAAAAAAAAATATAAATAAGAGTTTATATGTTTGTACACACGTGTATCTTTATATAGGAGTTTACGCATAAGTGCATATATTTGAATTTTTTTGTCAAAAACATATAAGTATATATCTAGAATATAATAATGATATAATTAGGCACGAAATTAATTTGATATTGCTTTATGTTTAGAATTCCATAAATAAACTTAAGCCAAAATTCATCTCAATAAAGCCAACCGTATAATATATGTGTTGATAAAAAGAAATCATTTACACGTTTAACTTATCTACATAAAAGAAATGATTGTCGATATTATTATGATCTATATTGGCATAATATTAGTATTTTGTTACCATAAAGAAAAATTTTTTATTGTTACAAGATTTTAAAATTTTGATGTACGATTTCATATTGCTAACTGATGTCATATACATAATATATCTATATATAGAATTGCAACATATACAGCTATGGTCTTTTATATCTTTTGTAAATTATATTCGAATTAAATGCTATCTTTTGCAAAATTATTTTGCTATATTATGTTCTATTGTGAATATATTTATTCTCACTAAAAAACTGTAATCTGCGGGAATTCACCATTTGAAAGTAAAAATACCGTATTTCATCTGGTCAAAATAATAGAAACACCCGACGAATGTAGCTCTATTGATGAATAAAACTAATTTTTTTTTAAACTATTTAAGCAAATATTGAACAGTATTTAAATTATAATAATCCAATAATTTGATTTTTTGAAAAAGTGGAAAAATATTGCAGAATTAGGGCTCGATCGAATCATTGCAGTGTTAAGGAAAAATAAATAATTAAAAACTTAAGAAACTAAGGAAAAAGTGTAAAAGAAATTGCCACAATTATTGAACGTTCAGTACATTTAGTTTTTAACGCTTTAAAAAGTAATAAAAGTCCTGAAACATGAGGAAGAAAGCAATAAACAAGTGAAAAACTGAACAGAAAAATTGTAATGATATGTAAAAAAGACCCATTCAAATCTTCAAAAGCAATTTTAAAAGAATGTCAGGCTAATGTGAGTGGTAGAACCATACGCGGAATATTGAACAAAAATAATTTATTCGAAAAGTTCCTTATGTCAGTAAAAACAATATTAAAGATAGAAAAACTTTTTGCTAAAACTCATTCGGAGTGCAGTTCGCCAGAGGGTGTAAAAAAGTGGCGTAATATCTGTTTTGACTCTGGCTTAATTTAGCCAGGGTGATTCTAAAACTTATAATAATTTTTTTGGAAAATTACTTATCTACGAATAAATAAAAATAATGAACTATAATTTAACAACTAATTATATTTTTGATTTTGAATAATACCAACAATTATTTTTATGTTTCATCGATTCGACAGTGTTTTTGCGAATCGAAATTTTTAGAATTTAAGACATTGCTAATGTTAATTCAAAAAACAGTAAAATTAAGTTTTAAGAGAATTTATAATACAAGAGAAAAAATGCAAGAGAAAATAAGAAATTCGAAAATTACAAATTTACATATATGTATACACATACAATTTTACATATAAATTTATTAAAATGAGGTAAACAGTATTAAAAAATATTAAAAAAAATGTAAAGTTACAATGAACTGTCGAAATCAATCCAAAAAAATTATAACAAAATGATTATTGCTAAATCAGGTATTAACATGCCGGCGCCTTTGAAAGTTCCTGGGAAAGAAACTTTCAATCAGCCAGCGGAAGTGGTGCTAATGTATGTATTTGTCGCCTGAAGATTTTGTTACGGCATTGAACATCGACAACTCGCACATTATTATCAGAGCCAGGATACAACCTTACAATTTTGCCAATCGCCCAATGTTGTGGAGGTAAGTTGTCACCGCCAATCAAAACCAGTGTACCCATTGTTAAATTACTTGCTTGAGAGGGCCATTTATTCCTGCGTTGAAGTGTGGTTAGATATTCCTTAGACCAACGAGACCAGAGTTTTTGTTGTAGAAATACAATACGATGAAAACGTTTTAAAGATGTTATGTTGACGTCTTCGTTACGCAATGGTTCTGGTAATGCGTTTAAAGGTCCACCTACAAGAAAATGACCAGGCGTTAGTACTTGTTCATCACTAGGATCTGAGGAAAGGGAAATTATGGGACGAGAATTTAGGATGCTCTCAATTTGTGTGATTAGAGTTTGCATTTCGTCGTAAGTCAGATTCATATTCAAACAGCAACGATTGAGATGAAACTTAGCTGCCTTAACGGCAGCCTCCCACAAGCCTCCAAAATGCGGTGATCTAGCTGGTATGTGGTGAAATTCGATGTTGTGATTTGCACACCAACAAGATACATCATTCTTGAATTGTTGATCATTGAATTTGTCTGCTAATTCCCTTAAAACATGTCGAGCCCCGACAAAGTTCGTTGCATTGTCGCAGTACAGATCACGACACAGTCCGCGACGTGATGTGAAGCGTTTTAAACAAGCGATGAAGGCTTCAGACGTTAGAGATGACACAATATCTAAGTGAACTGCGTGAGTGGTAAAATATACAAAGACTGCAACATATGCCTTATAAAGTCTTTTGCCACGCCCACCTGGTGAAATCATAACAGGTCCACGAAAATCGACTCCGCTGACCAAAAAAGCTCGATTTAATTCGACTCGGTACTTAGGTAGGTCACCCATAATTTGTTCTGCCAACTTCGGTCTGAATTTGAAACAGCGTATGCATTTTTGAACGATTTTTGACACAATTGCTCGACCATTCGTAATCCAAAATCGCTGACGCAGAGTTGCTAAGAGAGCTTGAGGTCCAGCATGCAGATTTTGAACATGAAAATGCGATATTAAAATTTTCACAAAATGTTCATCATTTGGCAAGAATATTGGGTGTTTGGCTGAGTGTGTAATATTTGCATTGCTAAGTCGTCCTCCTACTTTTAAGAGCGTCACAGAATCTTCTTTTTCTAAAAATGGATTAAAGTTTTTTAATATGCTTTTCGAAGGAATTTCTTTATTATTGTGCAAATTATTTATTTCCGAAGAAAAATGAATATTTTGAATAATTTCAATTATTTTCAAGAGGGCATAATTTCGCTCATTACGAGATAGTACATCAATATTACGAGAAGTTTTTGTACTTTTGCAATTTTTCGAAAATCTGAAAATGTATGCAAAGATGTTTATAATTTTATTATAATTACTAAATTTTGATATGATATCATGTACTTAGATAATTATCACACTTTTGACTTGTGAATGAGTTGTGTGTAGCTCGCTTTTCTAAAGTTGTAGATTGAACACTTTTAACCTTTTGCATAGGCCAATAATCGTTGGTTTTCCTCAGGAAGTCTGGACCAATGAACCAAGTTGAATTTATTAATTCTGATACATTTGAACCTCTTGACAAAATGTCAGCTGCATTCGCCTTAGTGTTGACATGCAACCATTTACAATTTTCTGTTAATTGTTGGATTTGCGAGACTCTATTGGCAACAAAAACAGTCCATGTAGAAGGATGTGCTGAAATCCATGACAACACAATCTCAGAATCAGACCATAAAAATATTTCATTGATTTCAACGCCTATTATTTGATTTACTTTGTTTATTAAATTAGACAAAAGAAGTGCAGCACACAGCTCGAGACGAGGAATCGATTGAGTCTTTATTGGAGCAATTTTTGATTTAGAAGTACCATAAGTAACAGTTTTAAGCTTGAACGTTTGAATTTCTTCTGAAGTAAAAACTGCCTATACATCTTGCAAATATCAGCTTTTAAGCCATACTTGTAAAATCGAAATCTGAGTAGAATTGAATATAAGTCTTCTTGAACTGGAGGACCAATCATAAGTATATCATTTAATGAAAGCCCAGATGTTGTAGCACAACTGCCATCAAATACGACACGAAATTTAGTTGTAGATGAATCTGGTTTTAATACACAATGATGAGGAAGATAGTATTTGACAAGCCTTTCATCATGTTTGGGAACAAGTTCCATGTGATCTAACCTTAAATACTCTTCCAAAAATTTCGAATATTCTTCCTTAAGATTGGAATTTGAGTTTAATCGCCTTTCCAATGACAGAAAACGTTTTTCGGCAATTTGCCTAGATGAACCAAGTTCAGAGAAATGACGTTTGAATGGTAATTTAACTATTATTTTACCAGAGGATGATCTCTTGACAGTAGATTTGAAAAAACGTTCACATGACAATTCTTCCTCAGTTAGCTTGTTTGAATTAGTTTCGACCGACTCAATTTGCCAAAAGTTTTTTACTAACTCGTGTAAATTAGCATCTGTGTTAACTTCATTATTTTCCAAGGTCGACCAGTGAATTGCAATTGATTGATTTCGGATTGGAAGCATATTTACCCGAAACTATCCAACCAAAGAGTGTTTTTTGCAATAAAGGCATATCAGAGCCCAATTTAATTTGTCCGACGGACATAATATTAAAAAATACTTCAGCGCCGATCAAAATATCAACATTTTGTTAAATAAAAAATTGTGGATCAGCCAATTCAATATTTTTAGGAATATTCCAATCCTTGATGACTACAGGAGAATCAGGCATAATTCCAGCTATGGATGGTAAGATAAACATGTCTAAAGGGGCAGTGAAATCATTATTCGAGATTTTATAATGAATTGTGTCGAAAATTTAATTTTTACATTAGTGTTGGCAATTCCACTAATGCCAGTATTTAAACGTTGTTTCTTTAGTCCAAGATGATTAGCCAATCGGCGTCCGTTGTCGGCGTCCGTTGGTATGTTCGTAATACAGACATTCATGGGGATCTTTTTTCTCCTTTTATAACGGATGAGATAAAGAAGAGGGCCTTGCGCCATACATTTCGTTTATCTCATCAATCGTCTCAAGTTGTCCCCTGTATATTTCTTTTTTCCTGTAGTGTAGCTTTTTTGAAATTTTAAAAAAATAAACAGAACCTGGAAGGTTTTTTTTAAATCAATTTTTAATGTATTAATAACACAAAACTTTCACAACGTAAGACACCAGTAAAGTAGAAAAAGATTGCATTTTAACTTTTTCTAATTAAAAATTTGAAAAAAGTTGATCTTGTGGGAAATTTATGATGTTAAAAAGGGCCCTCTATAGATCCCATAAGAATACCCGTAAATTCGTCAGCTGTGAACTGTCACTCTCTCTTAGGGTCTCTTAGGCATGAATTTTTTCAAAGAGAAAAAAAATAATGAGTTTTGTTTAAATTTGATTTTTTTACAGATACTTAAAACAAAAAAATATTTTGAAATATGTTTTAGTTTTTACTTTAAAAAAATTTAAACTTGTCTTTTCTACTACTTACACATATTTTGTATTAGAGGACAAATAAGAAAATAAAATAAACGCGCTCCTGTTACGACTTTGATAATGCTCGGAGCAAAGAAAGAAACAACTAGAAAAAATTTGGCTTCATTGTTTTTTTAAGATATCCCTTCAGTATTTGTAATTCGTTCGTTTTTATTTTATAGTCGAAATATTTATCATTTTTGATGTATTTCCTTTCCTACCATTTTCTGATGTATGGTATTTCCAGGGCAACAGTATCCTGATGAAATTTAAAAATTCAATGAGTCTGTTTACAGTAGCTTGTGTATTAAAAGTATAGTATTTCTGAGGCGGTTTATAGCAGATCATACACAGTGACTTTGTTCCTTTATCTCTTTCATTTAATTTTAAAATTTCCAAAATGCATTTCCTTTTAAATTTTTCAAAATGTAATGGTAGGTGCATTTGTCGTTATTTTTAAAATATCACAGAATTATTATAGCGTGAGCCCTCGCAGTGACAAGTGTTAAATAAACTATTAAAGAATTTAAAAAAACCAGTGGTAAAGTTAAATTTATTATTATTATAATTAGTATGGGAAAAGTTTGTTTTGTTGAAGGATGCACGATAATCACAGATTAAAGTTAGTAAGAATAATAACATCTGAGTATATAAAAATTGGATTTTATCATGAACTAAGCTTAGCAAAGAAGAAAAATATTCACTAGTATATACAGGCGCGGTATTCGTCGCCCTAAGCGGTTCCTAAAAAGTGCGCCCCTTCCCCCCCTTCAACCGTTTCACCTATTTTATTACTGTGAACAAAATTTAATAGGCATTGCACATTGTGCATCATAAAGCACTTTCTTGTAACCTTATTATGTTGAATGCAGAACTAATTATAGAATTAAAGTCTGGAACTAAACTTTCAATTTTTTTTTTTATAAATTCCAAAACAAGGTAATTTATTTAACTGAATGTTTTTTTATCAATCATTTAAACTTGATTTTTTTAATTTTAACAACCAAAAAATTTACTTTTTGACGTAAGTGAAACTTATTGTAAAAGGTTCTATGAAAATTATATCAAATGAACTTTTTCAAAGCTTATTTGAATATGAAAAAAAGTAAAAAATTATTTTTATTTTTATTCGTAATTTTAAATTTACGAATAAAATTTGGCTTTTTATTTCACAAATGCCTGAGAAATGAAGCTGCGTATAAAAAAAGTTTCGACTTGTATTCAAAAATTTAAGGAAAATCAAAGTTTCGTTCTAAAATTTGTGACTTAAAAACTAAGCTTTTCATGTACATAGCTATAAGCTTTTATACTGTTCATTATATTTTTTAGATTTTATTAAAATAAATGCATTTACTGGTATTTATAGGCTTGTGGTTTTGAAATTTCAGAATGTCGTTTTGCTTTAATGTTTAATTTTAGAGAGAAATGTGTGAAACAAATTATGCGCCATTTCACTTTACTCTTATTTTTTGGATGACTTACACTACATCAATTCAACATAAAAATTCTTAACATTCGCTTGATTATTAAACAACATTTTTTCAATTCAGTATAAGTAGTAGATATTACCAATTAATATTTAATTCTGCGATTGTTAACAGTTTTAACTCAAAAACGAAAGCAAAACATAGCAGTAGAAATTCATAACGATCATGTAATTTTGAAATTCATTCAAAATTTTTTGTTGCTAAACAAAAAGAAAATATTGGTATACACAATCTCAATATCAAGCTATGCATTCCATTATCAGTGTTCCCATTTGGTAAAAACAAAATGTATCCAATTTCGAGGAAAAAATGTATCCAAAATGTATCCAACCTCATAAAGCAGAATTTTTATACCAAGCCGTCCTATTGTTGGTTTTTTTATTTATAGTAAATTCTTTAAGAAATCACATATAACTTCTATTATATTTTAAATGTGTTAAAAGTTAAGGTCAGAATATGCATATGTTTTGCATATATGTTGTTGAACTATATGCTAAAGACAATTCACCATTAAAACGGAAAAATTTAAAAAAATATGTACAGCCAATGCATTTTCTATTACAACTAGCTTACTCCAAAATATTTCTGGTACGTTTTTGTCTAAATGTTCTAGATTTGAATACAGGAAGAGGCAGCACTCATTTAATAAAGCAGATTTCTTACTTTCCTTTAGTAAACTCGGAAATCTGCTTAGAAATGCCAGGAAATAACACTTTTGAAAGATAAAGCAATTACGCGTTTTAATATTAGCAGCATTTTAACAGTTTTGTAACATTTATTTAGTGTTTAGAGAATAAATGTATCCATATTTCAGCAAAATTTTGAAATGTAGCCAATTTCAGCATTTTAGCAGATTTGAGTATCTTTGTATCCAAGCTAAATTTAAAGCAAAAAATGTATCCAAATGGATACAATTGTATCCAAGTGGGAACGCTGTCCATTATTTAAGAATATTGCTCTCATTCTCTTTTTCTAATTTCTTTCTATTCTCATTCTTAATTTTTTTTTTCTTTTTTGTTCTTGTTGTTTACTAATAATAATTTAATTAACAAAATTATAATAATGTGTTTGTTTGTTTGGTGAGTGGGCGACAACTAAGCATAAATAAAATTTTGCATATATGAAACAATTTAAATATAATGTGTACGAACGAGTGTAGCCAGGACGATCACTAAGCATAATAAAAATTTTGCTTTGCGATATAATTATATGTGTACGAGCGAGTGTTGATGGGGAGCAATCTCAGCAAAATAAAAATCTTGCTTTATGAGTTAATTATATGTGTATGCATGAGCGTTGATCTTATTCATATTAAACAATATAAATTATGTGTGCATGTATATCTTTGAATATTTTTATTTTTTGCGTATCTTGCTTCTATGTATGTATGTATATTATATGAGACAATTTCCCTTATGTACATGTAGGATTGAATGTGTTTCTGTTTTCTGTTTATAGGCATAATATACGAATTTATTCTACTATGTATTTAAAGGGAAAAATTAATAATTGAATAAAAAAGTAGCGTAGAGTAAGAAAACGTATCAATAATTTTGATTCTACGAACATTTCATTGTATGGTGCAAAAGGAAAATATATGAAGATCAATACTTAGTGTTTTGCATAACTGACAGTTTTTTTTCATGTACATTTTTTATATTATTAGGAATAAAATATTATGTTTGTATGTAAGTACATTTTATCAAGTTAATTTCGCTGTAAATTGAATTAAATTTGTATCAAATTTTTTTTTTTTAAATTTATGGTTTTTTAAAGTTTTTAACTGCATATGTTTGTCGTCCACTGCAAATGCATACGTTGCATATATGAAAAATCCGTCCCTGAGTATATAACATAAACACATTTTATGTAATACACGTAAGCAATAATATACAAAAATATCAAAAATAAAAACAAAAAAGCAATATAATTTATGTAAGCTTCAAAACGCTTATTTGCTAGCTATTCGTGCATTATTAGATCCATGGATAAGTATTTCGACTACAAAATGAAAACTTTCAATAAACATATTATGTTATTATTTGCTTGAACTGACTTTTTGCGAACCGTAATACCATGTGGCCGAATATACGCCTTAATTATGGTGTTCCACTCTTACTGCAATTAGTATTTGTAAATAGAAGTTGATACATAGTTTATATCTTAAAGGTAATTGGTATTTATAATTAGATTAATTGTAGTAGACTATGGTCCACTAATCATGTATAAAATTTATTGTATTTCAATAAAAACCTTAAAATTTAATTTTTTACTAAATTAACGCTTCTTAAAAATGTCAACTGCCTTTTAGAGTGACTGTTTTAATCGAAAAATAATAACATTTGATAATTACAGCACTTAAATTCAATAAAAATCAAAAATAGTGACAATTTATTGATTTTTTACATTTTATTAGGGCCCTTAAAATTTTAACACAGAAATGGTTTATATGCTACGTTATATCTCCCGTAAAAGATTGTTTATTGTTTGAGGACTTAAATTGAAGCTTAAATAGGTAGCAAAAATTCCGTAACAAAAACTTTAATGTTTCTGAAAATTTCACACAAAATTGTGGGGATGAAAAAAATTAAAAAAATACAAAATAGAAAAAATTGGTGTCGTTCCAAAGTGCGAATGCATGGTATTCCGAAAGTACATAAAATAGAAAATCAAATAATATGTTGCTTTCAAGCCCTTTATTAGGCGTTTTAGAAACTGTTTATTTGAAGCCTTTATCTTTTCCGAAATGGAAGTTATAAGCAAAAAAGCTTGGGCAAGTAAAAATTTCGTGAAAATCCCTGTAACCCGGAAACCGTCGAGGTTTAACAACTAGTTCAAAACAAAAATTTTATCCATTTTTAATGCCCTAAATAATGACATATAATATTTTACCCTTATTTTAATTTGTTTTACTGAATCGCCCTGTATATAATTACATTGTTTCTGTTGTAGCAGAAAGAACTTGAGAAAGTATTTTAAACGTGTTAACGTATGTGCAACAAATTTTTTTAATTTTGGGTAGGAATTAATATTGTAACCTTTGAACCAAATAAGCGCGGAAAATTACTTTATAGCAAAGCTTTTAGCCTTTAGCAAAGGGCTAAATCTTTTAAAGAAATCATTGTGATATGGGTAGTAGAAACAATTCAGGCAGGTATTTTCATATAATGAAGCAGCTTATTATTATTAACTCGTTAAGTGAGATTTTTAAAAAATTGTATGTGCATTTATAACATGTGTATGTGCATAGACTCTTATAATGTGCACCGTACAATCAAAGACATCTTTATTCTCAAGCTCATAGACTTCTATAATGTACTCCTATACAGATGCCTGTGTCAAGACTCCGTAATACACAATTTACTAACACATACATACGGTGTATTCAAAGTTGGAAAATTCAAATATTCTTATATTAGGTATTTTCGAATAAATTTGAAATGTTCGTGGTTATTTGGGATGTTTGAAAAATAAAAAACGATTAAATGCAAAAAATATGCAGAAATTATTTTATTTCGTTTAAATATTAACAAAATTAAATTTCTTGGTCTTTCAAATTAGTTACAGGTAAGAAATTGCATTATAATCAATTACAAGTAACAAAATATTTTTCAACTAAAACCAAAATAGTAAATACATAACAAAATTGTTTTTGAATAAACTACATAACATATTTAGATATAAAAAAAAATTTTTAATCAATTTTTCTTAAAACTAGTAAATTTTATGAGAAAAATGTATTTAACTAAATTCACAAAATTTTTTAATTTTCTATTATTCTATTAAAGTTCTTACAAATTAAATACTTCGGTGGTGTCGAATTCGCTTTTCCTAATGCTTGTATACATTTATCTCTGATGACCTCGTTCTTTGGCAAAGTAAATATATAGCTTTTACGTTCTCCTTTTCTCGTAGACTATTGCTTCTGCATTTTTCGACGCAACACCCTCGGGGCATTTATATGACACAACAACTATTTATATGAACGTAATCAAATATATTATTATATTTTATTTAAATATGATTACAATAGAAACTTTAAAAAATACACACAAATCTTACTAATTTATTAAGTCATTTTTTCTTTTTATATAAACTTTAGTACTGTTTTTTCAAATTCACCTTTGTTTTATTCTAAATATTATGAACAAAAGACATAATTTAGTTAGTATAAATTATAAATCTTCATTTTACTTAATAACACAAAAACTTAATATAATTATTCACTAAATTTAAATTAAAATTAAATTTTAAACACCAAATAAATTATTTTACAGCTTAGCGACACAGCCTTCCCGTACGAAATTTATATATGGACTAAAGAAATGAATAGTCTTTTTTCTGAACAAAAAACTTTGATACACATACATATACGCAAAAATATTAAGACGTCTTGCACATTATAGGAGTCTATGGTATTGTCAAGTCTTATATAAAGATGTCTGCGGACTGTGGTATGTGCCATAAAACTAAAAGAATTCAAAAAAGAAATTTTTTAAAAATGGGAGGAGCCATGCAAGCAAATTTTGTTTTTTTTTTTTTGGGGACGTGATTAGAAAAAGGTTGAGAACTACTAGCGTCAACGATATAAAATCTAAACTTTAAGCATTTGCCTTGTACTCTTCACTTGATAAGTTTTCGGCAGCTTCGTATTCTTTTAAATTTTTCGTCATTATGCAATTAACTAAAATTAAATAATAATCAGAAACTAAAAGACGAGACAAAAATTAATTAATTTTTCTTTTAAATCAAATTTTTATTATTTCAAAAAAATAAACAAATTTTTATATGTTTTATAATGAGAATAAATATACATACATATTATTTACGTATGCAAGTAATTCGTATATATTAATATTTTAATTTTTCAGCATGAGGCTCATACGAAAATTTCAAATTGAAAAAAATAAATCAATAAATGTATGTATAAAATAAAATGTTTTACAGTTTTTTAAAACAAGAATGTATAAAATCATACAAAAATAAATTAACACCAATTACACTTAATTATTGTGTATAAAATTGTAATATGTACTTAATAATTATGTACCTATTCCTTAATAGTAATCTTAAAACAAAATTTTTTTTACTTAAATCATTCAGTCAGAAGCCTTAAATCATTTTTCTGAACATACAGTATGTATACATATACTTAAATGGATACGTCATAGATTTTAATTTAAATAAAAACCAATACATATGATTGAATATATGTACGTATAGATACACATGTATATTGCATACTTGGTATCTCTTTCAATATACTGAATAAAATTTTCATCTTTTTAAAATGATTTAAAACTAAATAGAAGTAAAACAAGTCTTTGGCATTAACTTGAACTAATTTTTATATAAGAATTGGTTGTGTTTATAATAACAAAGTACCTTAGTAAATAAATATAAAATGACATTCGAAAATTGCGAAAATTTTTCAAAGAAAATGTGAAAAAATTTTAATTATAATTTCCAACATTAAATCTTGATTTAATAAATATGTACATTCTTTTCTTAAGTAAAAGTATTGTTAAAGATATTACAGTAAAATTTCCTTAGAACGAAAATGCTTGAAGCCTCATTGAAATCGTTTTATTTTAATACGCAACTCTTTAACAAAGTACTACTAAAACTTATTTAGCAGCATCATAGCATTAGACTTATGGATTAACTACTATAAAAAATAATTAAAGTTATTGATCATATAATAATTATGAAATTTCGGAGTTACTTTATGATCTATATCAGCTCAGCTGTATGTAGTAATTAATTTTAGTTGTTAGTTTTATGAGTACTTTTAAAAAAATCTTCTAAAACAAAGTTGAGAGAAATGTTTAATAACATACATTGTGTATTAAACGTAATAACTTAAATATAGAAAAAGGAGAAAAAGTAGGAAGGTTCTCTTTAATCATTTAATAAAAACAATTTTTAACAAAAAATTCTCATGAATTCAGGCCCGTATTATCATGGGCGAAGCGAATGAAATTTTTGACGAGTATGAGTTTTTGAAACCAAAAGCGATTCAACCGCGACATTGCTAAAGGGGTAGTAAAATTCAATTGCTTTCGTAAAAAAGCAAAAACAATGTACATATATGTGGTGTAACCTTATTGTTTTCGTTAGCTTTTTTGATGTCTTGCGGTAGCAACATTTTGGATCTGGCGAATGAAAGCATTCATAATTTAAACGTCACTCGATTCGGCTGGTTAATTTCCGTGGTATGTATACCACGGTATGATACCTTATGTAAGAAAAGCCCTTTTTTAGTCGAAATGACATTTTTGTTTCCTTTACTGTCAACTGAGTTGACACGTAAAATAGTACTGTTCTTTTCAATTTGTTTTAAATTCCTCTAGTCGTACATATTTTAGTTCGACTAAGAACTGGGAATCATTTTTTTTTTTTATTGGTGTGAAAAGAAAACTTCCTTTTATTCGGAATAAAATACTTTTATTTTTCGCTAATATATTTCGTGCGCTACATACTTTATCAAAGTTGATTTTCTTCTTTCGTGCGTATGTAGCGCACGAAATATATTAGCAAAAAATAAAAGTATTTTATTCCGAATAAAAGGAAGTTTTCTTTTCACACCAATAAAAAAAAAAAATATATTTCGGAAAAATTATCAACCATTCAAAAAAAAAATTTTTTTTGAACTGGGAATCAAGTTTTCAAATACAGCGATGAATAGATGAATAACAATAGTTTTTACTCTTATTTATAGCTTTCAGATCACAGATATCTGAATTTGAAAATTTCTGAATATGAAAATTTCCAAAAAAAAACAATAATATAGCTTTTTAAACATTAAGTAAAATATGAAACTATTTAGCACATATATATATGTATATGAATTTTAAAATTTGTTGATTATAATTTCTTAATAAATTTTGAATTTTTGTTTATTTTGTAGAATTTCTGTGGCAGTATTGAATAATAGCTTTTGTTAAAATTTTTTGTTTTGAGCAATTACGATTAAAAGTTGCAATTATAATAGTTTGAAATGCAATATAATTAACTTCAAATGAAACAAAATTTGAATTAAAATATTACTTATTAATTTATTGTAATATATTATTTGCTTTTATTATTAGTTTTAAAAACAACACAAAGAGTTTGCTCTTACGTTAAAACCTAAGCGAACTCATAAAAAGTATTTTTTTTTTTTGGGACAAATGAACTTAAGCGCAAATAAATTAAAATTAAGAAACCATTACAATAAATTCAAAAACAAGTTAACGTTATATAAACTATTACATAAATTTTTTATTAATGTTATTTTGCATAGAATATTGCAAAACAAAAAAAAAAAATCCTGCATCAAACTAAAATTAAATCTCAATTTGAGCTAACGACAACAAAAGCCGCTATTTCACACAACTACAGATACATAATATATTGAACAAATTGCTTCAAATAAAAGAAAAGTAGATTCATAGTTACATAATCGTACTGGGTTTTATTGTTGAGGCTGGTTTTAATAGAACTACGTAAAAAGTTTATGAACTTTTAAAGAAAAAGTATTTAAAAGAAAAAATATTTAAAAGTAAAACTATATAAATTATGAACTTATAAATAAAAAATTTCAAAACACATACTTCTTAAATTTTATGAGACATCGGTAAATGAAAATAATCTTTTAAATTTTGTAACTTCTGCATAATACAAAACAAATATGTATTAAATGTAAAATACTTATTGTAATGGAACATTTATCAAAAAATTTGTAAGATTTGATCATGTTATGCTAATTATCTTTATACTAGTGTGTACAAATTTTAGAATTCAATAAAATTGGAACCGTATTAGGTAAAAAATATCAATCTCTGCAGGAGCTGCTCTGACGAGGAGTAGGAGGAGGAGACGGTGGCCTATTTTCTTTGGTCATGCCCAGCTCTGGTAGGGAACAGGCGGAGATCCCTTGGGTCATTTTTCTTTATACAGACTATGGGTCTGGCCATTATAAGTGCCAGGGAACTTAGCAAGTTTCCGAAAAGCTCGTGCTGGTTTCCGTGTGGGCGGTAGATTTTTTGCATCCGGCGGTACGTAAAATAATAAAATAACATTATAGAATAATTAAGAATAATCACATTTATTAACATTCATACTTTATTAAAGCTATGTATAGAAAGTATTCAAAAAAATTGGAAATAAAATAAAATTTAGGAAGATTGCATACATATGCTGTATACATGTGTTCTGGAAAATTGACAAATTTTAAAGAACACTTTCGAACACTTTTTCATGTGTTCAATTTGTGTTATTACTTAATTTGTCTGCTCAACTCCGCTTTTATTAATAGCAGAAATGCTAGATGGGGCGTAGTCGCGGTTACTCTCCGACTACGAAGAGACGGAGAACGCAGTCTTAATCCCGGAATCTTGGTTACAAGAGATAGGATGACGGACGCAGGACAGTGAATTAAAAAACTGTTTTATAGCAACAGCGGCGAAAATGTAAGTCATGCATATTAATTAATACCCTTATTATGATCGGCGAAGCGAATGGCTAGGCAAGTCGAATGGATTAGGTGAATCGAGTGGTACTTTAAATTATGATCAACGAATGCTTTCATTTGTCAGATGCAAAATGTTGCTATCGCAAGACATCAGAAAAACTACCGAAAATAATAAGGGTTAACATTACACATACATATGTACACTTTGTCAATAAATGCTTTTCACACTGAAAAAAATTCTAAATTTTCATGAAATATTTGTAATTTAAAGTCTTTAAATGCGAATTTTTTTTCAATTAATATATTTTTATTAATTCATTTTAAATTTATAACATAAATTTTTTTTAATTCAATGCATAAAACCAATGCGTAAAACCAAAAAACAAGAACGAGTCTTAAAATAAGTTGTCAAACAATGCTTTTCACAAATTTGGTTAATGCTTTTTTCTGAGAAAAAAAAACAAGTAGGCGTCTGAATGTCCCAAAAACTTAAAATTCCTGTTACTTAATGTGTTATCAGTATCAAATGTAGCTTGTTAGACAAAAATTTTCAGTTAGAAGAAATTACGAAGCTAAAAAGTAAAACATTAATATTTTTATCAAAATGCCAGGTAAATGGATTAACGAAAACGTCGTTGAATTAGTTTATTATAATTGTTACTAAGGCAAAACTGCAAGAGAACTGTCAGAAATGTTCCAAGTAAATATAAAAACGATTTATAATATAATAAATCGTGCTGAAAAAGAATGAAGGCTGGAGCAAAATAAGTCAATAGGTAGAAAAAAAATAACGCCTAGAATAGAAAGACAATTAGAGAAAGAAGTAGAGAATAATCCAAAAAACTCGACTATATCTTTAGCTTCGGGGATGGAAAATAAATACGGATTTACTGTTAGCTACGAAACAATAAGAAAAACCTTAAAAGAAAATGGTTTTTCTTCAACAGTAGCAAGAAAAAAACCACTTCTTTCTTAGGGCAATATCGAAAAACGATTAAAATTTGCTCAGGAAAATGTATATAGGCCACAGGAATATTGGAATGACGTTATATTTTGTGACAAAGTGAAAATTATGCTATATTGCAATAATGGACCCAATAGAGTTTGAAGAAAGCCTTTAGAAGCTCTTTCAAATAAAAATATTACGCCTACTTAAATTTGGAAAATTGTCCGTTATGGTTTGGGCATGTATTTCAAGCCACGACGTTGGGTCACTACATTTTATTGATAACACAATGACCGTTGAATCATATTTAGATATATTGAAGGTCCATTTAATTGACAGTGTTAACAGCTTTGGGCTTCAAGGTCCGTATAAGTTTTATCAAGATAACGACTCGAAGCATAAATCGTATTTAGTGAGGAGCTGGTTACTCTATAACTGCCCCTAAGTGATCAATACCCCTCCCCAAAGTCCGGACTTGAATCCGATAGAAAACTTATAGACGCATCTCAAACGAAAAGTGGGGCAAAGGAGTCCAACGAAAAGTGTGGACTTATAAAAGAAGAATGTTCAAAAATACCCCAAGAATATGACATCCTCCAAGTTATTTGCATCCATGAACCGAAGACCACAAGCTGTGATTGCAACGGGTGGTCATACACCATATTAGTCTTAAGTTACTTAAATAAAATTAAATGAAAAAAAAAATATATTTTGTGAAAAACATTGTTTGACAACTTCATTTTATACTTGTTTTTCTTTTTATTGTTATTTTTTTGATTTAAAACACTGAATGTAAAAAAAATTATATTATGAACTTGAAATTAGTTAACAAAAATATATTTGTGAAAAAAAACTTAAAAAATTCTACTTCAAAAGTTTAAATTACGAAGATTTCATAAAAATTTTCAATTTTTTTCAGTATGAAAAGCATTTCTTGATAATGTGTACGTTGTTTTTGTTTTTTTGCTAAAACAATTGAATTTTTCTATTCTTTAGCAATTACGGGGTTGTTAGTCATTAATTTATTTTAATGTTCAAATTGTTTTTGGTTCGTTTTCACAATCAAATTTTTTACAATAATTTGTAGAATTTTATGGTCATTATATGACTATAAATGCTATATAACATAAAATACTTATGTAATAAATTACTTATGTATTAATTTCATTTTCATTTGCCAGGCTTGTCACACAGAATTTTCATTCGACAGATTTGATAGCTCATTCGCCAAAATTTAGACAAATTCGCTAATCATATTCGACAAAAATTTCATATTTCTTCAAAAATTTAATCATAATAAGGGCCTAAAAGTGATTGCAATGTTGTTCTTTGGCCTCTTTACAACAGTGAAAATTTGACTGCAGTTAGTTTTGAGGTGGGTGGCAAGATCTCTTGGTGGGCTTCAACATATTTGCCCTACGATTTGTGGGAAGTGCTTCCATTCAATAATCTGAGAGACTTGTTATAGATATACTCGTTTTCGAGCCAAAAAGCCAAAATTTTAGATTTTTTTTCTTAATTTTTTTTTTAAAAATTCGAAACTATTCTCGAAAATTTGTGGTATTATTTTTATTTTTTTTAATTTCTTTCGATGCGCTAGAATGAAATCTAAAGTTTTCATATAACATTTTCCTCTATCTCTCATAGTTTTGCCAATGCAACGTGCTAACACTTGCGAAAAATGAAAATTTCACACATTTCATACAAATATAACATACACCATAGATTCTACCTATAAAGAAGACCCTGGGTAAGCCTCTAAGCACCCATAAGCTGCTGCTACGCAACACGGTAAGAAGCGCACTAACCTTAGGTAGCTAAATGGAACAACGTGTAATGTGACGAAGAAGCTGTACCCAAAGCAGAGCTTACGTCGCAAACAGTTTATGTAGAACCTGCTGCGACGAAGGGGAGGAAACGGTGACCCACCTACTATGCCCCCCACATAGATTTCTTGGGTCTTCCTTTTTCGGTTAGGTCACGGAATTGGCGGATAAATGTCAGGGATCTTAGCCGATTTGTGAGGAGTTCAGACTGGTATGAATGAGGGGCGGAAAGGGAAATATTCGGCGAACTTAACATTACACGGGTCTGAGTAGCATGGACCTGATGTGTACGCTTCGGTGGGCCACCCTAACGTAACTAAGTAATCTTTTTTTTTCGTATCATTTTGAAAATAGCGTTCCAATAATTTAGTTGCCACTTCCAATTTTATGAAATATCTAGCAAAAAAGTTTTATTTGCAATAGTGTGACCCACATAAAAAAATTCCTTAATTTTGTATATAATGTTGTGTTTATCTAGATACATTTATTCATATAAGATTTTTTTTGTGAAAAAAACATTATCAAACAAGTAATAAAAATTTCGTGGATTATAAAACTCATAAACAAGAAATAAAAATTTTTAGAGCAGAGAATTTTTTCTAAAAAAGCTGATTAATACAATGAAAGTTGAATCACTTTTTTATTTATTGAAAAAAAAATTCTAGCACTGGTTAAGAGAATATCTCTAAAAATCTTTAATAATTTTAAAAATTCTTTAAAATTTATTTTAATATATATATGTATTTGAAGTTTTCTATTTTTCCGTTATTTTTATATAATATTTATATATTTTTTTTTTGATTTTTTGATTTATTTTTATTCTAAATTATAATAATATAAATAGTTTCGTTTGAATCTAAATAAAAGAAACAACTGTCTTTTTTCTTATAATACAAATTTCTTTACACTACTTTATGTAAGTTTTCTCGTTTTACTTTTGTTTTCATATTGGAAATATAATATAAATACGAAGCAGAGTTACAATTAAAATGTATTAAATGAAGTAAAAGAGTACGAAAATGGCTATTGGCGTTTACATTATAATATTTTCCAATAAAAATTAATTTTTTCATTAGAATATCACTGTTTTTGTAAAATATGTATGAGCCAATAAATTGCATATTATGATATTAACAATCACCTGCATTAAAAAAGAGCGAAATACATTTTGAATAATGAATTAAATACAAATCTAAATACTTAAATGCAACTTGGCAGATAAAATTTTATTACCAAAATTTGTGCAAAAGCCAGTTGAAAATAGTTAATTTATTGTAAAAAAAGTATATGTATCAAAAATGTTTACTATATAATATACTAAAATATTATATAAATAACATATTATATAGTAATAACTAAATAATATATAATATATACATATATTATGTATACTATTAATATTACATATAATATATTATAATGCATTAATATATAGTCAAATACGTTATAACTTATTACAACGCCTTTGGTGTAATTGTAATTTGTATTAAATTATAATATACAATATATACCTAAATAATATGTGTAAAAACATAATTGTATGTCTACATATGACAGTACATTATCATACCGTTTCATATTACATTACTAGTTGTTATTGATAAATGTGTATTATTAGATAATTTTTAATCAACGAAATGACTAAGAAATCTATATTAAAATCAAAATGAAATTCTTTACGCTTTATAAATTCTTTTTGATTTTATAATTATAATTGTAATAATTTTAAAATTTGAATTAAAATTTATGTAATTGATGATTGTACAGATACAATAATATTGCTTTATGAGAGTAAACTTTCACTACCATTTCTATTTTAATTGTAACATGTAAAGTTTACTACTAAATAGATAATGTCTTTAGTTTCTAGTTTATGTATTTACATCTCTTTATCTGTAATTAATTAATGAAAATGTCAAAAAAATTTTTGTTTTTTGTTTTGTTATTTTATGCGATAAATGGAAGTTTTATACTTTTTTTTACGATTAAAATATTCAATATCGAAAATATTTCTCGCTTTGGTTTTATATTTTAAATGTTCTATTTTGGATTTTTTTAAATTTATTTTATTCATATCAATGTGTATTATATTATATAATTAATTGTGCGATAAGTTTATATTGAACGTTTATGTGTTAATATTTAAGAAATTATGAGTTCTAGTAATAAAAATTTATTATATGGTAAACAGAGATCAAAATAAAAGAAACTTAGTAAATATTGATATTAATATAAAAATTTATGCTAAAATGCAGTTTCTAATTTATAAATTATTAAGCGCAATCTTTTAATATCTTAGTACATAACTAAATATACGCTGGAATTACAAATGAAATGACAAATGTCATATTTCTTATTATTTATGAATCTTTCCCAAATTGAAAATAAACAATTTCAGATATATTGGAATACGAACGTGATATAGAGAGATGAAAACTATTGCGAAAAAATTTATTCAATTTAACTTAAAGGGCTATTAAATTTCATAATAATTATTAATTTATGTAACTAAAGTTTTCAAATTATAGGAAATAATAATTTATTTATTTTATAAAATGAATTCCTTCAATCAAGTATTAAGCATAAGTTCAATGAATCACTGCTTAATTAACCTAAAAATCATTTTTATGACATATGTAAATGTTTAAGCAACGAATGAACCACATATATTTTAAGCAACGAAAGTTATGTGAGTATCAAAATGTGTTATTTATTGGAATATTCAAGGACAAAATTTTGCAGTGTTTAACACTAAGAGTGTCGTTTGTCCAAAAGAACTTGATTTAAATAAGGATGAATGGCTTCAGTTTAATTTTTTTTCAAAATTTCTCTTTGAAAATTATTTAAATGTTATGTTACATATGTACAATGAACATGTTTAAGTATAAGTATTATTGAAATTGTGTAGGTAATTTTTAAATCTTTAATAACAACAAAATATTTTCAATATGAAATATTTTATCAGCTTTTAATTAAAACGACTAAATTAAATTAAGTTACAAATAATTATTATATGGTTAATATATGCATAAATAGATAAATTGATGTGTATACATATGTATTTATAAATGTATATGCATATGGGTATAAATTGAAATAATATTATTTATCATAATTTAATATTGCAATGTATAAAATATTTTATTTTCCTACAATATTAGTAAATGTTAATACTCAATCGTGACAGAGCACTAAATTTGTTTTTATTATATAGCTGTATATTATACACATACATTTATATATGTATATAATTATTTTTTATAAATGCATGCATATGAAATAATTTTAAAACTTCACGAGCATTTATACATTTTATTTTGTATAATATACATAATATGCATTTTTTCCATATATGAACATATTTAAATTTGTTTTAAATCTCTATTCATATTTTTAATATTTTAATACTAAATCCCTAACAATGTTTTATCTTCTTATCGTATATTACTACAATGTTAAGTATATGTACATATATGTAAATATATATATATATATATATATATATACTATAAAATACAAAAGTATGTCCGATAATGTATTTTTATATATGTACATATTTATAGTTATAATGTTCCTATGTCATGTTATATGATGCTTACTATATGCAAAATTTAAAATATAATATAAAAAACTTAAAATCCTGAGTCACCTTTTAATTTGTAAAATATTTTATAACATGCACTATGATAGGCATTAAAAACCTTCAGCTCAACTAATTTCAATAATCTTATTTCGTAACAAAAGATTAATTTTTTAAACAATTAGTTTATTATAGGATTTAAGTTAATTTCTATTATTTCTTAGATAGGGAACGGATATGCTTTTTATTTGATTTGTACAATTTAATATAATATTAAGCGAAATGTTTATTGCAGTTGTAAAGTTTTGAGAATTACTTTGTTTCAATTTAAAGAAAAATTGCTTTTTTTTTGCAAAAAATTTCAAACCGAATATTTAACATACATGTAATATCTGTGAAATAAATGACGCCCCGAGTTGGCATTGAAAATTCGAAAACATCTTATTACCAGCGTCATGAAATTAAAATGCACAATTTAAACAGGTATCTCAAAACCAATTTTGCAAATGATATTAGATTGTATAAATAAAACACAAATATTATAATAGTGACAATGCCGCTACAAAATCGTTGAATTATTGACGTTTTATTTTATTCAGAATTTATGAAGATTTGAAAATTTTAATTTTCATAAATATTTTGAAATATGAAAAAAATATGTACTTAGATATGTTTATACAAAAATAAAATTAATATTTAATTTAGGATGCAATTTTATTTTTTTCAATTATAAATAATTTTGAATAAATTTTCATTAGCTATTCAAGAACTGTATTTTTAACAATTAAATTTTGTTCATAAAAATTGTATTAAAAACTACATACATAGTTTGTCATTTTGTTAAGCATTACATTTTGAATTTAAAAAAAATTTAGGAAAGTTCGCTTTCAGTAAGTAGTACACAATAATATATCTCAATAGTGCATATTGCATGCAAGCTTTATGTAAGTTCCGCTTTTCTTTTTTTTTAATTTAGAAATTTCAATACTGAAGTCGCATTAATCTGTAACTTATTTCGCGAAAAACTATAATCGGCGTATGAAAATTTGCAGAATATTAAATAACCAAGAACTGACTCTTAGTATTTAAGTATGTATGTAATATGACAAATTCAATTTATGCTGAATGCTCCCTAGTTCCCTTAGTTCCGTTCCCTAATTCTAAGTATTTTATATTTTCAAAATAAATTAAATATTATAGAGAATACCCTTTCAAATCAAATTTTCAAAACTTTATACATATTTAATTAATGTATTATATCAAAATATCTGAAATAAAAAAAGTTTGATCTCATAGGTTTTGACATTTAAGTTTAGAAATAAAATATTTTAAAAATTTTTTATCAGAATTTTCACTTATACTAATTTAGTATAAATATAAATATTATTTCTTTAACACTTCTATAACTAGGTTATTTTATAATTATTTTTGTTTCATTTGTTAATATTTTAATATTCTTTTTTATGGTATTCATTTTAATTAAAAAAATTTATCGATACAAGTAATATTTATGAACTTTTATTATTTAATGATAATATGTATAATATATTATTTGACCTAGTGTTTTTTAGTTTTCTTATAAGATTTATTTAATTGTATTTGAATATTAATATCATGTTTCAGTTTTATTACTTTTAATTTTTTTTGGTTATTTTAAGAAATTGTCATTTTTCATGTATGCCCTTATATAATGTAAATATAAATTTAATTTTGCTTTTTTTATATAAATGTAATTTTAAATAGTAATTATATTTTAATATATTGTATTTTTGTATATTTAATAACTTTCATTATCATCCCAGTCAACTGATTTAAGAACTAACATATCTAGCTCCTTGTTATCTCCAGAACTACTACTACGCCGGTGCCGATTGCGATTTTGTCGTCGACGGCGATTTAAATTGGTCAATTTACGGTTTAAATTTGCAAAATTTTCGTTTAGCATGTGTGTTGAAAATATTCCTGAAGCCATTCCACGTTTTTGTGGTTGCGGTTGTTGCTGTTGTGTTTGTTCGTTTTGAACTTTAGCCGTAGAGTTAGAAAAATTTAAGTCACCAATAGGTAAAGTAGCTGTAGTTATCGCGGAATAATCATCACTATCATTTTCATTATCATTCTCAATATTATGATCGCTATTTAAAGATAAATTAGATATTGCTAAATTTTGATCAATTATTTTATAACAATTATTATCTAATCCGGTTAATAAACTATTATCACTTTTAAAAGCATTAAGTAAACGATTACAATTTCGTCCCGTTGATGTTAAAGCGCCCGATGTACTTGTGGCAGAAATAATTTGTGAAAAATTTTCTCCTGTTGAGAAATTGCTACAAATTTTAGTTGTTTGTATATTCGATTTTTTTGACTCTGCATTACGATTTGGCTTGTTAGTTACAGTTAGTTTTTTATTTATACTTGCATTTTCATTTAAAAATGTTTGTAGGATAAATGAACTATTTTTTTTAGGTATATTATTGTATATCTGCTTTTTGTGATGATCTCCAAGATATTCATTTGGTTTTTGATTTAAATTAGAGGAAGATATGAGGGGCATTGATTTCGTATTGCATATCAATCAATCACGATATATATAACTGCAATTTTTTGGGCTTTCTTGTGGACTAGGACTACTGGATGGCGGTGCTGGACTAGAACTGCTATGGGATACTGGTGAAGAACCAGAACTAGAATTCTGTGGACTTGTTGAACGATGTTGAGTTACTGAAATTAAAATAAAATGTTAAAACAATTTTATTTTTCTTATTATACCATATTATGTTTTTATTTTTTTTTATTTATTGATTATAAAAAATGCTTCACATTAGGGTCTAAATGTAAAAGTTTTTTTTAAAAATGGATTATAGCAGGATGAAGGATTGTGTGTTTGATTGCAATAATTCAGATATTTTTGTTCTTACAATATTTTTTTCATATTGATATTTAGACGGAATATAACGTTAGAAAGATTACATATCTAGATTATGTATAACATTTCTTGGTAGAAAACTAAACTCTATAGATAAGTGATAATAATTATTTTTGTTAGATTTATTAGAAGTAAATATAACAAGGAAATTAAGTAAAAATTGATATATTTTTATAATTTTTGTATCAATTTATTTCCTCATTTAGGACTACTAAAGTCGACATTGAAACATGAATTTTTTAAATTTTCCAACTTTTTCTTTCGTGGCCATTGAATATTTCTTTTAACTATATAAATTAGTGCTTTCACCATAAGCATTTATTTATACGTTGGGAAAATCTGGTACCTTTTTTCAACAGACTGTAGATCCAAAACAAGCATATCTGCAATCCCCTGCGCCCCTTCAATTTTTTGCTGGAAATTGATCATTCCAGAAATTATTTGCCATTTTATGCGAAACACTCTCTATATCTTCTTTTAATTAGAAATACATCTCTTTAGAAGAATATTTTAATGCTTTTATTGAGAATTGAGAATTTTTTACATCTGAGAGAAAAATTTTATATAAAAAAATTAATAAGGTATACATTTTTTTATTCAGTTTGAATTGCAGTGTAAGGAATAAGTAACATAGTGCCTATAATAGTGAAAAAACTTTTACAACTATATAACTGTAGTATTAATATCGTAGTAAAACTTTAAAAGTGACTGTATTGTAAAAAAAATGCAAAGTAGTTTAAATATAATTTTTAATTGAATAACCATAAAAAATCTGTTTTGACATATAGTAAAATGGTAGTTTCGATTTTGTTACTAAGCTGTTTGCTTTTTTACTGCGTAATTAAAACGCATTTTTAGCAATTTTGATCTTGCTATATTGTATAAATTTTTTATTCTACAATATGAATCACAGATACAATATAGTACTACATTAATTTTGCATTTTGGATGCCGAGGTTATTGTTTGGTGTTTATGTAATATAACGTACATACAATTTTTTATTTAGTTATTTATTTGCATTGTATATTTTATTTATAAACTTTAAAACGAATTCAGCTAAACAGCTAATTTTTTAAACAAATTTTACGCGTTTTATAAAAAAGTTCTATTTCTCTTCGGCTTGTTTTGGTTAAAACCTGACAACTCTAAAATGTAAGTATTTATATTGTATATTTATAAGTATAAAATATTGTTAATGTTTTATTAATATTATTATTATATATTATCATATTTTTATGTTTGTTAAACACATACATGGGTTTTAATTTTAAATTTATTGTTTTTTAGCATAAATGGGTCTAAAATGAATCGCTGCCTTCTACGAGTATATCTCAATATTTATTCTTTATTATTTTTAATAATGAACTGTAAGAAGAATCAATTTTTTAGCAATTCAATCATTTTCAGAAGTTAGAGAATATTGTACATTTTATGGTTAATATATTAAGACTTTCTGTGTGTATTTAGTAATTTTAATTTTATATTTTAAAACTTCTTGTCAGTGTTATCGAAATTATAAAATTCTAAACATATATATACATATATATATAACACGCTACAAAAACAAGAAATGTTAAGAAAAATTGGAAAGAGCCAACGTTACAAAATAAGATGGAGGAAATTAAGATTGTATTAAGATGACAAAACAACATTGGATCAAACAATACATATACTTATAAACATGAATAAATTATTTACTCATTTTTTTTCTTACTTACAATTTGTTAATTTTAGTATTAACAAACTTACCAATGCCATGACGGGGCGGCTGCCTCTTATTAATGCGGCCAAGACTTCTGTTTCGTGTATTTGTGTTAAGACCCTATATGTGAAAGTATTTTATTTTTTTTTTGATTTTGTTTGTCTTTTTTTATTACATTTGTTAAAAAAACTAAAAATATAAAAAAACAAATTCAATTCTAAAAATCACATTTTTTTAACAATATATCACAACAGCGAAAATAATTTTAATAATAGAAAAAAAAAACTAAAAGAAAATTAAATAACAATATCAAATATAATAATAGGTTATACAAAAGTTCTTGATTTTCTTTATCATAAATATTGAATATATTTAGATAAAATAGGAAACATTTAAATTCAAGTTTAAATAGAATGAAAACTACAGAATCTTTAAATATCAATTAAGCGAAGTTTATACCATATATGGGGAATGTATGTTCTTTTTTTAAAAAAAAATTATTAATATTGCTTTATTAATTTTTGTTGTTAATCTACTACAAAACTTGGACTTTAAATTTAATCAAAAATATAAGTTTTTAATCGATTTTATAGAAGAATAATAATATCCTGTTTAAGATACGATTTGCTTAGAAAAACTTTGCAAATCTGCCTGAGCAATGTAAAACAATGAGGCAAATATTTTTAAATGAGTTTTGCGTTGAAATAGTCCTATATTTAGTTATATGATATTATCGTATTAAAACATACAAATAAAAAAACACTATTTACTTTCATTAGCATATACATAAAACCAAAATACAAACTTTGTGAACATCAAATACATAACCATCAAAATTTCCAAAGTTTTATATAGTATAAACTGTGCTTAAGAGTTAAAACAATGAAAATAATTATTAATAAGCTTCAAAATTTTGTTGCAAACATTTTGTTTTATTGCGTTTTTTTCCATTTTTTTTTGTCATATTAGAAGAGTTTTGGGCGAGGGATGGCTGAGATATTTGTGTTTTTATATACATTCAATTTTTTTATCATTAGCTTAAATGTAAGGTGACATTTATATTCGATGTTTGCATCCCAAAGTTCCGAAAAAAAAAGTGAAATTAAATAAAAGCATTAAAAAAAACACAGTTTTTATTAAACGAATTTTTAAAATAAATAAAGACCAGATAAGGCCAATTACAAAGAAACAGAAAAAAGATAATTTCAAAGGTTTAAAAAAATGAATTTTTATTAAGTAAATTGAAATAAAATGTTTAAAAAAAATAGAGAGGTTAATAAACAGTGATTAGTAAACAGTGAATTTAATTAAAAAAAAGAAGAATATTTGAATTTAAAATTTTCGATTAATGAAACTGATATGTTAGTATGATAATCAGTTTTATTTTTTTTTAATTTTGAATATTTACCATATTTTGGGTAATTAGTCCCTGACTGGTTTCAGCCGCCCCACTCCCGTCTCAAAGATATACCTGATAGCGAAGAAGAGAAAAACAAATTAAAAAATAGTTGTACAGAATGTGAAATAATGATTAGAAATTTTAACTAAAATAACAAAAAAATGTTAAAGAAGTAGAAAACAACACTATTTCATAATTGAGATAGATATATATTTTTTTAAGTCAAATAGAAGAAAAATGCACACTTTAAATTAAATCAGAGAAAAAATTCATTTTGAGGAAAACGTTTTAATCAAAAAAAAAATTTTAATTACGCCGAAAATATTTTTTTTGTTTATAAAAGTTATCCTATAACTCGAATTGTCTCAAATTGAATGTCTTCTTAACTCAAAAAAAATTTCAGTTCCCATGAAAGTAAATTCTCTTTAACTCGGAAAATTTCAAAAAATTTTGTACAAAACATATCATATTTTTAATTCAAACCGAAAATACTAATGCAATTAAAGTTTTTTTTTCGTTAAAAGTACGTACATATGGGCATATAATATATTTTATATATACCTACATGTACATGTATTATATATTTATAGCTATAAGGGCTAGAGACATGGGACAAAAGGCATTAGATAGGGTTTTGCATCTAGGGTCCCAGAAAAATTTGACATTGGAACCTTTTAGCCCCGAAATAGCTCTATTTTAAGATTTTTTGAAAAAATTTTGTATAACAAAAGCACGTTTTTCTTTTATGCTTTAAATTATGTTATTAGAAACACAAACCGACAAATAAATAATATTCGAAAGTATAATGATATCACATATTTTAAGTTCGAAAAACCGAAATAAGCTTAAATAAATGTCGACTTTTATCAGACATCAGATGTTTTGTGGTATCTGAATATTAGTGCTTCATTTGTTGTTGTTTTGAATATTATGTTTTGTAAGCAAGCTTTAAAAAATATATATACACAATTTATGTACGTATTTACTTAAACTTCATTTTTATTTTCGAGCGAAAAACTTTAAAATGCTTAATTCTAATACATTCATATGTTCATGCATATATTCAAATAAAATTATTATTTTCTTTTTGCCTAAACCTTTTCTTTATAAACCTTTGAAAAACCTTTGAAAAATTTAATTCTATATGTTTACCCCACTGATTTAATAATTATGTGTTTAAAATATATTTTTTTGTGCCAAACCACTGTTTTAAATATTATTCAATTCATATTTTATATAAAGCTTAAAAAAAATTGATAGGAAGCTTTAAAAAAAAATATACATACATATTTATGTACTTAAAGTTTTTGCGAATTTTTCCAAACTATTATAACATTTTTTTTTTGTAAATTTTTCTTAAACTTTTATAATAATATTTTTCTGTTATATATTAAAAATATAAAGCAAAAAATTTAAACAAAATACAATAAAAAAAATTATCAAAAAAAAGGAAAATACGACAATATCAATCAAGCATCGATCTAATAATCTTCTGGTTATCAGACTACCCACCAGGTTTCGCAGTACCTTGTACCTAATGTTGCCTTTACAATTCTTTAATTTATTAATATTTCGTATAACTCGTCAAAAACCATTCTATATTACGTTATATATGTAACCACTTCTCAGGTGTCAAAAAGTACGGGTACTTCTAGAAGGACTAGAGACATGAGACAAAAGGCATTAGATAGGATTTTGCTTCTAGGATCCCAGAAAAATCAAGAATTCCACCCAATCTCTCCCTACACACCCTTCCATATAAATATTGTATATGAATTAATTTCTGGAAGTGTAAGTTATAACATAAAGTGAACAGAGTAGGAGCAGCTATAGCCGCAGGAAGTCAAGAAGAAAAAAGAATTTAAGCTCTTTTAGTTATAGCATCTAATATAACTAATCCGCCAATAACTGTTATTTCCAATAACAAATTGTAAAGAGTATCGCGATCTGCTGCAAAATGTATTAGTAAGCAAAACAAAAGTGTACATTAAATTTCTTGACAATATATTTTTAGGACAAGATTTAATAAAAAAATGTTTTTTTATAGCATTAAACTTTTACAAATAGGATATTTTCAAATTTAGTGCGGAGACTCGCTGATATTGATTTGTAAAGGTTAAGTTTTTTAATTTAACTTTAAATAAGAAATATATATATTATTAGTATTAGCAAATTACGCATTTACCCGTTTTTTTGCATGTTTTGTAAGATCGCTTAAAGTACTTATTGTCAAAGGTAGTTTACAATTTTATCCGACATAACTTAAAGCGAGGTTGTAAAATAAATTACTCAAAAGATATTAGATCTCATAGGAACTATACTTATTTGTTTAATTATATACTTTTTTGTAATTATTTTTAAGAACTTTTCTTATAAGTTTTATCTTATTATTTATTAGGGAAAAAAATAAACTTGAAATAACTCACACACAGAAGTGGAAAACAATTTCAAAACTACAGACATAATACTTGCAAGGGTTGCGATGCAAGCACGCATGACTAGTTATATTATACGCATACATACATACATGTATTCATATGCATATAATATAAAACATGTATATTAAACGTGAATGTTTATTATATTCATGTTAAGATGTTATACATATAAATAAGCTTGTTTAAGTTTTGGTTTAAAAATTTGAGTGTTTTTTTTTAAGAAATGTTATTCTCAAATTAAAAAATATTCTTCAAAACGTGTGTCATACTTACTTCGTTTGAATTTATACGACTTGTTTTTTCGCTTCAACTCAAAATCTCCATAACTTGAACAGTATTAACGTTTCCGTGCGGCCTCGAGTTATAGAGATCCCACTGTATTTGTTAATTACATAATGTATCATTTACTGGTACATATACGTAATGGTACATTACAATATTATACATATACATGTATATATACAATATGTATTTCAAAAATTTGTCAAAAGTATTATAGTTTCGTAAAGTGAGACCAAAATTATTTTATTTTATATTTTTGAACAAAAAACATTGAGAGCACAAATTACATAAAAATGCTCTAACTCACCATTAGTAAATAAATAGTACCTAAATATATAGTTACACAATGATATAACCTTTAAGATTTGAATTAGCTTTTCCTATGAGTCGTTTATTAAATACCAACTTGTATTTAATAAACGATACATAGGTTAACAATGTAGTAACTGGTACAATTTAATAAAGTTGGGTCAAACCAATGGTTTGTAATGTAGTGCTTTTCTCTTTAACAAGTGAAAATGCTTTAAAAAATAATCTATGTGGCTACTACATTATTAATATTACTTTCATTCATATGCGAATATATTGGTTATCCCAAATGTATGCAATTTTTGAAACAAAACAAAAAAAAATTTAAAGAGGGGTTAACATAATTTTCGAATTTGAGGTTTAATTACGTGAGTTAAGGAAAATAATTATATTTTTTAATTTAATGACATTTACCGTTACCTTTCTGCAATTATAGAAATTTGGAAAAGTTTTCAGTTTCGATAATGTGGTGCCAAAAATTCGAATTTTACAATTTTCAACAGGCGATTACTTGATAGGGAGTGGAGGTGAAAAAAAAATTTAATTTATTGAAACAAACTATTTATCAGTGTCTAAGAGTTGCTAGAACTTCAAATTCCCCAACCTCAGGTTTAGAAAAAAAACACATCAAAAATTTGGAAAAAACGCATTTTAGATAACGGTAAATTTTAACGGCCATTTAGTTTTTTTTAAAGTTCAAGCATGGTATGCCACGGGAAAAGAAGCCAGGCACTACTTTCCTGCGTTTGCAAAATTTGAAAAATACTTATACTGAGTGAAACTAATAAGCACTTTTTTCAAATTTTTTTTGGAAAAGAGCTAAAAAGTAGAATTTTTTTTACTACACCAAAAAGAATTTTTTACTTCCGAACAAAAAAATTCCTAACGTTGTAAAGAAGCTCTTTTTTAAACAGAGTTTAATCTAGGGATGAGGTGTTAGACGAACAAACTGAAGTAAAAGAGACGTTCCGATCTAACCTAAAATGCTGTGACATACCTCCGTTCATGGAATGTAGACAAAAAAATACGATAGAGCAAAACTAATGGTTAGTCAGTTTGACTAGTTTTTGGCGTTTATGACCATCCAAGAGCGTTTTAGGTTAGATTAAAGTCCCCCAGTGTAGATAGGCCTGATGATAGTTTGGGTACGCCTATCTTTGTCTTTCAATGATTTTTAACACCTGTACTAAAGAAAAAAAAAAAATTGTTTATTTAATTTCATACGCATACGATGCTTATTTTTAACATTTTCGTGCACCAAACTGTAGAAGCTTTAAGGTATTGATGCATTTTCGTAGACGATTTTTAGATGATTTTACATCGATGCTGCTACGTTTTCTTTTCGATAATCCTCTATTTTTATATGACATAAATTCAATTTACTTGCACATTAATAAAAGTATTTAAATTGGCAAGAATTTATACTTTAGAAGTAAAAGTAAAGAAAAACCACGAAATTAGTATTTTACATTTGCATAAAAAAATTTATAAGGTCTCGTAAAAAAGGCCGTCATGAGTAGACAAAACTTTTGTATGGAGACGATGTTCACAACTCAACAGGTTCGGAGTTACGAGGGCTAAAAGTCAATTTCCATTGATTTTTTTACTTTTTGAAATTTTAAGTATAACTCTGCGACTGTGTAAGACAGAGGCATTAATAAATATGATTTGGAAACCTCAGAATATAGACCTTTCAAATGAATATCGACATTAGTTATAATGTGTTCTAATTTTGGAATCACATAACTTATTTTACGAAAAACTTGAAATTTTAACTTTTTATTTTTGAAAAACGTTAATTTTCTAGGTGAAGTAACATTGGAGCTTTCAATTTTAAGGTGGCAACCTTAATAACTGAGCTACAATTTGGTGGATGACTCAACACGCTACCTGATCTGATCTAGGAGTTATTGAGAATAATAGAGTACTGTAAATGCTCTTTTATACCAAATTTTTTCCTTCAATGACTTAAAAAAATGAACAGCAACCGTTCAAAATGGTGTCTCCGTTCTGTTATGCAAATAATCAACTTAACAATCGAGTTTTTCTCACATTTGCCTTTAACTTTAAGCCGCTGTAACTCCGAACCTGTGGAGCTGTGAGCATCGTCTCCAAATTAATGAAGCGAAATCTGTACATATCAACTTTACTAATAAGAGAGAAATTAATACTATTAGAATTCAAATAAATGACAACGATGTTCCATATTAAAATCAAGCTAAATATCTTGACATAACGCTTGACTGCAAGTTAAAGTAGAAAGGGCACATTAAAAAAAAGAAAGAGAAAATAAATATAAAATTAGAGAATATTTTATATTTCATCTAATTATGGGGCTGTGCGAAAAAAACTAATATAAACATACTACAGTAAGTACAGAATAGGACACTCAGGAAACGTAGTATGTTAAAAACAGCATCATACACCGTGACCTCAATATACCAACAGTGGCTGAACAGCAAATCATAAAAATATTGAAATATCAGCAATCATTTAAGGCCCTTCCCGAGCATACAGAAGACTTAAAAGAACAAGACCATTGAATTTAAACATACGCAGAAGATTATAAAACTATATTAGGAGAACTTATGATTGGATGACGACTCCGCACACGCAAATTAAATATAGATATTTAAATTACTAGATAAGCTTGTATAGGCTTATTGTAATCATACTTAAAAAAAATAAAAAAAAAAAATTTGGAATGAAAGAATGTATGTATTCTCTTATTTATTATTTATAAAATAGTAAATTTGTTTTTTAATATTTTAACTCTAAAACTAAAGTCTATTCATATATATACTTTAGATTTAAATAATGAAGTTATTTTTTAATAACATGTATTACGTTCATATATTGATATAAGTTTGCATTTTCAAAAACAAAAAAAAAGTATATAAAAAGCTTAAAATAGCTAGTATTAGAAAGGTTAGAATCAATATTTAAGTTACAAGAATTATATAAGATACTTAGATGGGATTTAGAGTTGGATATGTACATAGATATCTGATACGTTCCCTTTTTTGACAATTGTGCATAGCTTTGCTAACACTCCGTCAACATGTACATATGTATGTACGTTAATAACCGAAGCTACTAGCACGATTTTTTAAGGTATATTTTCCAGTGAAAAAAAACTTTTATGCGTTACAAAAATCACAATGCAAAAGAAAGACATAGTATACGGTTTAATTCATGAGGGCAATTTCAAAGCATCGCAAGTTTACTATGTAGCGCTGCTTTCGCTACACTATGTAAATCGCATATCGCAAATTTGCCTACGCGAAAGTAGCAAAAGTTGTATAATACTACAGAATTCTACTTTCGCATACTTTTTAATACTTTTCATTCACTTACAAATTTTGTGTACGAATCTTATTGCGGAAATCTAAATTTTCGCAAAATTAAAATTAAACAATGTTAATGTTATATTTATTTTGATTTGTTTAATTAAAACTCTCATTTCAAATTTAATACATTTAACTAAATTTTTGTAATCAATAATTATAATTATTAGTCAAAATTAAATACAGAACCATATCGGTTCTCAATAATGGTAGAATTCGTGCATTGTTCGATATTTGTTGTGCTCCTCTTTTCTCGAAATCGCTCCTGTCCAATTTTACTTTTATGGGGCTTAACTTTTTTTCTATAACCTTACAAACTTTTGTTGTAATAAGTGAAATAGTTTGTTGAGCAAGAGCAATATTTAAATTTTAACCTGCCTGTTAAAAATCTTTGTAATCCATATTTTTTTTTTAAATTAGCAATAGGCACCTCCTTAATATACATTTAAATTTAATTTATAACTATTTTAAAATAGTTCAAAGGTTTAGTTTAAAAAATTGTCAGTAATATCAAAAACAAAAATTTAAAAAATACTGTCAGATTAAGTTTTTTGCTATGCGATTTTGTTACACAGTACCAAACCACTTGCGAGTCTCGCATTTTTTCAAATAGCCCAGCAGGATTCAATTCAAAAAAATACCTAAAAACTTTTTCAATTCAAGTACTTTTGTTTACAAATTCTAAATATTTGTGAATAAAATACTAAGAGAATACATATATTATTTCATACAAAAAAATTAAAAAGGAAAATAATTTCAATTTTATCAATGTTCAGTTATAAGTAAAATTTAAGTGAGAATTTAGAAAAATCTCAATATCTGAGAAAACATATATGATGGAACTAATAATTCTGTAAACAGTATTTAGGAAAATATGGCCAGTAATTTAGTAAATAGAAAAAATTATAAAAACAAAAAAAAAGGAAATTTTTTAAGTTGTTTGTACGAGGTTTTACGTTTAAATGAAAAGAAAACATTTTTAACGAAAATAAATAATTTATAGCTCACAACAAAGCTGCTACTTCAAAAATATTCTCTAGTAGTTACCTAAAATAATGTTAGTGCATTCTCATGTACTTAAAAGCGTTTCAGTGAACAAAATAAGTGTAATATTGGAAGTCAAGGATAATAATTTAAAAAAAATTCTATTTATAGAAGCTAAACTAATAACGAAAAAATTTTAAATTAAAATCTAGTTGGAATGAAAACAACAATATCTACACTAACTTTTAGCCAGCTACTAAAATTTTGTTTTAGTACATAATAAGACAATTTTATCGTCTATTATGCAATTGAAAAAAAAATAAGAAACAAAACAAATAAAGTTAACATAATTGTTATTTGGTGCCAGTATAACTATTTTAGAATTCATTACTTTTAATATTTCAACGTGAATTTATTCAGCATTCCTTAATTCTAAAACACCAAACATATTGTTTATTTTATGCCCTAATACATACATAACTTTCATTCATCAAAATATTTTTTTATTTTGTGATCACTTACTTTCTTAACGCTTCTTGTTGTAGAAAAACCATCACCTCGACGGTAATTGTCCCCCTAAAAGAAAACATATTCAATTAGATTCACTTAAATGCATATAGAAGGATATTTGAAAAAGTACACCTATGTACGTACATTATACGTAACGCACCTACACATAAGTTTAAAAAACTTAAGTTTCATGATTAAGATAACAATCTTTTAAATTTTTCTTTTGAAGCACAAATTGTGTTGGCATGAACCAGTATTTTAAATAAATTTTGGGACAGTACTTAAATTCACTATTTAACACAGGGTTGCAGAATCGAATATAAAACTTTTGAATATTTATTACACATTTTCTTAAATTTAAATTTAGTTTATATAAGTGCCAAATATGTTTAGAGAAAGCTGGAACGTTTTCAAAAAAACGAACGATTTTCAAAATGGAAACTTAAAAATTAAAATTTTTCGTACTTTGAAATCATGTATTCATCATTTTAAGTGCTTGTTCTGAGCTTTCTAAAACATATTAGAGATGATTAGATCTGGCGGAAACGGGTTTATACTTAAAATTTTGAAAAGTAATAACAAACAGTCGCGAGTGACAATAACATGTAGCAATGCGCAAACAATTTAGAAACATGTTTGCATGCATATGAATATATCTCAGACTTATCTACGAGCATAGGACCTCAACTCATACCATATTTGAGCTTCTTTTAAATTATAAGAAAAAAAAATTATAAAATTTATGTAAAAAATTTAATTTCTTTAAAGTTAAAAAAACTAAAATTGAATTAATGTGGTTTTGTTTTACTTACACATACTTGATGGGATCGTAAAGTGCCAAAATTATCCCGGCAGCGATATGTATCACGCGTGTTATAGTTATCCGGTTGAAATTGAAAAAGTGTCTCCGAATTTGGCCCATGATGATGCATTGGCGGTGGTTTCCGTAATGTATTTTTCGGTGAATGTTGTATTTTATTCTGACTAGAAGCTTGAGGTAGAAGCACAGGTTCTGCGTAAGTTACTTCCTCAACTTGAGGCAGTAACTTCGGTTCAGCTTGTATTCTGTTGGAATAAAATAAACTTTTTATTTGACCCCTTTTCGTAAGGTAAAATTCATATAAAGTTAAAAACCTTAATTTTTAACATATTGTAAAAATTCACCTGTTAACATTTTGTCGTTGCTCAAAGTACTCATATTCGGTATCGGGATACGGTAAATTATCATCTTCATCTTTATGACATCGACGCCCACAGAAGTATCCTGTAATAAAGCCAACTAAAAGAGCAAATATTACACCAGCTAAAACGGCAACAACAAGGGTTTCGATTGTGTACTGCGCAGCAAGCATATCTGCTGAAATTTGGGGACCTTTTTTATGATTTTGATGAATTGTTTTTCATATTATTTTTAATCAAATTAGCATAATTCAAATTTTTTGGTTTGTTTGTATTTGCATTTTTTTAACATTGGCGATATTATTATTTTTTTGGAGTAGGTTATACACACACATTGCAGAACAACAACAAATTCAAATTAAAACGTAAAAAAAGAAAAAAAAATAAAAAAATTCAAATATTAAGAAATTATTAATATACAATTATTTCATATAAAAAAAGTCTACATTAAAGGATATGCATATTTATTTCAATATACTATGTACTTAAAAAATTATATATGTATGTAAGTTATTATATTAGTTATTAAAAATGAAAAACTTCACTCATAAAATAATGGCGACGCAAAAAAAGATGTGGTATGATGAATTCATGTCAAAAATACATTCATTTACATTTGCTTACCATCTTCAAATTATTATTTTTTATTTCAATTATAGCGTACTTATAATAAGACTGTATGTGTCTTTATATATTATTATGATAGTACAAATGAGAACGTATATTATGTTTGGGTATAAAAAAAGTATAAATGTTTGAAAATTATGATAAATGCTATATTACAAAAATCTAATTTAAACCTAATGGAAGTATCTAACAAAAAATATTTTTTAAGAAGGCTAATTTTTTGTATGATTAGAACTTTTTAAGTTAATCTTTCAAATTGAAATTGATCGAATTATTAAGCTAATTTACAGAAGTTTATTGCAAATGTAAATACAAAAATATACATAAGTATGATAATCTTTTTGCGTACGGCTTCATAGAAAAACTACCGTAACATATTACAGTATATGAAATTTTGCTTGTTTATTTGACAATCAACTTTATAAGAACAATTTTTAAATTTATTACATATTGTATACTTTACACTCTTATAGTATCTTAAATAAATATATGATATGCAATTGAAAATTTAAATAAATTTGCACTGAAAAATATCAAAGCCATTGACTGCATTGAACATATAATCTATAAATATAAACTATAAATTGATAATACCAATAAATGCATAATATAAATTAAAAATTGACAAACAAAATTGCAAAGCATTATTTTTTTTTCGATTTAAGCCAAAATTAAATACATAATAACACATTATTTATGTTAAGAGTTCAGTTTACTTATTTTATTGAAAAAAATTAAAACCGATTTACAAATATACAAATTACTAAACCAAATATACAAAAAGCGATTTACTAACATTAAAATTACTGCAAATTACTAAATATTCTTTTAAATATTACTAAAATAAAAAATATAACAAAAAAATTGACGAAATGGTATAAGATTTTTACCCTCAAAATTTTTTTCTTGCATTATGTTAATTATATTATCCAGATCTTTATTTTGTCGTTGTGAGCCCAAAATATCCATGTTATACCCTTTGTGTTCACCTAAATTTGCTGCATCTTTTGTTGACAACTTACCAGACGGACATGCAGCATGTTGACCAGTTGCAACATTTTGATAAAAATAATTTTCTTCTAACCATCGAGGTGCGCCATGAGATCTACATTTGCCAGCAATTTTGTCCCAGGCGCAGTATGGGTCTTGTAACGCAACACATTCACTACAAACATAAATGTGTAAAATAAAATTATTAATATAGAACTAATTTTTTCCAAGTATTAAAAAAGGAAAATAAAAAATAGATACAAACCTGCAACTTGTAATTTTTTCATTATTACACCGATGTAGTCTAATAGAAACAACTTGACTATCTGTAACAATAACTAATTTGCCGTCATCATAACTTCCATCTTTTGGTTGATCTTCAACAAATGAAACACATTTGCATTATAAATCTAGTTTGTACAAAATATAAAAAATTACCATATTGCATTGTTCTAACAATTTCCATATTCCTTATAGGTTCGCTCTGCGGCAGAACGTCTAATTCTTCTATAACAACAGAAGAAACTTTTTCATTTGAATCAGCAGATTCGGCATTTACAGCTTTAATTATTGTACCATGATCTATTTAAAAAAATCAATATAAGATTCAAAAACTTAATAAATTATAATTAAAGTTATAAATACCAGTTCCAACAAATATCACATCATACGTTTTACCACCGGGTGTTTTAATTTGCTGATCCACAGCTATGTGGGAAAATCGATATCTAAATTTTAAAGGAAATTTAATTTAATTATTTCGAAATTTGAAATTGGCATTACTTACTTCATACTAGTTCGTATTAAAATGGGTGCTCCAAAAAATGCGGGGACATTTTCATCCATCAATGAATGAGTTTTTATAAAATTTAATGTTAAATCTGGAAGAGTTCTGGAATCATTATGACATGATCCCGGTCTAGGATCTGGTACTTTAGCACTGTTCACTGGTAACCAGTTAGCATTGATGCCACTTTGCTCTTTAAAATTTCCTTCAAAGGTATCAGCAACATCCTTTCGAATAAAAAAATAACTTAAATTATTATTGTTAATGTTTGAAAATATTTACCTGCAATGAAAAAGCACAAACAGCTGATCCTGGTATAGAATTAATTGGCGTGGTGAATACACCATAAATTAATTTAGCATTAGAGTGACCATAATGACCCTCTACTAGATGACTTGCTGATTCTAAAATTTTCATTGAAGCTATTATATCAGCTGGGTAAGTTCTAAAAAGGAGGTCTTACGGATTTCATTGAAATAAAATGGAAAGTCACCAGGAACTGAGCAATTTAACCTTGATTTTAAAAATGATGTCCACCGATTGCGAAAGCGATGTGGTCCACCTTTATCCCATTTACACACTCTGGCAACACGAGAATAAACAGCCTATAATGAATATATAGTATACGAGTATAAAGTATTAATAATTGAATTTCTTAAATTGTTTTCTCAGTTTTTGTTTTTCAGAAAATAAGTGAAATAAAGCAAGATATTTATATACAATAAAAAGTAAATTCTTTGTTTATATTTAACCAAAGACATTCAAAATACAAGTTAGTTCAACACGAACAAAAAAAATTTTTTCCCAGTTTTTGTGATCGGGGACCAAACATTGGCAAAAGAATAATTATTATGTGTAAAAACACCAACAAAAATTTACTCTTTGTGAGTTATGAGTACTAGAGTATAATCAACGAATTAGAAATACTAAAGGAAGGAGCATCTTTGTTTCTATCTTGCTTACACTCACTAAAAAATCGTATCTTGAAAAAAAAACATAGTGAAGCCAAAAACTTAAAGTAACTTTCTTTCTTTACTCTAAGCATTGTCCAACTGAAATTAACATTAAAGGTCAAATGGTATTCTTTTTTTTTCTTAGAAAAGTACGCTGCGCTGTTATACTCGTATAAAGTAAACAAAGAAGATTTTGTTATTTTATTTATAAAATTAGTGCAGTTTGTAAATAAAAAATCATAAAATATTTAATAATAAGTGTTAAAAAAAGAATATTGTTAACTTATAAAAAGACTATAACAAGTGAGAAAAAGAAAAAGGTGTATAGTTAATTGTTATTCCCATTTGCAAAAACAAATTTTTTTTTACACCATATACATGAGAATATTATTTAATTCAATAATTAAAAGAAATATTTATTCAATAGCGCTTTTATTAATTCATAAGTTGTAATTTTATTAAGTTTTTAATTTTGCAAAGAAAACATTTGTTCTTTTTTGTTTTAAATTAAAATTACTTCGGATAACATAATTTTACCAGAACCCAATTTTTTTTTAAGCAAAATGAGTTTGTATAAACTCATTTACAAACAAATATTTTAAATGATCTTTTTTTTTGTATAATTAAAGTTTTCCTAGAAATGATGGATAGATAAATATATTTCTCCTTATAGAGAAAAGATTTGGTCACCAAAGAAAATATATAAAGACGTTTATGGTATATACAGATATTATAGAAGTTAATGATATTATGGAGCCCTGAGAATAAAGATACCTGTGGTATTAGGGAGTTTTATATAAAGATGACTGTGGGTACGTACTTATGTGTATTTTCTACATGTGTTAAATATGTGAGTTATTTAATACATGCACATGTACTTAAATGAAACAAAAAAGCCAGACAAACAGAAGGAAAAAAAAGGTGTTAAAAAATGAGAAAATAAAGAGAGTGAAAATAACAAAAGTAACACATAAGGCTCAAAATATACTTGCCAATGTTTGGTACCCCAGAATTAATTTTTTAAGCAGCAATTTATCTTATTGGTACATTTTTGCTTTTAAAATCTTTGATTAAACATAATTATGTGCGTATTTTAAGCTTAATAGTATAAAAGGTAATTCAGTTCTTACTTAATACTGAATGTGTTCTATATTTGACAATAAAGTACTGTACTTGCCTATCAAAAAAATATGTTTAATACTCGTAATATAGTACTTCTTTGTACTTAAAAAAAATAATGTCAGATTTACAAGATTTATTAGAATAAGTCTCTTTTAATTTTATTATTAATTTAATTAAAAATTTAAATTTATATTTCATTTTGAACTGAAAATAACTTTTGAAACTTTAAAAAAATTATAACAATCATAGAACTTTCACAAATAAAAAAATTTTTTTTATGATAATGTCAAATTTTCTACTGTTTGCAGTTGTGTCTTTCTGTTGTCTAAGTTATTAAAGTCCTAAGTTACAAATGCGAAAGCTTATTACCAAAAACATCCTACATTATATAAAAACTTTTAGCGAAGCTCAGATTTTGTTACTGACCGTATTGTGTATACAATAGGCAGGTTATGTGATGGCAACAAATTTTGCATATCGAGTTTTCGGTGGGAATGCACTTCTCCATAGTAGGGAAGTGTAAGTAAACTATTTTTAGCGACCTGTCGGTCTGTCGGCCTGTGTGTGCACGCGTGTATCTCAAGTTCTGCTGCACCGATTTTGATGAAATTTTATATGTAAGTTTATTTCCACTATGGCACGGATTGATCAACTTTTGGAATATATCAGGCATCGGGAACTGCACATTTTAGCGGGTCTGTTTTACATTTTTGAACGTATTCAACCGATTTACTTGAAATTTCATATATAACTTTTGCTCTACCGGCCGCGAAACCTCCTAACTTTTGGAAGAAATCAGGTGTCAGCAACTGGGCGTTTACTACGGGACAAATATACATTTTTGTGTATATAAAGAGAAATAATCAACGGATTTCATTGAAATTTAATATTTGAATTCTTCGTATTAAAACAATGAACATATAAATTTTTTGGAAAGATCAGGGCTCGATAACTGATTTGCGGGCCGATTTTACATTTTTCACCATATCTACGGAACGAACTTATGAAATTTCTTGAAATTTGATATTTGAGTTCTGGTTGTTACCGAAAATAACTGGCGAGCATTTCAGGGAATTCGGGTAGCACAAAGCGAAACTCTACTAAGAGCCAAATTTACATTTTTCTAGGTATGTTAACTATAAGCGTACTAATGCCCTAAAAATTGGAAAGAAGTATTTAACAGACATTTTGATAATATTCTGTAACACTTTCACTTAACTAGACAATACCCAATGCGGTCGGTTATGTGCTGACCACATCAGATTTTTTTTTCCTTACCTTTCCACAGTTGATGTATTCAACAGCAGTCTCACGAAAAAAGAAATATACAAAATCTCCTTGAGTGAATGAGCTTACAAAATTTGGAGCTGCAAAAAAAAAAATTAAAACATATTTTTATGCTTCCACAATAAAATTTTTTCTAAGTATATGTACTACGTGAGAAAGAAATTTTTGTCTTGACTGTTTTTTTGGTATTCTATTTGGAATGAACTAGAAAATCTGATTCCCCAAAAAGTAATCATTACTAAAAAAGGACTTGTTATTAATCGGTGGCAGCTTTTTTACATTCAGAAAAATAATAGTATATTTTATTATGTATGTTATTAATAGTAAAAATATTAAATACAAACTTTAAGTCATTGCTTACTTAAATTGTATTAAAATACTATTAATTATATTCTTTATTTAAATACATACATTGTAAATATTAAAGTTAAGAAATAGATTTATCCGCAACTTTTCGAATAATTTTTTGATTGTTAATTACTTTGGTTTAATTATCTAATATAAATTATTATATAATATACAACTTGATTTTTTAAATATTATACAGGGCGTTTCGCCTAATGTGGCAAATAATTTGAGGAATGATTCTTTGATTAATTTCCTGCAACCATCGACATAGAGTAACCATTGGGAGCTTGTTTTGCAGGCGATTGGTTGCTATTAAATTTCGATCTTACAATCAATTTAATTAGATTTGTCAAAGTCAGAAGATTTGTTTTTTTCTAAATGTTTTTTGAAAACTATTTTTAATTTTTTTGTTTCTTCGATGTGCTACAATGAAAACTTAAAGTTAATCTATATAACATTTTCATCTATTTCTAATGGTTTTGCCAATAAAGCGTATTAGGTGTGTTTTAAAAACATGCGAAAAATGCATAGTTCATAAAATTTATACAAATTCCTTATAATACGTACTAAATTGAAAAACTATTTAACGTATGTTATTTTTGTATGAAATGCATGAAATATGCAGGCTGTAGATTGAAACCGAGTATATTAACAAGAATTTTTATTTTAAAATTCTTAACTGGGAAAAATAAATATGAAATATAATTCAATTTTGTAAACTGATTCATTATACAAATGTTTTGGTTTAATTATAATTTCTATTTAACTAAAAATTGATACGAAATACAAAATATTCTGTTACCATTACTTAATTATTAATTTGCGACCACAAAATTGTACCATAAATCCAACGATTATGTAAAACGGCAGAAAACTTACCATTCAAACTTAAGCTATCGTACTGTTCAGTCTGCAATGGTTCCCTATAGATAATTGGATCACTACCACTGAAATCTGCCACTGTGCCTGAATATAATTCGTTGTCTGTAAAAAAAGACATTTAATAGGCAAAATTTCTTAAACTGCAAAAACATAAAAATAGTGGCTTAACGAGAAATTTATTATCTTACTTGAAACTAAATGTGTATAGAATAATTAATAGACTATTATTCTTCGTTAATCTACTATTCCTTAAAGTAAAGTTTCTTATCAAGAGTCCAATTAGAATCGAATAATATTTTTAGATTCAAACGTTAAACTAAATTCGATAAATATGTATACATATTTATGTAAATGAAACATTAAAATTCGATAAATATGTATACATATATGCACATTATATGTACATATATGCACATTATATGTACATCTAAATATATGTGCATAGGTTTGTATGAAAATCATTAATTTCAAATTATTTTTCTTGAATAAGTGTGTGTGAAGTATGGGCTATGAGTATTTTCTTTCAAACACATATAACAGCAAATGACCGAATTAAAGGTCAGAAAAATTTGTATATTGGAAAATTTTCACATTTTTTCAAAAAATTTTGCTATAAAAATTTGAAATTCAAAACAACACTTCAACTCACAAAGAAAATTTTGTCTCTTAAATTAATTATATGAAATTTTACCTTTATAAAATTTGCCTAGTGAGCTTTTTATATCTTATAAAGAAAACGGCATAATTATGCGTTAAACCGTATAAGTAATTATACTTTGTGAGGCTATTGGTCACGGTTCACAATAAATTTTTTTTATATGGATTTTAAATCCATATTAAAAATAACATTTTCCATTTTAAAAATAACAAAGAGATCTTCAAAAGAAAAACTTAATACAATTTTTAAAAGCAACTAGAATATTCGAAGTACAGTAATACTAGAGATTTATGTATCTTTTATGTTTATAATACATGTAACTCCCATTTATTATTTTTAATAAAATGCATATTTTCATGCGTGTAAACATTATTGTCTTACCTGCGAACACTGACGTTGAATTATGTTTTGGATCATACGGACAAACTGCTTGTCCACTTTTGGTTGTTTCTAATGTGTAATTGCTTGCATTAATTTGATAGTAATTGCACATGGGACGAAATGAATTTGTGCCACATACCAACAGTCTACCGGGTGACGTAACTACTAATATTCGAATATAATTTTGGCATGCTTCCTATTAAGTGTTTGATTTAATATATTGTTGTTTCAGTTATATAAGTGTGTATGAAGTATTTCGTTAAAACAAAATAAATCGATTTAAAATAAATGACAAAATAATCATTTCAATGATGTATAATATACGGTTATAAAAGTATTTTATGATTATAATAATTATGTTTATTAATTTATTTAGAAAAACATAAATTTGTTTATTACGTTTAGTACACAAAACATATTAACATTTTATGTACGTATACATATTTTAAATAACAGTATATTTGTATTTTAATATTTTTAAAAAGGTGTTTTTTAATGACACAAGTTAATATGTAAAACAAGAAAATGATAAACAAATACAGATATAGCAACAGCGACAAGAAAACATACAAAATCGATAAAAACCCAATAGCGATGACAATTGATGTTATTGATAGTTTGTATTAACGATAATTGTGTGCATAAAGATTGTCATGTGTATTTTGTAGTTACCATTTTGGATTTTCGATGTTTATTGTTGTTGTTCAATAATGATGACAAAATTCGGAGTACATGAAAAGAAAAAAGCAAAATAGAATATAAAATAAAATATGATTGATTTGTAGTTCGCTTTTAAACTTTTATTTTATAATAATTTATTCATATATTTTATGTATTAAAAATACTATAATACCATATACATAGGTTTTTATATATTAACCAATATGTGCGGAAAAAAGGAAAACAAAATGTCCTTTAGTGCACGGCAGGCGGAAACTTTTCAATATAAAATTAGAGAAAAGTGACAATTTTAAGTACACATAAGCATGTATATGTTTTTTATTTTAAAAGTCGTAAATACTTTTCAATTATATTGCTTTTTTAAAAACACCATTACTTTTTTAACGTTAAAAATAAAAAATTTAAAATAACAAATGTCAAATTTGATATCCCGTAAATCTAATTTAGATTTTCACAATGTATTTTACTCTGAACTAGTGAGACAAATTTTATTGTATACAAATTGTTGCTGTAGAGACAACTAGGTTTGAATAGGTATAACTCTAAAATAACATTAGCTCAATGGAAATTTTTTCATACTACTGCAGAACAGATGGATGACGTAATCAAAGTAACGAGTGAACCAGTGACCTACCGCTTTCTAGCCGGACGCTCTACCAACCCAGCTACAGAGGTGCGAAGAAATTGCCGGCCAATTGTTCATCACATTTCTTTATACTGTAATCCACATGATTACTAAAAATTGTTTACATTGAGATGCTACACAACTACAAGAACATATATATAAATAGGTATTGTGCCTATTTCTTCTTCGCAATACACAATTTACTAATACATAAATACGGTGTATTGAAAATTGATCATCGTACTATTTGTTAAGAAATATATTTTATGTTAGGTATTTTGGAATTAATTAGAAATGTTCATGGTAATTTGGGATGTTTGAAAAATAAAAACGATTAAATGCAAAATATATACACAAAATACAATTTATTTTATTTCATTTAAATGATAAAAATTTAATTACACGTTCTTACAAACTAAAATAATTAATTACAGGCGACAAAACATTTTTTATGTAAAACAAAAATAGTAAATACATAAAACAACTGTTTTAAAAAAAAAATCAAATTCAGTTTTTTTATTACCTACATAACACATTGACATAAAAAAATAAAATTTTTATTCCATTTTTTTTAAAACAAGTAATGTTTTATGAGAAAACCTATAAATTTTATTATATAAATATACATATGTATTCACCTAAATTACACAAAATTACTTTATTTTCTTTTATTAGAAAATTAAGTATTGTTAAATTAACTATTGTTAAAATCTTAACATTAGTAGGTAATTCATTAAATTATATTTGCCACGGCAACAGAATAATTTAAAGCTCTTACAAATTAAAAATACTTCGTTATCCCTGATGATCTCGTTTTTTGGAAAAGTAAATGTAGGTATAGCATTTACGTACTCTTTTTCTCGGAGACTATTGCTTTTGCATCCTTCCACGCAACACTTTCTATTTATATGAAGGTAATTAAATATACTATTATATTTTATTTAAATATGATTACTATAAAAACTTTATAAAGTACACAAAATCTTATTAATTTATTAAGTGATTTTTTCTTTTTTAATAAATTTTAGTATTATTTTTTTCAAAATCCACATTTGTTGCATACCAAGTATTACGAATAAAAGAAAAAAATTTATTTATAGAAATTAAAAAAACTTCATTTTATTTAATAACACAAGCTAATTTTTAAAACAAAATGTAATTTAAAATTTAATTTTAAATTAAAATTAAATTTTAAACAGCAAATAAATTATTTTACCCCTTAGCGTCACAGCCTTCCCGTACGAAATTTATATATGGACAAAAAAAATGCTATAATCTCAATTTTTGTAAAACCCTATTCTATAGACACAAATACAAAAATATTAATATGTCTTGTACATTATAGGAGTTTCTGGTCTGCGACAGATCCCTGAGGGACGGCAGAAATTATATGTGAATATCACTTGGGAGAGACCACTTATTGCATAGTAGATCGGCGTTGATGGGCCCATTTGGAAGGAGATCTAGGGTCATGCGATTACCCCCATTGATGATTGTAGAGAAAAATGGCAGAGTTAAGGATAAGAGAATGTGGATTTAAAAAATCAAATAAAATCTGCATCAACAGAAAAGAAAAACAAAGATGCGGAAGTTGTTGTATATGAAAGGAACGAGGAACAACTGGCTAGAGAAACTGACTGGATTCTAAAACCGAATAATGTAAAGAAGCGAAAGTAGAAAAGTCTCCTGAAATAACTGTCCTCAGAGACAGTTAAAAAAAATAATGAAATCAGCCCTAAAATGAAAGCTGAAAATCCAAAAAAACACAAGCCTCCTCCGGTTATATTGAGCAACATTATGGCTAGAAATCTCCATCCATCGTGTGAGCTAGAGGATATAAAATGGTTTGTATTGTAGCACTTTTCCCTTCAACAAGTGAAAATTCTTCTTTTAAATATATTCTATGTATACCATCATGCTATTAAAATTAATTTCATTCATATACAAAACTATTTATAGGATTGCATATCTTTAGGATGAACGATTTATGCAGTCTTTGAAATAAAGCAAAAAATAATATAAAGTGGGTTTAACATAATGCTCGATTTTAAGGGTTAATTGTGTGAGTTGAGAAAACTAATTATATTTTTTAATGTCATGGAATTTACCGTTAGCTTTTTGTGTTTATAGAAATTTGAAAAAGCTTGCGGTTTCGGAAATATAAAGTGTCAAAAATTCAAATTTTACAAATTTCAAGAGGCGATAACTTGAGAGGGGGTGAAGATGGAAAAAAATTTTCTTCTAACGAAATGAACTATTTTAATGTCTAAAAGTCTCTAAAATTTCAAGCTTCTACAAGCTGAGGTCTAGAAGAAGAACGACATCAAAAATTTGGAAAAAAAGGACTTTAGATAACGGTAAATTTGAACGGCCATTTTGTTTTTCTAAAGCTTAACTATAGTATACCGCGCTAGGGGAAGCAAGCCGCTGACTTTCTGCGTTTGCAAAATTTCAAAAATGCTTATGGTTTCACTGCAACAAATAGTTAAAAAAGGCCATTCTTAGGGTTTTGGGGGGCTATAACTTCTAGAGGGGGGGAGATCGGTAAAAATTTTGTTCTACGGAAATAAGTTTCTGGTAAAGATCTATGTACATATAAAATTTCAGCTTTGTATCTTCAAGGGTGTAGAAGTTTTGTAAGCAGACATACGGACAAACGGACGGACGGACGGACAGAGTGAAACTAATAAGCAATTTTTTCCAAAATTTTTTTGGAAAAGTACTAAAAAGAGCTTATTAGCAAAGGTTTTAAATGTCTAGATGTTATATAATAAATAAAATCAAAAAGAAAAACGAAAATGGAAAATATATTTCAGTAAAACTTCCGCTTTTTATGTTATCTTTTGACCATTCGAAAGAGATAACCAAGATCTATAAAATAGAATACTGGCAGCATGAGAGTAAAAATTAAAGCTCTTAGAAGCAGCAAATCTATTCCGCAATGCAAGAGATGCCAGAGATTTGGACACACACAAAAGTTTTGCCAAAGAGAGGCTAAATATGTAATATGTGCTGGTAATCATATGACAGCAGTGTACAATAAGAAGGAATATTTTCAGCCCAAATGCGCGAACTGCAATGAGGCACACCCTGCTAGCTATCGAGGTTGTTTGGTTGCAAAAGAATTTCATAAAAGAAGATTAAAAAAGAATAAAACCAAACAAAATCAATATAAATTTAACGAGCAAAGAACTCCAAAAATAGTCAGAATAACTACACCTAGCAAAATGTTAAAGGGAGTATCGTATTCACAAGCGCTTCAAAGCAACACCCTACAAAACAGGAAAAAGAAGGAGCCTGAGCAAAACACTCCATAAATAAAAAGAACTGCACAAATGATGCATAGTATGTTGATTAGAATTGACGAGATCTCTAAAAGATTATTAAAAATAGAAAATGCATACACTGAGGTGCATACGGGGACACCAAAGATATAGTAACTTGGAATGCTAATGGTATGCTTAATAAGAAACAAGAATTGGAGGTTTTTCTCAAAACGAGAAATATAGATATTTGTTTGCGGTACGAGGCTCATTTGACATATTATACGAGCCTTAAAATAAAAGGCTATGATTGCTATAAAGCGGTTCATCCCAGCAATCAGCCAAGAGGAGGTAGTGCAATACTAATAAAACAAAGTATAGAACATAATGAAGAATTCAAGATAGAAACGGCTGAAATTCAGCTTATTTCGATAAAAATTAAATCGACTAAACAGGACTTTAGTGTTGCTGCTGTATACTGTCCACCAAATGGCAGCATTAAGAAAAATACTTTTAAAGATCTCCTGTACAAGCATGGACACAGATATCTAATAGGAGGTGACTGTAATGCCAAACATACAGATTGGGGTTCTAGAATCACCTCTACTAGATGAAGAGAGTTAAGAAAAGCTATTCAAGAACTAGGCTGTTGCTATCACTCCACTGGCACTCCAACTTATTGGCCTACTGACACTAACAAGATTCCTGATGTTATTGACTTTTTTATAACCAAAAAAATATCAGAAAACTTTCTAAGCCTTGAAGATAATTGTGAGTTCAATTCGGATCACTCTGCTGTCATATTAAAACTAAGTGAAAAAATAACTAAAACATTATTTAGGCCCAGTTTGATAAATAGCACTATAGATTGGGCGAGCTTTAAATACGAAATAATAAACAATATTGACGTTAATATACAATCAAGAGAACAATTAGATCTGGAGTTAGAAGGATTTATTAAAATCATACAAAAAGCTGCATAGAACAATACAAAAATGTTAAAGTAAAACAAATAGCTATCTTGGAGAAATAACTGATTTAGTAGAGGAATTTAAATCGGCAACATACAAAAATTATATTATGAATTTGCCAGCTACGAAGGAAACGAATTATTCCTTATGGAAGGCGGTAAAGAGCAAAAAGAAACCGATTAAGCACGCTCCACCACTGATGAAAACAAATGGTAATTGGGCGAGTGAGCAATATACAGATGGCCGAATTGTTTGCTGATCACTTGGAAAGCTTATTCACGCCAAATGGAATAACATCAGATGTAAGTTTGGTGGAATTTATCGCAAATGAAGCAGGCAGCATAACTCCACTTAGTCAATAAGAAATTGCGGAAGAGATTAGATCCCTGAAGTTGAAAAAATCGCCAGGTTTTGATCTCATTACTGCGGAAGTACTGAGAGAGCTGCCAGACGAGGCATTGGAACATCTGACGAAAATCGTGAATGCAACTATGGATTTTGGGTATGTTCCTTGTGCTTGGAAAGTCGCGGAGGTAATTATGGTGCTCCTACCCGGGAAATAAAGTCTTACAGGCCCGTTTCACTATTACCAATGATGTCTTAGCTTTTTGAAGAGCTGCTATTAAGGAGATTGAAGCCAATAATAGAAAATAAGGGCCTGATACCAAACTATCAATTTGGTTTTAGAAGAAACCATTCTACAATAGACAAGGTACATAGAATAAGGAATATTATAGAAAAAAGCTTGGAAAATAAGGAAACTGCTCTTCTATATTTTTAGACGTAGCACAGGCATTTGACAAATGTTACCATCGCCATTTGTAGAAATTTTGAAATCTTACTTAGCTGGTAGATTATTTAAAATTAAACAAGACGCTGAATACTCCACGCTAAGAGAAATAAAGGCAGGTGTGCTTCAAGGCAGTATATTGGGCACAACGTTGTACTTGCTTTACACGAGCGATTTGCCACAAATAGAAAATGCTACGATAGCCACTTCTTCGGACGATACTGCAATATTGGCAGTAGGAGCGAACATTGATGATTCGACAAAAAACTTACAGGAGGCAAGTAACAAAATAAGAGAGCGGACTAGGGATTGGAAAATGAAGTCAAATGAAGCAAAATCGATTCACATAAACTTCACCAATCGGAAAATAGTGCATCCACCACAAATTAACTTAAATGGAACGAACGTAGTGATCCATAACTCAGCAAAATACCTAGGAATGACTTTAAATGTCAAGCTAAGTTGGAAAGAGCATATAAAGAAGAAACACATAGAATTAGAAAATAAATATAGAGAAAATTATTGGCTCCTAGGTCATAAGTCCAACTTGGCAATTGATAATAAGATATAAATTTATAGGCAAATCATCAAATCAATATGCTATGTGGCATTCAACTGTGGGGTTGTGCTAAGAAGACTCATATTAAAAGAATTCAAACCTACGAGAATAAAGTTGCAAGGAACTTGGTAAATACGCCATGGTATGTACGTAACGGTGACATCCTCAGGGACTTAGGAACTCCCTTGACTGTAGATAAAATTAGGAGTTCTATTTACAGCATGTAAATATAGAAGCAGCTCGTCTGCTAGACAATGAAGTTACGACAAAAAGACTTGAACGAACAAGACCTTTCGATTTAACACGAAATACCAATTTCCTTATGGAAGGAATTTAACTGCTGCACGGAAAAACCAAGTTAGCGCAGAGATAATAGTTGGTCTATAGGACCAGTTTTATCCGTTCAGAATTACAGTAGGAGGAAATAGACAGGTAGCGCCGTCCTTCTTCGTTTTTCGAGATTTTTTTATCTGGTAGAAAAAAAAAAAATGTCATCCATCTGTTCTGCAGTAGTATGAAGAAATTTAGTTAATATTATTAGTGCATTAGGCACATTATTTATTAATTAAACAACTACACGTTGTATTAGTAATTCAGTATATTAGTGTAATAGGTACAATATCTATTTATATATATGTTCTTGTGATTGTTTGTGTTTCAAATAGAAGATTGCATGTAGCATCTCAATGTAAACAATTGTTAGTAATCATGTGGATTACAGTATAAAGCTATATGAAGAACAATTCGTCGGCGAGTTGATAGGGCGTCCCCTTAGAAAGAGGTAGGTTTCGAGTCCAGTTCGAGGAGAACATTTTTTAATTTTTCTGCCTTTAACTCTCCTTTGATTACGTCATCCATCTGTTCTGCAATAGTATGAAGAAATTTCCATTTAGTTATTATTGTTAGTGAAATTTGGCTCTCAGTAGAGTTTCGCTTTGTGTCACTCGTATTATCCAAATGCTTACCAGTTAGTTTTAGTAACTACCAGAACTCAAATATTAAACTTCAAGAAATTCCATCAATTCGTTCCGTAGATATGGTAAAAAATGTAAAATCGTCATCGAATCAGTCTCCGAGCCCTGATCTTTCCAAATAAATTATATGTTCATTGTTTTAATACGAAGAATTTAAATATTAAATTTAAATAAAATCGGTTCATTATTCCTCTTTACATACGCAATAATGTATATTTGAGGCGTAGTAAACGTCCAGTTGCTGACGCCTGATTTATTCCAAAAGTTAGGAGGTTTGGCGGACGATTGAGTGAATCTTACATATGAAATTTTAAGTAAATCTGTTGAATATTTTCTTCAAAAATGTAAAACAGGCCCGCTAAAAAGTACAGTTCCCGAGGCCTGATATATCCCAAGAGTTGATCAATTCCTGCCATAGTCGAAATAAACTTATTAGTCGAAAATAGTTTATTTACACTTCTCAACCATGAAGAAGTGTGTTCCCACCTCGATATGCAAAATTTGTTGCCATCACATCACTCACCTTATGTATACACAATGCGGTCGCTAAAAATGGATTTGAACAATACTTTTATAATTAAGTTTATACACAATTTATAATTTTTTTGAATTACATCTTTAGTAAAACTTCGACAACATACGTGTCCTAAAGTTGGCCAGAATTAGTTATTTTTTTTGGATTACGTCTTTATTGAAGCTTCGACAACATACGTATCTTAAAAATTGCTCTCTTTTATATGTTTAACAACAAAAACACTTTTCTTTCTTTTAAAATGAAAACTTTTGATATGTTATAGGCATAGCCCATAGCTATATGCGCACATATGTAAGTTAACGAGATTAATCGTATCGAAATTTAAAAAATTACAATATTTTTTTTCTTTATCTCTAAAATGTTCTGTTTAACGCCTTTTCTCTGATTTATGTTCATTGATTCTTCATTTTTAGCACTTTTCCAAAAAATTTTTTGAAAAAAGTGCTTATTAGTTTCACTCTGTCCGTCCGTCCGTCCGTCCGTCCGTCCGTGGACACTTTTTTTGTTTACAAAACTTCTACACCTTTGAAGATAGAAAGCTGAAATTTAATATGTACATAGATCTTCACTAGAAACTTATTTCCGTAGAACATTTTTAACTATCTCCCCCCTCTAGAAGTTATACCCCCCCAAAACCTTAAAAATGGCCTTTTTTAAATATTTATTGCAATGAAACCATAAGCATTTTTGAAATTTTGCAAATGCAGAAAGGCAGTGGCTTGCTTCCCCTTGCGCGGTATACTATAGTTAAACTTTAGAAAAACAAAATGGCCGTTCAAATTTACCGTTATCTAAAGTCCTTTTTTTCCAAATTTTTGATGTCGTTTTTCTTCTAGACCCCAGACTGTAGAAGCTTGAAATTTTAGGAGCTTTTAGACATTAACAAATAGTTCATTTTGTTGGAAGAAAATTTTTTTCCATCTCCACCCCCTCTCAAGTTATCACCTCTTGAAATTCGTAAAATTCGAATTTTTGACACCTTATATTTCCGAAACCGCAAGCTTTTCCAAATTTTTATAAACGCAAAAAGCTAACGGTAAATTCCATGAAACTAAAAAATATAATTATTTTTCTTAACTCACACAATTAACCCCTAAAATCGAGCATTATGTTAACCACTCCTTATATTAATTTTTGCTTTATTTCAAAGACTGCATATATGCGTCATCCTAAATATATGCAATCCGAGAAATAGTTTTGTATATAAATGAAAATAATTTTAATAGTGTGATAGGTATATATAGACTGTATTTAAAAGCAGAATTTCCACTTGTTGAAGGGAAAAGTGCTACAATACAAACCATTGGTTTGACCCAACTTTATTTTTATTTCGATAACTTATGAAGTTTTGATGAATTATTATGTAATTATCTTTTTTATACCCTGCACTTCGTGAAGGGTATATTAACTTTGGTATGGAGTTTGTAACTACTCGAAGGAGTCATCTGCGGTATGGACATATATATATATTCTTGCTCAGCGTAAAATTCTGCGTCGATTTAGACATGTCCGTCTGTCCGTCCGTCCGTCCGTCCGTCCGATCGCACGATAACTCAAAAACGAATAATGCAATCGACACCAAACTTTCACAAGTTTTTTCTTTTGTGCCGAGGACGAGCCCTATTGTTATTGGACTAATTCGGACAACGAGTTCGGGTAGCTGCCTTACAACTCAAAGAGTTTATTTTAAATATTTCAAAAACTAGTAAAGCTATAAATTTAAAATTTTGTATACATGTTTCCAATTATATTCTACACATGCTCTAAAAATTATAATGGGATAGCTGCACCGGTTCGGGTGGCTGCCATACAACTCCAACAGCAAATTTTTTATATTCGGAAAAATAATAAAGTCAGATTCATGAAACTTGGCAGTTGTGTGGCCGATTATAGATCAGATATATTTGTGAAGTTTTAGTGGAATTGCTTGACAGGTTCGGGTACTTGCCATACAACTCCAAAAGCTTATTTTACATATTTGGAAAAATAATAAAGTCAGATTCATGAAACTTGGCAGTCATGTGTCCAATTATGACTCAAATATATTTCTGAAGTTTTGGTGGAATTGCTCGACAGGTTCGAGTAGCTCCCATATAAGTCTAAAAGCTTATTTTAAATATTTGGAAAAATAATAAAGTCAAATTCATGAGACTTGGCAGTCGTGTGTCCAATTATAGGTTAGACATATTTCTAAAGTTTTGGTGCGATTTCTTGACAGATTCGAGTAGCTCCCATGCAAGTCTAAAAGCTTATTCTTAATATTTGGAAAAATAATAAAGTCAGATTCATGAAACTTGGCAGTTGTGTGTCCGATTATAGATCAGATATATTTGTGAAGTTTTGGTGGAATTGCTTGGCAGATTCAGGTACTTACCGTACAACTCCAAAAGCTAATTTTAAATATTTGGAAAAATTATAAGGTTCAAAAGCTAATTTTAAATATTAGGAAAAATTATAAGGTCAGATTCATGAAACTTGGCAGTCGGATGTCCAATTATAGGTCAGACATGTCCGTGAAGTTTCTATAGAATGATTTCAGAGGTTCGAGTAATTGCTACACAATAACGAGAGGTGGAGGGTATAATTCAATCGGTTTATACCGACTGAAACGTTTTTACTTGTTATAGTTACTTTATGTTCTGGAGGTTTAAGCTATACAAGAAATCCAGGTTGACTCTCATTTTTCCTTCAGGAGATTAGAATACTTTATTGCTATGCCCTATTGCACCAACCACTTGTCACTTACTACATTTCAACTTATCAAAAAATTTGCGAAATTTTCGTGCACTAAAAGTGAAGAAGATAGGTACTCAATAAGCTAAAAGAACTCTTTTTATCAAAACTAAAAAGAACTCACTTATCAGATTAGCGTTGTACCAAAAAAAAAGTGTAAGTAGTTTTTTGTTTAAAGATAGGCGATAAGTGTATCGAATTCTATAAAAATAAGCGTTTTTGGTTGCATCGAAAATTTTTAGTTATCATTTTGTATTAAATTATTTGATAACTTGTCAAATTTTTTGATTTGAAGAATTTCGCTTTTCATATTTTGCCAAGTAAAAAATTTTTTTTGAATTTAAAGTAAACTAAAGAAAAGTTTATTGAATTTTATTACACAAATGTAAATTAATGAGTGAAATAACATAAATGTGTTTTTACCAGTGTATATTATAATATGGTAAGAACAATTTGTATTCAATTAATCAGTATTAATAAAATCCGGCTACATCGGATATTATGAATAATGATCAATGTGCACCACATTGCCCATAATATATATGTATATAATTATGTCACACTTATGTGTGTAAACATATATATGGTATATGTACATTTTATACTATGAGGTTTAAGGAAAAGTTAAGCCTAGAATCATTCTTGATAGAGTCATTAAGGCAATAAGCATGTTAAAAACAACATGTTTATTGAGTTTCAAGTAAAGTTTAGAAGTGCGCTAAAAATATATAATTAAATTAAAAAATGAATAGGTTTGAAAGATTTTTTGAAGAAGAAGGTATGCAAGTATCTGAACTTAGAATATGACCAAGAATAAACTATGAACTTGATTGTAATACATTATAAAACTTTCGTTTATCACGTGTTACAAGTGAGCATATTCTGGCAAAAATTGGTGGAAAATTGGCATATAATAGCCAAAGGAATCATTGTTAAAGCCCGTTGCAGCAGTTAATAACCACTCTGCATTTTGAAAACCTCCTCCCACACATTTTGTTTTTCCATTTTCGTGGTGGCGTTGTTTTGGAATGATCGAAATAATACGTCTTAAAAATATTTTGTACTATTGTATATTCTCTGCAAATAAATATAAGATTGATTTGTGTATACCTATTGTATTTTGTATACAATAGGTAGGTAATGTATCAACGTAATGTATCAAGGTAGGTAACGATTGGCAACAAATTTTGCATATCGAGTTTTCGGTAGGAATGCACTTCTCCATAATAGGGAAGTGTAAATAAACTATTTTTAGCAACCTGTCGGTCTGTCGGTCTGTGTGTGCACGCATGTATCTCAAGTTCAGCTGAACCGATTTTGATGAAATTTTATATGTAAGTTTAATTCCACCATGGCACGGATTGATCAACTTTTGGGATAAATCAGGCCTTGGGAACTGTGCTTTGTAGCGGGCCTATTTTACATTTTTGAACATTTTGAAGAAAATATTCAACCGATTTACTTGAAATTTCGTATATGAGCTTTACTCGGCCGTCCGTGGAACCCCCTATCTTTTGGAGGAAATCAAGCGCCAGCGAAATATACATTTTTGAAAAGAGTAATAATCAACTGATTTCATTGATATTTAATATTCAAATTCTTCGTACTAAAACAATGAACACATAAATTTTTTGGAAAGATCAGGGTTCGGAAACTGATTAGATGACGATTTTAAACTTTTCACCATATCTACGGAACGAATTGATGAAATTTCTTGAAATGTGATGTTTTACTTCTGGTTGTTACCGAAACTTACTGGCGACCATTTCAGGGAATTCGGGTAGCACAAAGCAAAAGTTTACTATGAGCCAAATTTACATTTTTCTAGGTATGTTAACTAATTCCCTAAAAATTGGAAAGAAGTATTTAACAGACATTTTTATAATAATCTGTAATAAACACTTTCACTTAACTATACAATACACATTGCGGCCTTTTATGTGCTGACCACATCAGATTTGTTTTTTTTTGGTGTTTAACACAAAATTAAATTAAATTTTGATATTTTTAATATAACTAAATCCAATGAGGAATAAAACTGTAATGAAAAGTTCTTATCAAATTACAAAAATTAGATCACGTTTGATAAGTTTGCAATTTTTTTGGTGCAACACTTATCATTTTTAAAATTGATTAGTGAGTGAAATTTGGTAAAACTTTGGTGCAACACTTACAAACTTATCTTATCAAAAAAAAAACTTATTTTGTAAGATGATATGTGATAAGTGGTGGTTGCTGCAATAAGGTCCTGGTAAAACCTGGTTTGTTCTTATATGTCTGTTTGAAAATATTCAGTTTTTTACTTTCATTGTTTCGTTATGACATTGTACTAGAAAATTTCCTGATGTGTAAAATAATGTTTCGTGTAGTATTACCATTGAAGTTGCCTAGAAAGAATGGTGCACAAATAAATTCTTGTATTCTTGTTGTATTATTCTTGTGTTATTCGTTGCAGATCAAATTGAATGTGACTGTATTGAATTCCAGTTAAACTGATTCCTTAAACTGATATAACATACATCATTATTGAATTTTTGGTAATGATTGTTGGTGCACAGTATTCAGTGGCTTTTGTGATATTGGAATACGGATGCGTTTCTGGTTCCACGATGAGGCGAAGTAACTTCTCTTTATTCAATATATTGGTATTGATTATCCTTGATTTTGCCAGTTGAATTACAGATTAAATTATTTTTAGCTCCTTCTTAATAATGCATAGTCGGTTGTATAAAATCTACTCGTATTGCGTTTCTTTCTCTAGTCACTTGGATATTCGGTTGTAGTCCTTCATTATCTCCTGTGCAGTTTTTATTGGAACTCATATACCTTATATTATTCATTATTATTTTCGATTATGGTATTTTGACTTTTTATGATTTGTTCCCCGCCTGTATGGCCGAGAGATCAGGCCAGCTATTTTTATACGCTGCATAACCAGTGTATAGCCTTGACGTTTTTTGTTTATAAGCAAGCTCCGTGATTACTTTCTCAATTTGTTGTATCTGATAGTTGAGTTGAGTTCTGAGTTTATTTTTTGTCGCAATTTTATGGACTTCCTTCGAAACTATTTCGAAGACCGTTAGATGGTTCTCTATGTTTATTTTATGTACCAGCTAAAAATATCCGTTTAGAATATATCCACACATTGCTCGATGATCACTAGCTGCATGTCAACGGGAGTTACGTCGTTAAACTCAAATAAAGTCAATTCGAAAGACGATACTTTATTTCTGTCATCTTTCTTTCATAAAGTTTAATAAAAACTTTCCTTTAAATCAGAATAATAAAATTCTTTCCTATTTTTTTTAAATCTAAATTTTTATTTTTTATTTTAAATTGTACAATAACAAAAAGTTCATAAACAACAGCAGTTATTTTCATATAAAATTGTTTTCACATGAAATTTATCAAGTATCAAGCTACTTAATGCAATTTACACACTTAAAATAATTACTGCTGACTAAATAACTTTTTTTTTCAAGTAACTAATCTTAATCAAATAATTTTAAATTCAATATAGATTATTATTATTAAGTTGCTTTCAAAAGTAAAGTTCAATTTTTTTTTTATTTTTTAATCCTTTTTTTACTGCGGTAAAGGAGAAACATCGTAATTCGGGTGTTCTTAAAACATCCCTATTCTGAAAAGAAAAAAAAAATTTAGTTGGTTGTGTTGGAGTTTGTTAGGTAGGCTTTGTGGATTCTGTGGCCTGATTCGGTTGTGACGGTCACTGGATTATTTCTTGCCAAAACTTCGTTTTTTAAATAGAAGCTTGGTTTTTTCTTTGTCTACTTTATTTTCGTTATACTACCGTTTCCGCATTTTGATATGTTCTGGGGTTTTTACGTCTTCGCCTATCTCTTTCCAGTTTTTTTTCTGACTCCTACTAATGCGTTCCCTAGGTTTTCGTTCAGTTTTAGCTTGAAATTAACTTAATTCTTGTAATTTATTCTTTGTGATCTTCCGAAAAAGATGTCATTCGGTTTTTTCCCTATAAATGAATGCATTTAATTGTTGTAACGGTCTACCGCGAAATTTACAATTTATTTTATGTTAAGATTTTTGTCTTCCTCCTAACGATTTCAATAATGGTCGAATGGGCCCTCTATACAGCTCTGTGTACCTCGCTTCTTTGAGATTTGAGCGTTAAATAGATTTGTATAGTAAGCATATTCAGATAATCTGTAACAACCAGATTATTTACTATTATTTTTGGTGCTGTGTGAATAATTTTGTGTAATTTTGTCTCTTATTTGAAGAGTTGGTCTGTCTTTTATTTGAAAGAATTTATATATGAAGATAGTAGAATCAAAACCTATACATTTGCAGATTCATAGGTTTTGAGCAAAATAGAAAAAACGTTTTGTGAGTTATTCGGCACTCATATTTCAAATTATATTATTTATACTGGTGAAAAAAATGAGCGTAAGCCTTTCTGTAAAGAAATAATAAAGGTAAACAAGACATTTTGAACAAAAAACGTAATTTAAGAAAGCAAATGTGGGGTTTTGTTGCAATTATATACAAGTATCGCGTTTTGTTGCAACTAATATAGCAAATAATGGGTTTTGTTGCAATAATTTTGATCAGAAACAAAAGTCAAAATGTTTTTAATGTCAATTTTTTTCAATTTTATTTAAATTAAACAATAATATAAATTAAATTTTGGTTATGGTAGATATAAATTTGTTCTGAACTTGTTTGATAAGAAAGAAAGTTAAGTACAACCAATGTGTTTTAAATGCCGGTATAGCTTTATTTGGTTAGGTATAGCGGTATAGCAGAATGATAAATGAGGAAATTTTCTGTTGTAAAATAAGCTTAATATTTAGTTCCGTTTACAACATAATCTACAACTTTTGAAAGTACTACACCGTTACATGAAAAATATTATAATTTTGTTAATGTTCTTAAGTCTACGGTACTTTGCCAACAGGTTCATTGAGTATTGGGTAATTTTAGAGAATTAAATAGAAAGCTGATTAAGAGCTTCAAGGAAAATGTTTAATAAAATTTAAAACTGACATAGTACTGTAGAAACTAACATTTCGTATTTTAGTACTTTTATAAAAATTTTAGATATTTTTTATAAACAAATCAAAATACTTCGAAAACTAAACCAGGGGTCAATTTTACATTTCTTATCACATCTAAGAAACTAATTGAACGTAAATAGAATGTAAATAGATCAACGTTCATTTCGATTCCATTTTAACTCAACATTTATTTCTACGGTTAGTACAAGGACTTCAAAATATTAGACGCATTCTTATACCAATAGTTTTTTTTTGTTTTGTTTCATGCTAAGATTCTAAAATTATCTAAGCTTTATAATAGAGAAGAAACATTTGCAGATTCCTTGCTAAAGCAGCGTTATTTAAATTGCTAAATAAAATTTTTATATAAGTTTTTTTCTGACTTTCTCTTAGCTGTCTTTCTATATCTTTTTTATTAGATAAGCCCTTTAAAATTAAGTATTGATTCACGATTTATTTAGTTTTCAATTTCATAATTATTATTTGTTAATTCTAATGTTGCACAATTCATACAATTATTCCTATTCACTTTTCTTTAAACATAAAACTATCAAAGTTTTCTTAATTATCAAAAATTTTACGTTCAATCACAATCAATCGATTAATCACAAATTCGAAGGCTTTTCAAAATATTAATTTATCTTGCAGATCTTGCAAATAATTGCTAAATTTTCTGACTGCTAATAATTGCATAATTATTTTAGCTGTTTAAAAACTTGAAATAGCATAAACATTTGAAACTTATGCACAAGTTATTTTATTAATTTGCTAAAGCCATAAAATGTATATAGAATAAATTAGATACTCTCAAAAGTCTTACCGATCTTTGAAATCTGCCAATTAACACTACGTTGCATGATAAAAATATATTATGCCAAATTTTAAATTTACAAATAATGTATTTTGAAACAACATTTTACGACTACAATTACTACAATGGGCAAGCAAACATGGGATTTTGTTACAAAAAATTTTTTCTGTTGCAAATAAAAGGTTTTCATACATTTAAATACACTCAAATGTAAGGTTTTGATTCTACTACGACTTTATCATGGCAATATGTGTATTTTCACAAAAGGAATAAAACCTTATCATTAGTTTAATTTTTTAAAATTTTGCAAATATATGGGTTTTTATTCTGCTATCATCATATACAAGTTATAAACTTTTCCTACTTTATTTTCATGATGTCAATATTTACAATTTCCGTTGGATAGATTAGTACTGGTGTTTCTAGTAACTCCGGGTTATTGCGGTCGTATTTGTCTATGTTGTAATTGTGACTGTTGGAGTTGTATTTCTTTATCGCACTGGTCTTCTGTGAGAAATAGTATTTTTCTAATATTTACCGACCGTATTGTGTAAACAATAGGTAGGTTATGTGATGGCAACAAATTTTGCATATCGAGTTTTCGATGGGAACGTACTTCTTCATAGTAGTAAAGTGTAAATAAACTATTTTTAGCAACCTGTCGGTCTGTCGGTCTGTCCGTCTGTCGGTCTGTGTGTGCACGCGAGTTACATCCTTACCTAACACTAACACATTAAATAATATTGTACCTACTTATAATAAAGTAACAGATATTTTAAGTAAACAAAACGAAACATGTCTTGACAAGTAAAAAGAACAAAGAAAGATAATAACATTATCTAGGTAGACCGTTATTGATGATTGAAACAAAGAATAATAAAAAGACCATCATAATAAAGATTGACAATAATATTAGTATTTTAAAATGTAAAGAAGTTAAGAATAAAGATAAGGATAACCTACTGAAAACAATGTTAATAAACAAAATCAAGAGTCAACATGTTGTCAAAACAAATATGATAAAATATTAGAAAAAGTAAATAAACAAAGTAATAAAAACATGTTTATTCTTGATATTGAAAAACATTAAATTTAAGAAAATGATAAAGAATAAAATATACTTAAATAAATATGACAATATAAAAATATTCCATGTTATTCCTGATAAATAAAATAACAATTTTGTAAATGATCTTGAAAACAAAAGATTGTCTATTAATAAAAATAAACAAGATCATAAAATTAAAATAGTATAAATAGAGAAGAAAAATAGTTTTTAGTTGAGTAATAGTCTTTAATTCCTAGTTATAAACATAACGTGTAATTTCTCAAATTCAGTTCTTATATAAAAGAATACTATAATATTGTTAATAAAGAAAATAATAATAATAAATAAAAATTGAATATAAAATAAATTGTGTTCTAATAAATTATTAATAAAATATTGTATTATAAGGTTTTGGTTAAATAAAAATAAAAAGAATAAAAAAAAAATATAATTTATATTTTTTTTTATATAAATTCGGTTACGTAAATACAAAAGTGGCGCAGTCGGTAGGATCCTCTACCGAAGTAAAAGGATCTAGTGATCGAACCGATTTGCATATTTAATTAAAATAAAAACATTTACGGACACAAAGTAAAATCATTAAAAATTTTTTTTTACGCAGAAACGAAGTAGTGAAATTATTTATTTTATGCCAAAAAATAAAAAAAACAATAAAAATAACCAACCTTACATAAAACACTTAAGTGACAATATTCTAAATATGTTTTCGCAAAACAGTGATACAAAACCAAAGTTGACCCAAAAAGAAGGGCAACAAATTGATCTTCAACAAGAAGAACAAGGTTCTGCACAACAACAACAACAACAATATATAAGTGAACAACAATTTATGCAACAATATCAACAAATGGCTATTCGACTAGAACAACAAGAACGAGAACTCACAATATTAAGATATACAACTTCAACAGACCATACCAGAAAGGAAATACAATACTTGAGACCATTCAGTGGTGAGGACAATTACTCAATTACATCTTTTATCAACTCCATCGAAGATACTATCAACATCAGCTCAGACTCAGCAACTTACAGGCAATTTATAAAAACCATTTACAACGAGAAAATAACAGGGATAGCAAAACGGAGAATTCTTGACATCGAAGATAGGTGCGATTGGAAACAAATCAAAGATCGACTCAAAAAGGAGTTTAAACCCACAACTCAACTTACAGAGATATCAGCAAAAGCTTTTAATATGAAGGTATGTGATATTGAAGATTTAATTTATAATTTCGATAGTTTAAGAAGTCAAGCACATGAGTTATATCATTTCTCCGAAAAATCAAATGTGGAAGCAAGTCCACAAGTTATAGACCACATGTTAATTTTAGCTATAAAAAGAATGATAGGCGGGTTAAGTCAAAGATTCATTAGCGAAATAAATAATTATCAAGACTTAAAAGACGAACTTTTAAAAATGTCAGACTGTAATGAAATAATTAAGGGGGAGTTTAGAAAAACTTTTAATAAACAAAATAAAAACTTTAGAAATTATAATAATCAACAAAGCAATAATTTTAATAGTAGATACAATAATAAAAATGTGGGAATAAATCACGGAAATAATAGTTCCAATAATCAATTTAATTCCCCACAAAACAATGGCTATAATAACGTAAATAGATATCATACAAATAACTACCAAGGACGAAACTTAGACTATACAAACCGACAAAACAACCATTTTCAAAATAAAAATTTTAACAGAAATAATAACTATCAAACTGGACATTACTCTGGACAGTTTAGACAACAAGATAATAATAGGTTTGGACAGTTCAAAGACAATTCAGGTCAGTATAGACAAAGAACGAATTCGGGTCAATTTAGAAATAATCCCACCAGTCGGGACCATGAGGGTGTCGAACCCATGGAAATAGAAAATATTGAAGGTAGTTCACAAAATTTTCGGGTGAAGCCTCAGACAATAGATTACCCATAATAAAATTAAACATAGAAAATAGGGAAATTAAGTGTTTGGTTGATACGGGATCAACAACTAGTATAATACGTCATGATATTTTAAAATACCCAAAAATAAAACTCGAAAACCCTCTAGTATATTCAACAATTAGTGGAACAAATACAATTTCTCATAAAATAATCACTCCTATTCCTAAAGAAATGAAACAAGTCGGTAATATTCATTGGAAAGTAGTGGATTTATCTAGTAGGTCATATGATGGAATAATCGGACAAAACGTCCTTAATAAATTAAAGGCAAAGATAAATTTAGAAAAAAAATTTGTTGAAATAAATGAAAATAAGATTCGATTTATAGATAGCGGCTATCCACACGAGATAGAAAAAATATTCAATATAGAAATTAATAGACCTTGTCAATCCATACTCGAAAAAATTAGTTTAGATCATTTAAACGACGAAGAGAAGTTGGAAATAAAAAATATTATAAGAACATATTCAGATGTATTTTTTAAAGAGGGAGACAGATTGACTGCCACTAGCGAGGTAGTACATGAAATAATAACCACGACAAATCAACAAGTCAATACTAAGTCTTATAGGTTCCCTAAAATTCATGAGGAGGAGATAAATAAACAATTATTAGAAATGGAAGATCAGAATATAATAGTAAAAAGTAATTCAAAATATAATAGTCCTTTATGGATAGTTCCAAAAAAATTAGACAATTCAGGTGAAAAGAAATGGAGAATAGTAATAGATTACAGGAAATTAAATGAAATAACAATAGACGATAAATTTCCGATACCTAATATTGATGGAATTTTAGACAAACTAGGTAGGTCACAATATTTTACCACTCTGGACCTTGCAAAAGGGTTCCATCAAATTTTAATTAGTCCCGAGGATAGAAAAAAGACAGCTTTTCAAACACCATTAGGGTTTTATGAATTCGTAAGAATGCCGTTCGGTCTAAAGAACGCACCGGCTACCTTTCAGAGACTTATGAATTCGGTCCTTAGGGAGTACATAAACAAAATATGTGTTGTGTATTTAGATGATATTTTAATTTTTAGTACCACATTAAAGGAACACATAGAAAACATTAGGAAAATATTTAATAGACTTAGACAGAAAGGGCTTAAAGTACAAATAGATAAATGCAATTTTATGCGAAAGGAAACGGAATTCTTAGGACACATTTTAACAGCAGAAGGAATAAAGCCAAATCCAAATAAAATTAAAGTAATAGAACAGCTCAAATTACCAACTACACAAAAACAGATCAAATCATTCTTAGGCATTACAGGATATTATAGGAAATTTATAAGGGACTACGTGAAAGTAGCACATCCGATAACAAAATATTTGAAAAAAAATTGTAAAGTAAATATAAACGATCCAAACTACATAAATGCATTTGAAAAACTTATGAATTTAATAACCCGTTCTTAAATATCCAAATTTTGAAAGAAATTTTACTCTAACAACTGACGCCAGCAATTTTGCTGTCGGGGCTGTTCTCTCTCAAGAGGGACATCCTATATGCTACGCATCCAGGACATTAAATGACCATGAAAGGAACTACTCTGCTACAGATAAAGAGTTATTGGCAATAGTTTGGGCAACAAATTATTTCAGGCCTTATTTGTATGGAAAAGAATTTGATGTTTTTACTGATCATCAACCATTAAAGTATATGTACGTTAAATATAGAGGACAGGATTTCAGCTCTAGGCACCAAAGGTGGTTGTTAAAATTAGGAGAGTATAAGATTAGGATGGAATATATAAAAGGGAAAGAAAATGTTGCCGCGGATTTTCTTAGTAGAATCAATACACATACAAATGAAAAAAATATGATAGAAGGTAATAATAAAACAATTTCTGAATCGTTAAAAGAACTAACATCTACACCAAGAGAATCAATAACATTCGAAAATATGGAAATAGACGAACAATTAAATTTAGAAAGGGAAGAAAATGGTTCTGTCGATATGCAAACAATACATTCCGCTGAAGAAGAGTTAAATGACCACATTCCTATATTGGAAACAACTGTTAATAGATTTAAAACTCAAATAATATTATTAGAAACAAAAGAAATAGAATTTAGGAAAATTTTTGGTAACAGGAGAATTTTTATTGATAGAAATGATTTAACTAACAACTTACCTGATTTATTAAGAAAGTATATTTCAAAGGGTAGAATAGCAATTTATTCTGAACTTTCTGATCACGAATACAATATATTACAACAAAAAATTAGGGAATTATATTCAAACGACACAACTTTAAAATTTGTCAAATGTAGTTTTTATGCAAAAGATATTGAAAATGAGGAAGACTGTCTTAAACAGGTCTCATTATATCACACCAAAGAATCAGGACATTCAGGTATAATAGAAAATTATGAAAGTTTGAAATCTAAAATATATAGGCCAAATTTAAAGGTACTAATTAATAAAGTTATAAATAATTGTGATACTTGTACAGCAGGTAAATACGATAGAAAACCCATTAAAAAGAAATTCGAATTAACAGAAACCCCAAATGATATAAATCAAATAATTCACATAGATGTATATGTAAATCAAAAGAATTCATTTTTAAATTTCATCGATAAATTCTCAAAACATGTTGTAAGTTTATATTTAGAAGATAGGAATTACCAAACAATGATAGAAAAAATTAGACTTTTCATATCAATAAAAGGGAAAATGAAAAAAATAATATGCGACAACGAATTTAAGAGTATTAATATTCAAGATTTTTGCAAAAATGAGGGTATAGAAATTCATTATGTTAAACCCAATAGCCACACAGGGAATTCAGATGTAGAACGCATAAATAACACCATTACGGAGAAAATAAGGATTTTAAATATTGATAACAAATTGCCTATAAGAGAACAAATGGTTAAAGCGGTAGAATATTATAATGGGAACTACCATTCTACGATTGGAACTTCACCTTTAGAAATACAAGAAGGTAGGGTAGACAAAACAAAGATTTTTAATAGAATGCTTAAAATAAAAACAGGAAGAATAAAAAAAATAAATAAAGGTAGGGAAATATATAAAGAAAAACGACTTGAAGGTTTCATTAAAAATTACAAAGCTCTTCGACACAAACACTTACCAAAATTTCGAAAATTTAAATTAAAAAATATTCATGAATGTAACATTAAGAGACCACTTAAATTCACAGATACTGGATAGGGATATTGATATGCTTTCTGACAATAATACCAATCAACGGACGACTACTAGTACAGGAAATAAATAACGAAGTGGGATTTACGACTATAAGGGTTGATACAGTAAAACTAGTAACAAAGACAAATATTATTTTACACTTAATAGGTCCAACAGAAATTTTAAAAATAATAAATAACATGGAAATAAATATAGAAAATAGAGACATAAGAAACAAAGACCTATTACTAACAGAACTTAAAGACTTGACACACAGAATACACACACTAATACCCAGACATAATAGAAGAAGACGAGGACTTTTGAACGTTATTGGCAGTACATCAAAATGGTTGTTTGGTACTATGGACGAAGAAGACAGATGTAATATTGAACGACACTTAAATAATATAGATATTAATAACCATAATTTAATAAACAATATAAATAGCCAAATAAAAATAAATAGTCAATTTAACGGAGCTTTAAAACAATTAGAAAAAGTTATATTAGATGACAGGAAATTAATACTAGGGGAACTTGATAAAATTAATATAAATATTAAAGACAGTTTATTTAATGACCAACTTTTAAAGATTCAAGTTTTAAAAAATAAAGTAGAAATTATACAAGAGAATTTAGCGTCTGCTAGGCATGGAATTTTACATCCTAGCATACTGACTAATTCGGAAATGGAAGAATACGAAATAGATTTTGAGAAAATGCAATATATTAAATTAGGAGTCACTAAATTTAAAAACAATTATATAATTTTTGCAATTAAAATACCTAAAACTTTTACGGGGGTCCAGGCAAAAATAATAATACCTGTTCCGAATAAAATAAATAAGGAAATTGATTATGTATCAGAGAAAATTATAGAATTTTATAATAAAACTTACAAATATGAACCATTAAAAACATTAAATGAATTAGGTCAATCTAAACATTGTATTTTTCAAAATAATTGCAAATTAGTAAAAAACGTATTATTAGAAACAATAGGGATTGACGAGGAAACAATAATTGTAAAAAATGCACATGATTTACCAATTCAACAAAATTGTGATGGTAGAAAAATAATTCTTAATGGTAATGTATTAATTCATTACAACAACTGTACTTTAAAAATATTAGATAACGAATTTTCTAATACCAGAGATATTGTAAAGGAAAGGTTTTATTACCCAAACACGATTAATAATATAAATTTTACAGACAAAATTACATTTCAAGATATAATTTTAAAATTTGAAAATAATATTAAAGAAATAAAGGAATCAACAAATAATTCTAAAACTATGTCAATAGGGCAAAATATAATAATGTTAACAATTTTGAAAATAATGTCAGTCCCATTAACGATTCTTATCATGTATTGTACAAAGAAATTTTTCTGTTCTAAAAATGGAATTCAGGAGAATTCCAGACTAAGGGGGGGAGAAGTTACATCCTTACCTAACACTAACACATTAAATAATATTGTACCTACTTATAATAAAGTAACAGATATTTTAAGTAAACAAAACGAAACATGTCTTGACAAGTAAAAAGAACAAAGAAAGATAATAACATTATCTAGGTAGACCGTTATTGATGATTGAAACAAAGAATAATAAAAAGACCATCATAATAAAGATTGACAATAATATTAGTATTTTAAAATGTAAAGAAGTTAAGAATAAAGATAAGGATAACCTACTGAAAACAATGTTAATAAACAAAATCAAGAGTCAACATGTTGTCAAAACAAATATGATAAAATATTAGAAAAAGTAAATAAACAAAGTAATAAAAACATGTTTATTCTTGATATTGAAAAACATTAAATTTAAGAAAATGATAAAGAATAAAATATACTTAAATAAATATGACAATATAAAAATATTCCATGTTAATGCTGATAAATAAAATAACAATTTTGTAAATGATCTTGAAAACAAAAGATTGTCTATTAATAATAATAAACAAGATCATAAAATTAAAATAGTATAAATAGAGAAGAAAAATAGTTTTTAGTTGAGTAATAGTCTTTAATTCCTAGTTATAAACATAACGTGTAATTTCTCAAATTCAGTTCTTATATAAAAGAATACTATAATATTGTTAATAAAGAAAATAATAATAATAAATAAAAATTGAATATAAAATAAATTGTGTTCTAATAAATTATTAATAAAATATTGTATTATAAGGTTTTGGTTAAATAAAAATAAAAAGAATAAAAAAAAAATATAATTTATATTTTTTTTTATATAAATTCGGTTACGTAAATACAAAAGTCGCGTGTATCTCATGTTCGGCTGAACCGATTTTGATGAAATTTTATACGTAAGTTTGTTTCCACCATGGCACGGATCGGTCAACTTTTGGTGTATATCAGGCCTCGGGAACTGCACTTTTTAGCGGGCCTGTTTTACATTTTTGAACATTTTGAAAAAAATATTCAACCGATTTACTTGAAATTTTATATATAAGCTCAGCTCGACCGTCCGCAAAAATTCGTATGTTTTGGAAGAAATCAGGCATCGGCAACTAGACGTTTACTACGGGCCAAATATACATTTTTGTGTATATAAAGAGAAATAATCAACCGATTTCATTGAAATTTAATATATGAACTCCTCGTATTAAAACAATGAACATATAAATTTTTTGGAAAGATCAGGTCTCGAAAACGGATTTGCGGGCCGATTTTACATTTTTCACCATATCCACAGAACAAATTGATGGAATTTCTTGAAATTTGATATTTGAGTTCTGGTTGTTACCGAAACTAACTGGCGAGCATTTCAGGGAATTCGGGTAGCACAAAGCGAAACTCTACTAAGAGCCAAATTTACATTTTTCTAAGTATGTTAACTATAAGATTACTAATGTCCTAAAAATTGGAAAGAAGTATTTAACAGACATTTTTATAATATTCTGTAACACTTTCATTTAACTAGACAATACACAATGCGGTCGGTTATGTGCTGATCACATCAGATTTTTGTTGTTTATTTTCAATGTGTATTTTTTTAATATTTGTTGCCAATTTCTGTGAGCTCCTTTATGCTTTTCTTGAATAATCCTAAATTTATTTTCTTCGTTTTGGATGTTTTATATCAACATTTGGGCTATTCGTATTCTAGAATTTTGGAAGTTTTCCTTGAAAACTTCCTGTAGTTGTTGGATGAAAGTTCTGATAATTTAACACCATTTGTAAGTGTTGGTATGAGTCTGTCTATTTTGTTTAATTTCTCCACTTTTATAAAATATCTATTACACTTATCATAAGCTGGTTCTTAAAGACATTTATTGAGCCTTCGTGATGTGGTATTAGGTTGCTTAGGTGTGGCTGTTTCTGTAGACGATGCTACTACTTCATAAGCTGTTTTGGTGCGTGAAGAATCTGTTGTATAACAAGCAGATAACATATTTCTTTCTGCGAGCTTTCTAACGTTTTAGTTTAGAATTTTTGTTACTATTACTCATTGCAAATGTTAGCAGCTGGTGATGTTAGGAGCTGGTCAGTATCGTGATTTTCTTTGCACCATATAAATAACTTCTTAATTTGTCCAATGCCTACGCGATTACCAGAAGTTTTTTTCATTTTTTGTGTAATTTCCTTCCGTTTTGTTGAGATATCTATAGATGTAAATTATCAGACGATTTTTTCCAATCTCCCCCTGTGAAAAGCCATTTGCAGCGCCATTTGCGTAGTTTGGCGCATTTGTAGTTGGTATAGATGGCTTCTGTAGCTTGGGAAAAATTAATAAGTTGAATTGAATTTTCATTTTCTTTGACTGGTTTGCTTATCCTTGAGCATTTTCTCTACTTGTTAATTTAGTTGAAGGTTTTGCTATAGTGGTAAAATCCTTGATGAACCGTTGGTAGTGAGATGTAAGACCAAAAAATGCTTTCAGATCTTAAAGATTTCCTTGTAATTTAATATTCTTTTAGCTTGCATTTTTCTTGGGTCGGTTTAGATTCCTTTGGTTGTTTTTATAAATCTAAAAAATCAGTTGATTCCCTCAGAAATTTCGATTTACCAAGGTTGACACTTAATAGCGCTTACAAGTATTTGTTTATTTTAACAAATACTTGTAAGCGCTACAAATTTACAGAAAAAGAAAAAACAAAAACTTAATACTCAATTCAGCAACTACTTAAACTATAGTTATACTAAAATCTATTTTAATACAGAAATAATCGCAAAAAAAACACTTGCTAGTTATCTTTTTGTTTTTGATTTTTTTTTCTTCTTTTTTTTTTATTTTTATACAAGATTAAAAAACTTAAGCTGTCAAAGCTACCAGACAAATAAAACAAATTTATGGTAAGTTGGAGGACAAAACTTTTTTTAGTTGTTCTCTACTTTGCCGCAAATCAATAAATTTTTTATATTTATTAACATTATTAAACATCCTATTTATTGGTTCGTATTTCTCATAATTTGTTCGATGAAAAGCAGTAATAAATAGATTTTCTGACCTAAACCGAGTACTAGCATTTAAGTTAGAATCAACAAATGCTTAAACAAAATATCTGCAACGATTCTTCTAGTTTCTAAAGAATTCAGGCTTAAAAGTTTAAGTCAGTCTCCATAGGGTGGCAGATGTATTGGATTATGCCAATTTAGACCACGTGATGCATATTTAATAAAGTTCCTTTGAACCGCCGCAATTCTTCGTTTATACAAAGAATAATGTGGCACCCAAACTTGACTTGCATATTCAAAATTAGACCGAACCAATAATATATACAAAGATTTCAAAATATAAGGATCATTGAATTCTTTACCCCACCTTTTTACAAAAGCAACCTTTGAGTTGGCCTTATTGATTATTGCATTCAAGTGAGTTCTAAAAGTCAATTTTCCAACAATGACAAAAGCAAAATCCTTAAAAAAATCAGCTCTTTCTACAAGCTCATAATTAATACAGTAATAAACAATAAAAGGAGCCAATTTGCGCGTATAAGTAACAACCGCACATTTGTCAATATTAAGGAGCCGATTGTTGTAGTTGCACCAGGTTGAAAAAGAAATCAAATCATCTTGTAATTTATTATTATCCTCCAAGCAGGACCTTAAATATTTTTAGATTATCGGTATAAATTAAAATTGCACTGTACCTAATGACAGAGGTAACATCATTAGTTGCCATTATAAGTAACAAAACCTTCCGGAACCTTTGAATTGGCAAAATACGGACTTGAAATGCAGGATATAAAAGAAACATAGTAATTGCGACCAACCAAATATGATTCAAAACCGTTTAGGAGGAAACCCAGGTCTTTCCAACTTAAATAAGATCACACTATGTGCAAATAGATCAAAAGTTTTCGACAAGTCCGTGTAAATGACATCAGTTTGGAAACCAGACTCCATAGAATTCAAACAGAAAGAAGTCACATCTACTAAATTACTTATGGTTGAACGTTTTTTACAAAACCATGTTGATTCGACACTAAAAGGCCCGAACACTGATCATAGGTGGAATTAAAAACCATAAGTTCAAATTTAGGAATGAACGACAAGTTTGCAATTGGCCGATACTTGGCCACATAATTTTTGGGACCCCTTGTATGAAACGGGACGAAAAAATGCTTCCTTCCGAAACTCCGAAAAATGACTGCAAGAAAGTGAGCGAGTTAACAAAATTGACAGCGGACCAGACAGATATAAAGAGCAGTTTTTTAGTACTATTAGTACTAAAACATTATCAGGCCCCGGAAAACGTCTTTCTCAAGCGCATCCAAATATTTTTTTTCTCGAGAAATTGAAAAATCCATTGAAGAAATCAGCAGAATTGGAAAGGTATGAAGATAATTAAAATTGTCAGAGTTAATATAAAAAATATTATTAGAATACGAGCTGAAAAAGAAATCACTGGTATTTAAGCTAGAATCAATAAATGCTTGAATTCTTGTAGCATCAAATTGCTCATTTTTGATCTGGATAGTGAAGAAAATATCTGCAACGATTCTTCTAGATTCTAAAATATTCATACTGTGTAATATGAAATGAATTATTGGAAGGAAAGCCCTTATAATTCAAAAAAGATAGAAATTGATCACACTTTCTTTTCGAATTAACAAAATTCCAAAACGACTAGATTATTTTTAATTTGATGATCCATAATAACAAGGTAATTGTCGTATTTGGACTGCAGGGCAACTTTGTAGAGATTAAATAGATAAACAAATTCGTTATATCTATATCCAGCTCTATATTTCATATACAAATTCCAGGCTTGGTTTTTTTTTGTTTTTCAATTTTTCAACTCTTTATCAAACCACGGTGGGGAAGGGTTAACGAACCTGTCACATTTAATAGGAGTAAATAAGGTAAAGGCATGATTTAGAACGTTGTAAAAACTAACCACCATTTCAATAATCTCCAAGTTTCGCTTTTTTAATTATAAAAGCATGAAGAACAAATTGGAGGATGATAATTATCTACATTAACTAAAGGTAAACCACCGTCATTTACAATTAAGTTACATCAATCTGTAGTAAAAATCAAGTCCAATTGCCTTTTTTGAAAATTAACTTTATTAGAAATTTTTTGGAGATCATTAATGTTTAAACCATCTATTAAAATTGCCTCAGAATCATTTGCAATATGACCGGTATTAAAAAGATCATATTCTTCATCATGAAGCGTCTACGAAATATTTGGAAGATTAACATCTCCAAACAAAATTTATTCATCTTTTAAAATCATGAAAAAATTAATATAACCAATACCGGCACAAATTTTTTTATAGGTTTCAAAGGATGAATTTGGATGAATATAACAATTCACTATAAAAATATTCTTGCAAATTAAGTCCATCTTTATAGTAAGAATTTCCAAAAACGAAAACTGGTACAAATCTATCTGATTCGTATTAAAACTATTTTTAACCGAAACCAGAACACCTCCGTGTTTTGTGATCAATGTTCCTCCAACAAAATCACTTGAGACAGTACCACATCTTTCCCATCTATAAACAGAATAACTGTTCCTAAATAATTCAAGAGAATTAATCGTATGGCAAAGCTAGGCCTCAGTTAAAATAAAAATATCACAATCAAGGACAATCGAATTTAGAAAAACTTCAGAGTTTTTAGTACGTAAGGCTCTAATATTCTAATAGTAAATCGAAATAAAAGTAGGTTGGAAATTTATATTATTGCAGTTAATAGCGCTGGTGTTATTGTCAGTACAACTTAGATTTGGCGCGCCGTAGCTAGAAACGAAAATATTGACCGTGGTTTTCTCTCCTCTATTGAAGGTGATTCATTCTTCTATTAGCAATGTGACCACGGTAAGTTTTTCAATTCTCTTCGACATCTTGGGGAGACATACTCATCTCTTCATGGAATTTTATGTACAAATGCCTTAAATTCTGAAGATCGCATGGCAACCCCTCCTGCCGGATCAAAACCTTAATATTTGTTTTTGTTTTTTAATCAACACAAACATAACCCTTTTGGTCATGCAAGTAAGACAAAAATAGCCTAACATTTTCATAAATCCGGTGATCTCTAAGACGCGACAGCACATACTTACCATCACCGTCTTCAACCGCCCTTTGCGTTTTTTCTTTTCGTGTATATCGATTTATTAATTTTATAAAAATTATAAAATTTTTTTGATGACATAGCGATTCAGATTTTGATATGATTAAAAATTAAAAAAAAAAATTTTTTTACTTATATTATATTATTTTTTTTCGTAAACGCTTAAACCAAGATTGCTGAGTTGCAAATTATAGATTATAAGACTCGAAAATAAATTAGTAAAAAAAATAAACTACAGTAATTACGAGTGAAAATAATTGATTTAATTAACATCGGTACACGTCTTATCTGTTTCACTGCGAAATATAGAATGTTCTAAAATTCTTTAATAGTTTATTTAACACTTGTCACTGCGAGAGCTCACACTATTTTAAAACAAGGACAAAGATGCTTACTAATGCATTTTAAAAACTTTAAAATTAAATGAAAGGGATAAAGGAACAAAGTCATTGTGTATGATGTGATATAAATCGCCTAAAAACACTATAATTTTTATACACAAGCTAGTGTAATAAACACGCTGATTGAATTTTTAAATTTTATTGATTTTGTTGATAAATATTTTTAAAATATTTGTATACTAGTTTATTACAGGTTAAATTTTAAATGAATATTTGAGTTGCAAAAAATGCTTTATTATTTTTAAATTTATGTTCACAATTCTAAAAAAAAATATGCAAATCTATTTCTTGTTAATAAAATTAATATTTTTAATATTTTTAAACAAGTGCTTTACTGGTAAAGCCAACTTCATGATTTTAAACCAAAATAAAATTTAATTTATGTATTTTTCTATCCATGCATTATTAAATCAATGTTACATACATTAAAAGTAAAACTACAATTTCTGTCTCGTATTCTGTTAATGATAACGTACATTATTATAACTTACTTTTTTATTTAGATTAAAAATTTTTTATTTAGATAAAAAAATTACCTCATCCTTCCCTTTCACTACGCACATTTTAACATCATCCTCAGGCGAAGACCACACTAAGCGTTGTTGCTCTGTCAGATCATGTATACTCAAATTATATACAACATTTCTGAAAAAAAAAATAAAAATAAAAAAAAGTGAACATGAATATAGTTTCAAACAGAAACTGAATAGTTTTTTGAACGTTTTCTTCTTATATGTATGATAATAACTTTGTTTATTTTACTCTAAAGAGTGAAATAACTATAAAAAGCATTATTTTTTAAAGTGGTCATCATAAAGCACATTATCAAAAACATCTTAACTACATAAACAACATGTTAATTTTAGAATTTTAAATGGGCGCTATCGCATCAAAAAATTTGCAAACTGTCTTTTATGTCAAAACAATAATGTACTATACTAATATAAGATACTTTTTTAAAATATGCTGTACAGTTTTAGGCCCAGTTGTTTAAAACTAAGGAAAACTTATATTTTTGCCTATAGGTACGGGAACTCACTCTATAGTGTTTATTAATTAAAATTGTTAATTAAAATTAAAGTAGTAGAACCCTCGCAATACAACTTATTTGAATAGCCTTGTCATCTCTATTTTGACCATTAATTACACAATTCTTTAACCAAACGAACTTAAATTTTTACTTATATCTGTTTTTCACTACTTTCTTTATTATTTTTTCTGTTAATAAAAGAAAGTGCATTATTTATAAAAACTTTGTCAATAGGTCAGTCTTTGACTTTGTCATTTATAGTTATTCAATTAGTAATGATTTTAAATGAATTTGAGTTTTGAAATAAGTAACGAAATCACTCTATTCTTTCCATTATTTCATGAGCAAATCAAAAAAAGCGAATCATATCATATCAAAAATAGTAAACTGAAATAAAATCAAATTGAGTTATGTGAAAATTTTGTTATTTTTTTTAATAAAACTGAATTTAATTGCCATTATATTTTATTTTTCACTTCATGGAAGTTAGATAAAAACATTCGATAAAAACATTCGGTGCACGGAGATATAGAAATAAAGCAATATATAAGGAAAAATATTTTGTGCATATTGATTCATACTTTATGAAATATATTTATTACCGATACGTGCGTATGTATATTCATAGGAAACATATTTATTTTTATTGTTGTTTATGATTATAATATATTTTGATATATTATGATTAGAATTATTTTTTAGCAAGCTGTCGGTCTACCGGTCTGTCTGTGTGTGCACGCATGAATTTTAAAGCTCGACTGAACATATTTCAGGAAATTTTATGTGTTGTATATCAGATTGCTTTTTACTGATATACAACTTACTGATTCGGATTTATTGATTACTTGCTTCTAACTGGACTTTTTGTGGGTCAATTTTAGATTTTTGACATATAAAGAGAAATTATTAACAGATTTCTTTGAAATTTAATATTTATATTTAATAGTGACGAAGCAATGAACATATAAATTTTTTGGAACGATCAGGGCTCGGAAATCGAACTAGGGCCGAATTTAAAATTTTTATTGTGTCTATACGTAACTAAATATCTAAATGGCCAATGTGCGAGAAAATAGACAAAAAACGACTCTGGAGATATGTGATCTCGACTGCTTAACAACGGAAGAAGAGATACAATTCGATAGATGTTGTGATAATAAGTGAGCAATACCGAAACAAGAACAACGGAAATTTGTACACTGACAAGATTGGAACGACAGCTGTTTGGGTAGTCAACCTTGCGAGGGTACCAAACGTTGGACAACGGGCCGAAGAGGGTATCGTCTGGATCACTGGAGGCGGAATAGTTGTAATGAGCTGCTACTTAACACCAAATCAAACAGCAATGGAGTATCGATCGAAATGGAACAAATTTCGAACAATTGGAACAAAGACATGGAATAGGATAAAATAATTGTGGGAGATTTTAATACCAAGGCGATTGAGTGGGGTATGCCGCAAACTGACGCAAAAGGAAGACAAATACTGGAGGTGGCTGCTAGAAGAAATTTGGAAACACTACAACTTTTAGACGACCGGGATACACAGAGAACATACCAGATATTGCGTTATCATCGGAGAGATTGTCAGGCAATATAATGGGCTGGGCAATAATTGAGGATTACACAGGAAGCGACTACCAATATATCACATTTGAGATACGGGCTCCCGTACGGAATTTACAGGGAGCTCTGCTACGAAACAGCAAGTGGAATATAAGAAAAATGACCACTATCAGGATGGCTACCTCCAAAAGAGAAAATTTCGAGGTGTGGTCACGAGCATCCGAACGGACAGGACGACTTCAGCCAGAAGCAGTAGCAGAAGCAACAATGAAAATAATTACAACTGCATGTAATAAGTCTATGCCCCGGAAGAAAGAGGGGGGACACAGACGGCCAGTGTACTGGCGGACAGAGGAGATAGCAGAACTACGAAGGAGATGTCTGAGCGAAAGCTCAGACGATGGAGATATGAACATGGCGAAGTTAATTTTTACATCACGCAGTTTTTGTCGGGTTATGTATATTTTCGGGCATACTTACACAGAATGGGAAGGTTGAGGAGCTCTGAATGCATTTACTGCGGCGGAGCGTAAGATACTGTCTTCAACACTTTTTTCGAATACAGCGTTGTAGAAACTGAACGTCGAGGCGTAGAAACAGCCATCGGAATAATGATTCCAGAGAACATCGTGGGACGAATGCTAGAGAGCAAGGATAATTGGGTCGTAATAGCGAAATACATAAAAATGTTGTTACACAAGAAGAAGAGGCTGAAATATTAGGATTAAGCAGACGAGATAGAAGCGGCATAATTTAGGATGCGTAAAAATCAAAAAGAGGAGAATTAAAAAGGAGGATAGGTTTTATCATGAAAGAGAGCAGCACGGTCCAATTTGAAGTAATGCGAAACGCGGGTCCAGATTGGATCCACCTTGGAATGGTGGGTGTTTTTGTCGATAGGAGTCCGACAGTATTGAGGTGTGCGGAACCATCTCATTCCCCATGAAGGGTTTCACCTACTTGTCCACGTGGACTAACAAAAAAAACATTGGCCCTACTAAAATATTCGTTTGTGTAAAATTTTAATGTCACAGCTTTAATAGTTCCTAAGATATAGCTAAATAACTTTTGAAGTTGTACGGCAGCTACCAGAAGGAGCCAAGCAATTTCAGCAACTCTCATCAAGCACATTGGCCTTACTAGGTATATACTTGTACGAAATTTTAATACAACTTTCATAGTTGCTTCAAGATATAGCTAAATAAATTTTGAAGTGGTGTGGCAGCTACCCGAACCAATAACCCGATCATGTCCAATTTAAATATGTTCTGGCACTTACTACAATAAATCATTTGTGAAAATTTGGTGAACTTAGCTCAATTAGTTATTGAGTTATCCGTGGGAAGGACGGGATAACTCAATACACTTGAGTCTGTATCTCAAAGTCATATACTTGAGTCTATATCTTAGAACATTATTACTTAACGTTACAAACGGCAAGGCAAATTTAGTATACTCTTCGAACATACGTTCGTGCGGGTATAAAAATAGGTAGACATCTATTTCGTCCCTTCTAGAGTAACTCCGATGTATATAAAATTGAAAATAAAAAGGTATGCTTCTAAACTCTTTTTAGCTTAGGGATTTTTTTGTCGAACTACTCCTTAAATAGATATACCTTGATTATAACAATATTATGAATAATATATATGTATATGGTGATAATATTAATATCTAATATATAATTGTTTCTGTTGCGCAGCAGGTTTATTCAATTATGAATGCTTTCTGCGATGTGAATACAATATGCACAAGCACATAACATACATAATATTAGAATTGAGAATTAAGAATACATTTATTTTGTTTTTTTTTGTATCTTACTTCTTTTTTTATTATTTATTGTAAAAATCTGCCCATAATTTGTGTATTATATATATTGTATAAGATTGTACATTTTCCAAAAAATACACATGTACATAAATGTACACACATACTGTAAACAATTCAAATATCCCAAGGACAAAACCAAGACTAATAGTGCAGTAATTATGACACTGGTCCCTGAACTTAAAAGTTTCGTGTTAAAACTCTGGTTAGGTCACTATAAAGTTATTTTTATTATTTTTAAATATCATACATAATATATTCAAAATTGACATTGTTAATTTTGTCTCGATAAGATTCTAAAAATTGTAATTAAAAAATGGACCTATGAGACCTATGGCAAGATGTGTTTCCTGAGGACGTATATTTTACATAATATTTCGTTCAAAATAAAAAATTGCGTATGTTGGTTAGTAAATCATGCAATTTATACCTGCATGTTACTTCTACTCCTTTCTTAATATGCTAAAAAAAGTTTAACATAAATTATAATAAAGTTCTACTTGTAAAAAATCCACAATGTAAATAATAGATCCGCGAGTATAATATATTGTGTCCACAAATACACTCAAAAATCATTAGAAGATGAAGACGAAAATTTTTATTTTGTACAGAAAATCAATCTTAATATTTTTATACATGTTATGTAGATTTTCATATACATCCCAAGAGCCTTAGAAAGTTACGGAAAACAAAAAAAAATGTTCGAAATACATTAAGGTGCGACCGTAAGTTATGACGAAAAAAAATTAATTCTTTGTATTGTGATAATTGATAAAAGAAGACAATCAAATTAAATCATTTGTTTATAGTTCATAGTTACATGATTTGATGTTTGCAAGTTTTATAAGAATTCAAAAATACACTCAAGTGGGTAATCCTGTGTTATTGAAAAACTATTATAAACTTTTATTTTACAAGTAATCAAAAGAAAAAGTTTCCTTACTGGGACCCTTTACGAAGTGATTAATTGGTAAAACAATCTTCTAATATAACTTAAGAAAGCCATTATTTAACTCTGCTATTTTAATCACGCAAAACTTCTAGAAAGACGCGGTGGTTAAGTTAAATTTAAAACAGGGATCCAACAAATTTTCGCCCTTGCAACTATAAAAGTAGGAAAAATAAATTGGAGAATGGTAATTATCTACATTAACTAAAGGTATACTATCATTAACTATTAAATTACAATAATCAGTTGTAAAAATCTAGGCTCTATTTTAGCTGCAGTCTCTAAAAAGTAAATTTGCTAGTAATTTGCTGGAGGCCATTAACGTTTAAACTATATATGAAACTTGCTTTGGAATCATTTGCAATACGATCAGATATTAAAAAGCATTTCTCATCCAAGAAATATTTGGAAGCTTGAAATCTCCAAACAAAAGTAATTTATCACCTGAATTCATGAGCGAATTTACCAAGATGGCGGAAACTAACTTAACGTAGTATTCTGGTAAGTGTAATAAAGATTGTAAATTAAATGGAAAAGATTTTTTATTTGGTGATATAGTACGCAACAAACCATTTCATAAAATTTGTACTGGTCTATCCAGTCAAAAGTTAATTAGAAATTAAAAAAAGATACATAAGATAAAAAATTGTTTTTTTCTAAAATGTAAATCATTTCGCGATCACCGTCGCAGTACATTATCTTTGCCTTCAATTTATATTGAACTATTTACACTTTAATTCAAAATACTTAAATGAAGATCAGTGCACAATTCTCAATCGCTTAATAAAAAACTTGATCTATTACTCAATAAAAATGAATATCTTGAAAATGAAATAAAAAGCTTAAGAACAACTATAAATGATTATAAAAATATAACCGAAAATCTTATAAGTGAAAATAGAAATCTAAATAATTAAATAGATATTTTGAAATCAAAATTAAATAATAAGTATATCGTAAAAAATACATAAACAAAAACAAGCTAATTGAAGTAATTGTGTATAAATAATATAAGGAACATAAGAAAAATGAAAATTACATCAATTCGGGTAAATTCTTAAATAACAATTCTAATCGGCCGGTGTTTATTAATAGAAGTTTTTCAAATTATTATAACTTTTTAATTTATCATATGTTTAAGCGAAAAAAATTTTTTGTTGGTTGCAAATAATCTGGCAAGTTGAAATATTTTAGAATATTAGTAAACGTATCGTATGCATTGAAACATTTATGCAATAACTCACTTATCTAAAGGTTAAGTTCAATTCGGTAAAAAATCATTATAAATAATCATAAGAAATATTTGTTTTAAATTTTTAAAATTGAAATAAAAATAAAAAATTCATAGTTTATATTACAATAAATGTAATGACAATTACTGATTACAAATTTTAAGTTTTTTGCTAATTATATTTGTCTTTTTCAAATTATATACATATATGTAAATTAAAATTTTTTTTATTTTAATAGTCAATTTTGTTTTTAAATCGCTTCGCTTTTATAATATGGATACACCATTTCTCCACCTTATACTGGAATAAGTTACAGAAATAAAACTCCCGCTTTTAAAATTCTTAATATTTTTAGCACTTTTCCAAAAATTTTTTGAAAAAAAGTGCTTATTAGAAAGCTGAAATTTTATATGTACATAGATCTTTACTAGAAACTTATTTCTGTAGAACAAAATTTTTACCTATCTCCTCCCCTCTAGAAGTTATACCCCCCCAAAACCCTAAAAATGGCCTTTTTTAACTATTTGTTGCAATGAAACCATAAGCATTTTTGAAATTTTGCAAACGCAGAAAAGCAGCGGCTTGCTTCCCCTAGCGCGGCATACTATATTTGAACTTTAGAAAAACAAAATGGCCGTTCAAATTTACCGTTATCTAAAGTCCTTTTTTTGCAAATTTTTGATGTCGTTTTTTTTTCCAAACTACAGCCTGTAGAAGCTTGAAATTTTAGGAGCTTTTAGACATTATCAAATAGTTCATTTCGCTAGAAGAAAATTTTTTTCCATCTCCACCCCCTCTCAAGTTATCGCCTCTTGAAATTTGTAAAATTTGAATTTTTGACACCTTATATTTCCGAAACCGCAAGCTTTTTCAAATTTCTATTAACGCAAAAAGTTAACGGTAAATTCCATGAAATTAAAAAATATAATTATTTTTCTTAACTCACAAAATTAAACCTTAAAATCGAGCATTATGTTAACCCCACTTTATATTAATTTTTGCTTTATTTCAAAGACTGCATAAATCATTCATCCTAAATATATGCAACCCTAGAAATAGTTTTGTATATGAATGAAAATAATTTTAATAGTGTGATAGGTACATAGACTACATAGACTGTATTTAAAAGCAAAATTTTCATTTGTTGAAGGGAAAAGTGCTACAATACAAACCATTGGTTTGACCCAACTTTATTTCCTTTATATACAAAAAAAAAAAAAAAAATAAATCCCGCTTTTAAACATACATTATAAAAAAACAGGTAGACATCTATTGCGTACTTTTTCCTCTCTCAAAAATTTTTATGTGTATAAAAATGAAAATAGCAAGGTTTACTGCTTAATTCTTTTAGCTAAGGGAATTTTTTTTATACAAATATTGGTGAGTAATTGCATTAGTGTGATGTAAACGGAGAGTCGAACTACTTATAATAGATATACTTTGGTATAACTTTATTTCATATGTTAGTATATGAATCATTCAAGAATTATATTTCTTTGTTGAATTTATTTTGTTTGCAGAAAATTTTATTATAATAACAATAATATGTAATAATATGCAATGGCTTTTACTGCGTAGCAGACTTATTCAATTTGTGAGCAAAATCTGAATACACTTTATATGATACGATTTTGCGAATACGATATACATAACATAAAATGTATGAGCATTGAGCATTTAAAAAACACTTTTTTTCGTTTCGTTCTTTGTCATTCTTTTTTTCTTCGTTTTTTCTTTTTATCGTAAATCTGGCTGCAATTTGCGTATTATATATAAGATTACTAATATGGCTATTTCTATTAATAATATTTTTATTGATATTATTATTATTATAATTATTATTGTTATTATTATAATTACTATCATTATTATTATTATTATTATTATTATTATTATTATTATTATTATTATTATTATTATTATTATTATTATTATTATTTTTATTATTATTATTATTTACTATTACTATTATTGCTATTATTGCTTATACGAATATTTTTATTAATATTGTTAATATTATTGTTATTATTATTATTATTATTATTATTATTATTATTATATATTATTATTACAATTTTCATTATTATTAATATTTTTGCTTTTATTATTATTATTATTATTAGTATTATTATTATTATTATTATTATTATTATTATTATTATTATTATTATTATTATTATTATTATTATTATTATTATTTTTATTATTCTTTGTATATATTTCTTATTCCTACTCTCTTTATTATTATTATTACTCTTATTATTATAAAATAAGCAATCTATTGTTTTTTTTGTTATTATTTTTTGGTATTATTTTGATAATAATAATAATAATAATAGTAATAATAATAATAATAATAATAAATTACAATTACAATACAAGTAGCAATAAAAAAAAATCTCATTATTTTGGTTACTAATTGTATTACTCTTATTAATATTATGGTTAGTATAAGACCTAATTTTTTTATTAAGGGCTAGTGTTAATTATTGAACTAAGATTTGTGTAACTCAAATTAGATATAGCTTGGATATCAGTACTGCCCAACTCACTCACTTCAATCAGTGATTTCCCTTTATGTCTCCGACACCATTTACGAGGCCTCAGGAAAACTTTGAGAATGAGTTTAGACTTGCCATCAGAAAACCTTTCACTAGATTCCTTTAGTCCATTCAAGCGATATACCAAATCATAAAGAGACCAATCCTTGGCAAATTTATTAACTATAGCAGGTAACGTCACTTCACTAGAATATTTGACGATGTAATTACACTTATTTGGCTAAAAAATTTATCTGACGCAAGTATCTCTTCGTATGTTGCCAAGACCGATGGAACTCATTGAGTAACGGTTATTGATGTTTTTTAAAACCCAATAGGACACTATCACTATAGACATTTCATGCAACACTTCAGATAGAAGAATGTTTCGTGAATAATTAACATGCAAGTATAGCGTATCTATTTTAGCTTACAGTGAACTGAAGTTGCAAAAAATATGTTCACCGGTGCTTTGAATTTCACTTGATTTTGCTGAAGGCTGCCGCAGATTGTGGCTCACAATTTCTTCAGGCATACAAAACCGTTTAGAGAGTTATTTGTTAAGTCAAAATTTTGCACCATATCTTCAAAACTTGAAGTATTGGTCGCAATTATGTTGCTAACCTTGACAATCAATCATCTTTTTAGGTCAACCAAATTAATAATTAGGGAGGCAAGGTTATTAAAGGATAACCAAAGCGTTGTTCCTAAGCTTTGACAATCGTCATAAATTAACTATTTCTTAAGAAACTGATGATACGCTTACAAAAAACCCCGGACGTGACTTTTGCTGTTTTAGTATCTAAATTTGTTCGTGATACGATCTCACATTTGAAAATTTGGTTTATTATTGTACTATTAGCAAATTTTCAACCAAATAAAAAATTATAATTTGGAAAATATTGATAACGCAGCAAAATTGTATACAGGGTGATTCAGTAAAGAGTACAATATTTATTACTAATACACTATTTACTAATTTTTATAGTAATGGTTTTTTATAGTAATAGTTTAATAATTTTTATAGTTTTAACTTGTATAATAAATTTTTGTAGTTACGCTTGGGCAAGTAGAAATTTCGCAAAAAATCAATAAAATCCCTGTAGCTTACAAACAGATGAGTTTTGACAACTAGCTTCAGACAAACATTTTACCCATTTTTGGTGTCCTAAACAATGATGTATAATATTGTACTTTTTACTTAGTCACCCTGTATATTAACACGTTTAAGCAAAAATATTTATTTTTTTTCTATTTACGCGCTTAAAACATTTTGCTGAGTTTCTAATAACAAATCATATTCGAAGATAAATTAAAGAATTAATAACATAAATTACGTTTATAAATAAATGTAATTTTTTGTAATAATTATTAATCTCAAAAAATTAATTATATATTCTAATTATTTGACATTTTCGATTGAAATAAAGTTAAATTAATTGGTAGGTTTCCAATTTTAAAAAAAAAATCTTACAGAATTTATTTTAAGCAAAAAAATTGTGAAATGCATGTTTAGTTTTATGTCTCTATAATAAAAATTTACAAAAATATTTTTTAACGGTTATAAAATAGGAGTGCCAATTGACATGGGGTATCAATAGCTATATACTATAAAGCTATAATTACTGACACAAGCTAAAAATTTCAAATTTTGCAAATTTTTCAAGAAGTATGTCGGCAAAGAAAAGACCTTTTAGAAAGACAAAATATTTATAGTACTTGTTAAACCACCCGATATTTGAGAACATACATATGCGTGTCTTCATATGAGTACATGCATACAAATTCGTTTTTTTTAAGCTTCTGCAACATTTTTCTATAACGTAATAAAGTTTTGCAAGAATTTATGCAAGAATTAGTTTTTATACATGTAAACCTGCTAGAGGGTGTCACATTCAATATCGGTTATAACATATCAGCTGTTAAGTCAGTTTATTGAAAATGCACTTTCTCTTTCTGGATTGAGATTTGAGATTTGAGATTGAGATTTTTGAGATTTGGGTTTAAATATTATATATACACTACAACAAAAAATTGTACATACAGCAAAATTTTTTTAGAAAAATTGATATTTTTTTAGCATAAAAAAAGAATTTTTTTAACTTCAATTTCACAAAATAAATAAGAAAACTTAATAATTATTTAACAGTAAATTTGAAAAAATTTTAACATTTTTAAATTTTTTAAAATTTAATAGAGACATAGTCAAAAAATTGTACATACACCAAAAAATTGCACATACAGATAAAAAACAAAATCCAAAATTGTAGAACCGTCAGTTTCAAGAGCCAAATGAGCCTCTAAATAATTTATGTCTTCTAAGATTCAAAAATGCACTGAATTTTTTTATAAATTTTGAACCGCGGCACGGTATAGTATATGACAAGACAACACATCATATTAAAATATTAAAATAATTTGCTTTAAAATGAATAGTAACTGATGCAAAATTCCTATAAATGTACAAAAACTAATTGAAAGAGTAAAGTGAAAGTTATGCTGAAATTGAAGAAATCGTCAAAAGACCAAGAGCTACCGTGCAAAGCGTTATAAAAAACTATAAGACAAACATTTCTTTTAAAATTTTTGTCTTATAGTTTTTGAGAGGTCGCAAAGCTATACTTTCCCAGTATGCAAAGCGAAAAACTGAAAGAATTTTGAAAGATGATCCAAAAGCTATTGCTCCTAAGTCACCTAAGCATGTCTGTAAATCCTCAAGCTGTACGTAATTTCCTTCACGATAGTGGTTTTAAAGGCTGTGTTTCACTCAAAAAACCTTTATTATCTAAAACAAATGTTGAAAAACGTTTAGAGTATGCCAAACAATTTGTTTCACAGCCTGATTCTTTTTGGGAGTCAGTAATATTTGTTGGCAAGTCCAAATTTAACATTTTCGGGTCTGATGGCCGTCGATTCGTTTGGTGTAAAGTCAATATCCGTTTAGAAAACAAAATTTAACTCCCATCATCAAACATGGACGCGGAATCGTTATGGTTTGGGGGACGTTTGGAGCAAATGGTGTGGGAGAGCTAGTATTCGTAGAGTCAACTATGGACAAGATGGGATTTTTGAATATTTTGAAAAAAAAATTGGTCAAAAGCGCTAAGAAAATCGGAATTGATGGTGATTTCATCCTTGTTCATGATAATGATCCAAAGCATTCGTCATATATTGTTTATAGAAACTGGCTTCTTTATAACGTGAAACAGGTTTTGCCACATCCTCCGCAATCCCCCGACCGCAATCCAATTGAGCATATTCGGGATATGTTGGATAAACGATTACGGCAAATAATCATAAATAAAGGAAACCATACTTTTTATTAATTTTATTTTATTTTCATAATATTTGCAATGCATCTGTAATTTTTTTGATGTATGTACAATTTTTTGACTATGTTTTTATTAAGTTTCAACAAAATGAAAAAGTATATAATTTTTTCAAATTTACTTCTAAATTATTATTAAGTTTATTTATTTATTTTCTGAAATTGAAGTTAAAAAAATTCTTTTTTTTTTGTTAAAAAAAAATCAATTTTTCTAAAAATATTTTGCAGTATGTACAATTTGTTGATGTAGTGTAGGTAAAAGGATAATGCTAAATAAAACTAATACTGCACACCTTCTTCTATCTACTTCTAACAGTTGTATTAAACAGTTTAAAATGTACGAATTTTTTTCGTTGGCAAAATTTACGTTTTTATATATTTTAAAATAATCTTTCAGATATGATTATTTTTGCCAATGGCTACTATTATTTTTATTTAAATTGATTTTTCTATTACTTTTTCATAAATATATGTCAATAGCTATATTTGGGTGTCAATAATTAAACCATGTCAATAGTTGTACCAGGGTGTCAATTATTTTTTTTTGGTATTCACGCAAACAAATTTTATTTTTAATGCTTTTATTTAACATTTAATAAATTTTAGAATCCAATTATAAAAGAGGGGTATTTAATTTATATTGTATCGATGCTCAAATTTTTATAATTCTGTTTTATAAGAAATACCGCTTAAGATTGTCCGGTACTTGTTTAATTTAATAATTTATTGTATCCGGTACGCTAGTACTTTATTTTCATTTATATTAAATGAAACAAAACTTCAACAATTCTTAAAAATATTTGTCTTATAAATAAATGTATAAAGGAATAAAGTTGGATCAAACCAATGGCTTGAAAATATTGTTTTTAAAAACAATCTATATACCTACGACACTTAAATACCACATATCCTACTACATATTAAAATTACTTTCATTCACATACGAAACAATTTCCAACATTGCACACATTTAGGATGAACAACTTATGCAATATTTCAAATAAAGAAAAAAAAATTTTCAGTTAACCAGTCTAACTGTTATGAATGAAAACCGAAGCATAATATAATAAGCTTTTGTTTCTCGTTTCTTTAACAAAAATCGCTGATGCGTCTGTGATTTTTATGGAAACATTTTTACGAGGGCTGTCCCAGAATTAAGTAGCCTAGTTTTTTTTTTCAAAATTTTTGTGTTTTCTTGGTTAGACCTACTTAATTCGGACAGCCCTCGTAATTAAAAAAATTTTAAACAAAATTAGTTTTGAATTACACGAAATAATAATAACAACAAAATAAAGTTGAGTCAAACCAATGTTTTGTATTGTAGCACCTTCCCCTTCAACAAGTGAAAATACTGCTTTTAAATAGAGTCTATGTATAGCTACCACACTATTAAAATTATTTTCATTCATAAGCGAAACTATTTCTACAATTACATATATTTAGGAAGAACGATTTATTCAGTCCTCGAAATAAAGCAAAATTAATATAAAGAGGGGTTAAAATAATGCTCGATTTTAAGGGTTAATTGTGTGAGTTAAGAAAAATAATTATATTTTTTAATGTCATGGAATTTACCGTTAGCTTTTTGCGTTAAAAAAAAAATTTGAAAAAGCTTACGGTTTCCGAAATATAAGGCGTCCAAAATTCAAATTTTACAAATTTCACGAGGCAATAACTGTAGAGGAAGTGGAGATGGAAAAAATTTTCTTTTAACGAAAAGAACCAATTATTTGTTTCTAAAAGCTGCTAAAATTTCAGGGTCCTAAAGCTTTGGGTCCAGAAGAAAAACGACATCAAAAATTAAAAAAAAAAAAAACAGATTTTAGATAACGGTAAATTTGAACGGCCATTTTGTTTTTTAAAGCTTAGCTATAGTATGCCGCGATAGGAGAAGAACGACCTTGCCTTTCTGCGTTTGCAAAATTTGAAAAATGTTTATGGGTTCACTGGAATAATTAGTTAAAAAATGGCACTTTTAGGGTTTTGAGGAGGTATAACTTCTAGAGGGGGGGAGATAGGTAATTTTGTTCAACGGAAATATGTTTTTGATAAAGATCTATGTACATATAAAATTTCAGCCTTCTATTTTCAGGGGTGTAGAATTTTTGTAAACATGTCCGCGGACGGACAGAGTGAAACTAATAAGCACTTCTTTCAAAAACTTTTTGGAAAAGTGCTAAGAAGTAAGAGAGTTCAAATAAATTAAACTTTATTGTATATACAGAATTGACATAAACATAATAATATTTTGAAATTTAAAAAACTAAAAAAATTAGAAAATTTTACAAAAATTTTCAAAAAAAATAATTACAAAAATTTTGAAAAAAAAAAATATCACATAATTGTGATAAATAGTGAAATACTTTAACAATGAAATTTTTTTTGGTTTCAGTCGTACAAAATAATAAATAAAATTTAAAACCTTGAATAAAATTTTCAGTCTCTTTTTCTCCACCGTTTTATAAAAATAGTTAAATTATAGTTATAAATTAGTACAGATTCATATACACAATAAAAACGTATACAGTTATTATATATAAAAAAATTGTTTTTTTTTATTACATCCAATTTTTTTTGTATAAATTAAAATATTTGGTGTTCTCTTCCAAATTTAATTTTTGAAAATTTATTAATAAGTGTTTCTTGTTTTGAATATCTCAAATTTTTCTTGAGTTTATTAAAATAAATGAAGTTTCCAATCTTGTGATTTTTATCTCCAAAAATAACTTTAGACGAATCAACTATACTATTGGACAATATCTCAATATAAACTTAACACTAACTTATTACTTCTAACGAACAAACCTCAAAGATGGGCTTATAAAACACTCACCATTGATCCAATAAAATATATATGAAAATTACCTGATTTCAGGGGATAGTTTAGAGACTTACAAAACTTTATGAATCTTTTAGACAAAATACACCCTATTAAAAATTGACTACTTGAGTCAGAGTATTTTTTCTGATAGGGAAGTAGTGGTAATAATAACCACGTTACGAGTTGGCTAGAGATTAAACAAATATTAATTAATACTCTTTGGGGATCGAAGTATCTTAGAGGAACTCTTCGACGCATTACGTGGCACAAACTTTAGAACAAGTTGGGTAGAATTTAACGACATAAAGAGAGCCTTAGGGAGGCCCAAGTTAAAGATAAGGTTTTCGATTTCAAACCAAGTCAACGCAGTGGAAGATGCCAATATCTCAATACAAACTCAACAATAACAAATACTCAGCGCTGGGCATCTTTAAGAATAAAATTCCGGAATCCATGAGATCTATTCTCTACTGTAGGAATGCTAAAGCTTTAGAAGAGGCAATGGATATGTTTCATGAAGTTGGGTGTGCATACAGAAATTATGACAATGGTAGTGGAACTTATAAGAACAAATATATTTCTAGAAATAACTATAACCTAAACCCTAGGAATAAGAGTTGAAATACTAATAATAATAGGAATAGCTAACAATTTAATCAAAAGACTTACACAACTTACCCAAATAACTTTCAACAAAACCAAAAAAAAAACAATAACTACAATCATAATGAAAGCAGACAGGATAATTATTAGAGTTATAACAGAAATAGGCAAACAGTTATGGTTATGGTGAAAGAAATATCGATCATAGTATTTGCAATAACTCACGGTGCTTCCGGAAAGCAATCGTCAAATCTATCTCAAAGTCCTTTTAGAACCAGTTTTTGCGCTTATCTCTAAATCCAAATATCTGCCAACCATAATATTTACAGGACAGTAACGCCTTGTTCAGCGTTCCCATTTGGATACACTTGTATTCATTTGGATACATTTTTGCTTTAAATTTGAGCTTGGATACAAAGATACTCAAATCCGCTAAAATGCCGAAATTGGCTACATTTTAAAATTTTGGTGAAATATGGATACATTTTTCAATAAATGTTATTTGCTGGCTTTTTTAAGCAGGTTTCCGAATTTTTTAGAAGAAAGTAAAAAAGATACTTTATTAACTGCCTCTTCTTGTATTATACAAGAACGTACCAGAAATATTTTAGTGTTATCTTGGTGTAATAGAAAATGCATTGGGTGTACATGTTTTTTAAAATTTGTCCGTTTTCAAGGTTAATCGTCTTTACCGCATAGTTTAACAAGTACAGAACATATACATATGTATTTTCTGACTTTATTTAAAATGTAATGGAACGTGCATGTGACTTCTTAAAGAATTTACTATAAATAACAAAACTCATATTGTTATAACTTATTATAATAATGCTATTTTAAGAGGTTGGATACATTTTGGATACATTTTTTTCTCGAAATTGGATACATTTTTTTTTACCGAGTTGGAACACTGGTCTTGTTAGGATGTATTTCCGTTCCATTAAACTTACAACGGAATAATAGGAAACAAAATTTTATTACCACTACAAGCGAATATGATTATGAAAAAAAAAAACTTTAATTATAAAACATAGAAGCATAAAATTATATTTTTTTCACGAAAGGAAGAACTGTAGTTATAACTTAAAAACAAAAGAGAATCACAAATTATTAATTCCGGTACAGCAAAATGGAGGGTTAGCTTATTTGAAAGAGAGGAAGTTCTTATATGGCACTATGACTCGTTGTGATGCCAGTATTTCACGACTAGGGGGTTTCATCAAATAGAAATTGATGAAAATGATATTTACAAAAGAGTTTTAATGTCGAAGACGTGCACTATGAGTTTGTAAATATGCCAACAGCCCCGGCAGCTTTACAAAGATTGATAAATTATAATTTGAAGGATTAAATTCACAAAATCTGCTATATTTGAACGACATTATAGTTTTTTCTTCTTCTCTTAAAGAACATATTGATTCTTTAACTAAAATTTTCAAAACACTGGAAAAAGTAAATTTAATGGTACAGCTGGAGAAGTATGAATTCTTTAAAAAAGAAGTACAGTTCTGAAGACATATTGTTACTGCAAGGGATAAAACCGAACCCAAAAAAAAATACAGTACGTTAGGAAGTTTCCAATTTCAAGGACTCCGAAACGTTGGATTGACGGACTTTTATAGAAAATTTACCAAGGATTATTCCAAAGTAGCCAAGCCCATTACAAAATGTCTTAAAAGAAATTGTAAAATTAATGTTAATGACCCGGAATATAAGTCTAGTTTTGAATTGTTAAAGAAATCATTAACTCATTAATTGATTTTGCCATATCCAAATATTGGAAAAAAATTTACTGTAACTACGGGGCCGAGGCAGTGCGCTTTCGCCGCCGTACTTTCTCAAAAGGGGCTCCGATATGTTACGCAAGCCGTATATTCTCATTCAGCATGAACAGAATTGTAGCATGATCAAAAAAGAACTTTTGAGTGTGTTGCGGGACACCAAAGATTTTCGCCCATATATATTCAGTTGTAAATTCATTATACAAACAGGGCACAAGCCATTACATTGGCTTTTTTCGATAAGAGAGGCGAATTTCTAAACTCGTAAGGTGGCGTTTAAAGCTGTCGGAATTCGACTTTGAGATTAAGTATAAATAAAGTTGGGTCACACCAATAGTTTGTATTGTAGCACTTTTCCCTTCAATAAAGGAAAATACTGCTTTTAAATACAGTCTATATATACCTACCACTTTGATAAAATTATTTTCTTATATAACAAATAATTTTCTTATTAAACATATACGAAACTTTTTCCAGGATTGCATATATTTAGGATGAACGATTTATGCAGTCTTTAAAATAAAGCAAAAATTAATTTTAAGAGGGGTTAACATAATGCTCGATTCTTAGGGTTAGTGATGTGAATTAAGAAAAATAATTATATTTTTTAATGTCGCGGAATTTACCGTTAGCTCTTTACGTTTATAGAAATTTGAAAATCTATCAGCCTTCTATCTTTAAGGGTGTAGAAGTTTTGTAAATATGTCCACGGAAAAGTGCTAAAAAGATGTACAGGACAGAAGCGCTAACGCACTATTACGGATAGAAGTAAATTTAGCCGAAGACATTAGCGAGACCAATTTCCATACAAGTAAATCTACATTAAATGTATTCATGAAACGAATAATCATAAAAGAACTCAATTCAGGACCTCTAAAAGTAAAAAATTTAGAAATTTTTAATAAATCTAGGAAAAAGTACTGAAAAGTTGGATAGAGAATCGCAAGTGCCCTATTTCAACAATTTTTTAATCTGAAATTATTGAACACAATACATGGATAAGACCTAAATTTTATCGAAACTCCTCAAATTGTTCACCGGGACGTCTTAATCAAACCAAAATAATTCAATGTAATAGAATCCTACCTACCGACGACTATCACAAATTAGTTCAAATATCCTATAAAAATTAGATTTGGACCCCCATGTGTTTTTAATTAAAGAAATGTACAGAAAAAAATATGAAATAAAAAATGACTCATCGGCACTAAAATCAATTATAATAGAATTTATGTAAAATAATTCTAAGCTGAAGTTTTTGTCAAAATATAAGGAACATAAAAAAACAAAAACTTATGCACTCTGGTATGATTTTAAATGACAATTCTAATCAGCCGGTGTTCATAAATGAATGTTTAACCAATTACTATAACTACATATTTAAAAGAGCTAGAGATTTGAGAAAGGAAAAAAAAAAACAAATTTTGTTTGGGTTAAGGATGGCAGAGTATTTGCTAGAAGAGATTCTAAAAGTAAAATTATCTATATTCAAACCTTTGTAGATTGTAGATTCTAAGGGAACCGAGTGGAACAGGAGCATCCCCCCAAGCCACCGCAGCCATTTTTGACTTATTGTAGCCACCCCACTCTCCCGTCTATAATATCCCCGTCCCAATCACAAAACCGGAGATATCCCTAAGGGATCCCCTCCGCGCCAACTCATCGGCAACTTCGTTGCCGCATGGCCACTATGGCCCGGCACCCAAATGAGCATCACTCTGTTTTCCGATGCCAATTCCATAAGTGCAGCAAGGCAGCTCCAGACCAGCTTGGATCTAACCTGAACTGAACGGAGCCCTGCCCGTCCTCGCCAGAGAGATATTCAAACCTTAGAATCACTAGATGTTTTTGCAAAACAACAATAATATCTGCCATTTTATTTCTTACCCAGTCAATAAAAATTATAGCACTTTGCAAGACATTAATTCTAATCTAAATAAACATACAATAAAAATATTATATCTAAATTCACGCAGCTTAAAAAATAAAATAGATGATATTGAGATTATGCTTACAGTTTTAAATGATTCGGTTGATGTTATTTTTATTACAAAAACATGGTTAAGGGATGAAAAAGCAAAATTTTTTAACTTTTTAAACTATAATTCAATTTATTCATGTCGTCCGAAAAAAAATGGAGGTGGTTGTGGCCTATTTGTAAGCAAGAGGCATACTTATAATTTACTTCATTCATACAGCAGTTACTGCTGTATGAATGATAGTTTTCTAAATGTAAATATTAATATTAACAATGAAATTTTTAATGTGTATAGAGCACCAAATGAAATAAATGCAAATATTAATAATTTTTACACTGAACTAGAAAAATTGATGAATATATAAACTTTATGGCAATGCAATCTTTTTATAATTGTAATAATAATTTTATGTCAAGAAACTCAACAAAAACTTGTATTGATCATTTGTTTACGAACAATTTAATTTATGAGGTAAATCATACTGAAATTGATTTATTGGATCATAATGTGATGGTAATTGAAATAGCTAAAAGTCAAAACAAACAAAAAGAAATGCAGATAAACAGGGATGGCAAAAAATATCGACACATTAATTACAAGACTTTAAATGATTTATTGAGTGATGAGTCAATTATTCTAAATAGAAATAGTAGTTGTAAAGAAGTTTTGTCGGATTTTGTTTCACAATTGCATACTAAATTAAATAAAGTTGCAAAATATAAAGGAAAAGGTCGTATTTTTAATAATAAAGAAAACAAATCATGGTTAGATAATGATCTTTTATTTGCTGTTCGTTCCAAACAGTTTTGGTATTCCAAATTGGTAAGAGACAGAACAAATATAGACATAGAACGTCAATATAAATATTACCGCAACAGAGTTACTATTATGCGTAGAAATAAGAAAAAAAAATATTATGTAGGAAGTTCATCAAAAACATGGGAGTGTATTAATCAAATAATATATAATGGTACAAATAAAAGTAACAAAAATGTTTTGTTGGACGGACTTTCAAAATATACTTCGAAAGTTTTAAGACTCTTCAATCTTTTGCATTTCAATATACTGATAAAAATCAAATAGCTATTGTTATAAAAAACTTATAGAAATCTAATTCGCTTGATGGTCTTGATATGTCCTCGAATATGCTTAAGGATTGTATTACAACTCTAAGTGGTCCAATTTCGATTATAGTCAATAAGTCGTTAAAAGAATGTACAGTCCCAAAAAATTTCAAAATTGGTAGGATAGTACCTATTCACAAAAATGGTAGTAAAAGCGAAATAAAAAATTATAGACCAATATGTATTACACCTGTAATGTCCAAAATTTTAGAAAAAGTTGTAAACGATCAACTATGCAATTTTTTAGAAAAAAATAATTTGCTCTCCGAACAGTAATACGGATTTAGAAAAAAATCAAATACGGAATCGGCGGTAATCGATATGGTTACTTGTGTGCAAAAGCAGAAAATTTCAATTTGTTACAAATAAAAATGAATGATGAAATTGATAAAATTAGATTACGGATGGAATATCACAAGTTAACGATTAACGTTAAAAAAACTAAATATATGATCATAAGCTCCTCACCACACCTCCTTAATGTTGAAATTTCAAATGAATCATTGGAACAAGTTCACGAATTTAAATATCTTGGAATTTGGATTGACGAGAAATTAAAGTGGAATGTGCATACATATTTTCTATGCAAAAAACTTTCTGCTATTGTTGGTGTTTTTAATAAAATTTCATCTTTAATACCTCTTAGTATCAAGAAATCTCTTTACTTTGCGCTATTTCACCGCCACCTGAGTTATGCAATAAATTTATGGGGTACATGTACAGCACAAATAATTAAGGAATTACGAGGAATTCAGAACAAGACACTTAAAGTACTTTATAACTACAATTATTTAATGTTTTTTATAACAACTTTTTTAATTTTTAAACTTTTAATCTTAATTTTAATTTTTCTTGATAAAGTATTATTTTTTTTATTTTATGAAATCTTAGGCATTCTACCATTTTTAAATATTTTTGAAAACATATTTACTCATGATATACACATATTTACTTTTTTTATATTCATCATGCATTTCACTCAAAAGCATTATTTTATTATACCCGTACGAACGTATGTTCGAAGGGTATACTAAATTTGCCTTACCGTTTGTAACGTTAAGAAATAACGGCGTTAGATATAGACTCAAGTGTATGTTTTTGATCAGCGTCAAATTCTGAGTTGATTTAGCTTTGTCTGTCCGTCCGTCCCAACGATAACTCAAAAACTAATTGAGCTAAGTTCACCAAATTTTCACAAATGATTTATTGTAGTAAGTGGCAGAACCCTATTTAAATTGGACATGATCGGGGTACCGGTTCGGGTAGCTGCCATACAATTTCAAAATTTATTTGGCTATATCTCAGAAACTATAAAAGTTGTGGTATTGAAATTTCACACAAACGAATATATTAGTAGGGCCAATGTGTCTCATAAAAGTCGTTGAAATTACTTGGCTCTTTCTGGTACCTGCCATACAACTTCAAAAGTTATTTGGCTATATCTCAGAAACTATAAAAGCTGTGATATTGAGATTTCACACAAACGAATATATTAGTAGGGCCAATGTGTCTCATAAAAGTCGTTGAAATTACTTGGCTCCTTGTGGTACCTGCCATACAACTTCAAAAGTTATTTGGCTATATCTCAGAAACTATAAAAGCTGTGATATTGAGATTTCACACAAGTGAGTATATTAGTAGGGCCGATGTGCTTGATAAAATTCGCTAAAATTTCTTGGCTCTTTTTGGTAGCTACCATACAACTTCAATAGTAGTTTGGCACAACCAGTATTTTCAATTAATATGGTAATACGGCAACTTAAAGTCATAGTCTGCCCCATAGTTAGTTATGGCACATTAGTTATTCGCACATAGGATAACAAATTCGTACGGGTATCACACATCTATTTTTTTTCTCGTTTTAAATAACTTTAGACTAACTTTAAAATATTGGAATTTATTTGCTAAATCATTTCTTAAAAATTTGCATATAGTTAATCAATTTATTTATTATCACACTATTAAATATTTTATTTAAATTTAATATTACACTACATAAAACTACACTTCACACTTTGCACTTTACATTATTTGTTTTGCTTGTCTTAAAGCACGCTTTCTTAGTTACTAATCTTATCAATATGACAAATACTCTCTTTTGCCTAATGTTGTTATACTGCAGCACCATTATTGTTGCCGGTCACAAAAATGTTGCTTGATATCCAAGAGAATATCGACGTTAATTATTTTACGGGATTAAGTGCAAATGCAATAATTAATAATCGAAATGGTTTCAATATAATTTATTTGAATATTCAAAGCATTCGAAATAAATTAAGTGATGTTGAAGTGTTGAATAATTCTTCTCATTCTGACATTCATGTGGTTATCTTAACTGAAATTTGGCTCTTAAAGCATGAATAATGTCTTTATATCTAACAAGTCCCAATACTAAATTTTTTTTACGAAATATTACGAATTTTTGCCTTCGTTGCTGGTTTTTTCTTTAAAAGCCACTGATCGTGTCATATTTTTTATTATTTTTTTCTTTTTTTTTTTACGTAAGAAAGAGTTTAATATTTTTAAAAATCTCAGGATATTATACACATTTTTTAAAAAGCTTCCCATTTAAATTCTATTGCACGAAAAAGAAAGAAAGGTAGGAGGAAATAAAAAATGATAAAAAATTTCAAATTCATATTTCAGTATGGTTTCAAATGTTAATGAGGAAGGATGTATGATTTTTCATGCACATTTTGTATTTCCCAATAAGGTTAGTTGAGTAGTTTCGGCTAACAGAAATGTTAGTAAAAGTAATATAGGTTGACACATTTCAACAATTAACATGAAATATCTCATTTCGGTTATTTATACGTTACTTATAAAATTGTTTCAAATAATTTCAGTTAGCTTTTAAGTTATTAAAAATTATGTATGTACCTACTTCCAATCGATTTTTTTTTTAAATAATTATTTTAAAACTATTTCAAACATGTTATTTTGAGTGCTTCAAAAATTTTGTTGTGCTCTTCTTTCATATTTTATTAGCCACATAGTGTATGAATCTTAATAGTAAACGCAAACGGACAAAAATTTACATTAGTACCTACTATCTGTCATTTTACAATCGGAGTTTTTGAGTCATTTGCTAAGATACTATTTATTTCAAAAATAAAAAAGATATTCGAATCCGGTCATAAAAATATATTATTGTCTTTTCCAAAACCTTTTAAATATTTTTTTACTTAGGTAATATATAAGTTTTAAAAATTTTTCTCACAAATAGAGGTAAAATTTAGAAGTGTATATAAAATTTGTATTTAAAAAATAATATTTGATTGTATTTTAGATATTATTTTCTAATTCTCTCTTAAAATTTTTTCTTTACTATGTATTCATATCAATATTTAATAATTATCTTTCATTAATTATATTTTCAACTTGACACCACAGTTACTTCTCATATCTTGAGTTAACTTACCCTATGAGAAAAAAAAGAATTTTAAAATAATTCTGAATGAAAATATTAATATATTTTCTTGATTTTTCAAATATATTCTCAGAATTATACCTGCTTTATAATAAGTGTGAACATAGAAAAATAAGTAATTGATTAAAATAGATTACTTATTTCTCTATGGTGTGAATTTATTTTAATATTTCTTCTCAAAAAATAGCCACTTCGATTTAAAAAAACCCATTTAAAATAAGATCGTGCTTTCAAGTTTCTCTCTGAGCATTAGGACTTGTTAGATGTAAAGACATTAGCATGAAAACCAATTTTATAATCTTTCTGGATATACTGAATATTTTTCCAATCGCGAAAATCATACGGTGGCGCTGATATATATGTATCTAATGATATACGAGTAGGTAGTAATTTGGTGTTTCAGGAAATTTTTTGCAACTCAAATATCCTTGTAATGAGGTTGCCAAGCCAAAAATTCATGTGATGTGTTTTTATAGGGCACATCAGACAAATTTGGACGAAATGGATAAATTTATGGACGTAAAGAATATGGACTACTAATGGACGTAATTTATGGAATATAATTTTAATGGACGTAACGGATAAATTTAGAAATTCGTTAATCTTAGGGGATTTCAATATTAATTTATTAGACAGGACGTAAAAAACTATTTGAATACATTATTGTGAAATGATTTTGTGGTTTATAATAGAATAAGGTACAACTTCTAGAACAATAATCGATCATTTTTGTACAGATTCGATTGGATATAATTATGGTTTACATGTTGTAGGTACATTCATGTCGGACCATCAAATGCTTTTTGTAAGTATTGATTTCAGTATTATTAAGGAGGAATGTAAATTCACGAAAACTGTTTTAAATTATGACAAATTTTCGGCTGGTAGTTTTTGGCAAAGTTGTGATGGTTTTGATACTTTTGATGAGTTCAGTCGGGTATTTTCTGAAAGAATACGAAATTGTACTGAGGTTTTGCCCTAAAAAAATTTAAAAAGAAAACATCAATGGATGAGTAGTGAAATCATTAATAGTATGAGAATTCGCGATTCCTTCAACAAATATAAAGAAAATATCCTTATGGCATGAAAGTTAATGAACTTTATAAAAAATACAGGAATATTTAAATTAAAATTATTAAGTTAAAATTAGAATTAGACCGGCTAAGCAAAATTTCTGTGGTACTGTAATTTCTGGCGATCCTAATAATGGTAGGAAGTTGTGGAACCTCTATAGGAGAATTATGTACAATAATCATGGTTCGAATAATAATGAATTAAATTAAATTAAGTAAAATGGCGCCATTATAGTTGATTCGCAGGAAATTGCAGATACGATGAATTCATATTTTATAGATGTTACTAATACTTTGGAAATATCGACGGATCCTATGGATAAAAATTATTTGGCATCATTTTATTTATTTTAAATAAATGATTTTAAGTAAATTTTCTTTATCACCTACAAATTTTGAGGAAGTAGAAAAGACGATCGCATCAATAAGATCTGGATCTACAGCTGGGCATGATAACATTTCATCAAAAGTAATGAAAAGATTTTCGGATCAGTTGGGTCCAGTATTAGTTAAGTTCATTAATCTGACCTTCGAATCTGGTGTTTTCTCGATTCACTCAAATATGCTATTGTTACTCCAATACATAAAACCGGTGATAAAACAAATCCATCTAACTATCGCCCAATCTCAGTTTTAAATTCTATCTAAAAAATATTTGAAAAAATTATTGAACAAAGGCTCACTTTCTTCTTGAACTCAAATAATATTCAAGAAAACTCAAACACAATGGCCGCATGATTGTCTTTGATTGACTTCGTTACAAAAAGCATGGATAGTAAAAAATATACTACTTGTCTATCCATTGACTTGCAAAAGTTATTTGATTGCGTTGATCATGATGTGCTTCTTTTTAAGTTGTCTTAATTACAATTTAGCAAGGTTCAATTGAATTTGTTCAGGTCTTATTTGCACAATAGGAGGAAACGGACGTGCTGTAATAACACCTCAGGGGTCATAACGTTCTCAGGGTCTCTCAGGGGTCAATTCTGGGTCCAAAATGGGTCAGTTGTTCAAAATCTATATTGATTATATGGCTAGATTACTACTTAAGGTCATTTTGCAGCTCTTCCTGACGATAGAGAGGTAAAATTACGAGAATCAGTCTTATATGACTTGGGCATTATTGAGGAACGGATGCTTAAAAACATAATGTCCTTAAGTATTGGGAAGACTAATTACATAGACTATGTAATTAAGAAAATTATACCATATGTGTTTATATTGAAAAGATTGAGGCGGTGCCTTGATACTTACTATTATATGTCATATATTCGTCTTATATCTCGTCAAATCTAATATATTTGAATCCGATCTGGATATATGAAAAGACATAATATATATGAAAAGACTTGAAATTATACATAAAAGGGCAATAAAAATAATAAATTTCTATCCTATTAGGTAACCATCTTGCTTGGTTTATTCGTCACAATATTTGAGCCTTGAAACCATTTTTAGAAGGGAATCAAACATAATTTTTTAATTAATAGAAACATAGATATACACAACCATAATACTAGAAATAAAACTAAATTTTACCTTTCGCTATTTAAAACAGACAAACAAAAAATGAATTGCGTGTATACTACTTTAAGTGTTTACAATAATTTAAGCAATGATTTAAAAAATATTAATTCTTACAGTTTATTTAAAAAAAATTCTGGATTTCCTTTTACCTTAATTAAAAATAATATAATTTTATTTATATCACACATTATTTTTATTTAAATTTTTCTTGCATAAACACTTTGTAAAAAGAGCATTAAAAAAGGTCGTTTTTTGATTACGCTATAGTTTATATTAAAGTCTAAAATAGATATTTAAAATTGCTTGACAATGAGATTAATCTATGTGACTACACAGCTAAGGCTAAGGTCTTAAATAATCGAAAATAATAATAATTTTAAATACTAATAGGTGCAGTTTCCGAGACCTAATATTTCTTAAAAGTTGATCAACTCGTGCTATAGCCAAAATAAACTCACATATAAAATTTCATCAAAATCGATTCAGCCGAACTTGAGATACACGATTGCACACACAGACCGATAGACCGACATCTCTCTAAAAGTAGCTTATTTACACTTTCCTATTATGGACAAGAGAATCGCATCGAAAACTCGACATCCAAAATTTGGTGTCATCACATGACCTATCTTACTATCTACACGATTGCAAACATAGACCGATGTGTACAATGCAATCGGTAAAAATAAGAGAACAAATCTACTTCTCTTTCTCGCAAAGATGAAAGCAAACTGTACTCCAATTCTCTAACTGATGCTGCACGCAACAATAATAGTGCTTCTACTTCCAAAACTATCTCAAGTACATTGCCAATCAATAGAGCTACGAAATCTAAATGAAAATAAAGGCTCCACTTCTACACGTACAACGCACTTCTATAATACAACTACAATTTACTAGAACAAAAAATAAGCAATATAAGACTGAAACAAAAATATCTTTATAGGGATATTTTAGGGACGGGACTTAAATATATAACCGGCAACATGCACTACAGTGATGAAATAGAAATCAAATCCGAATTGGAAGCCCTAACAGAAAATGATAAACAAATCATGATAAACCACGAAATTTCTAACCATATCATTAAAAATATCACTAAATACATAAACTCGCAAACAAGACATTATTGCTCAATACTTAAATAATTTCAATGAAAACCAGTAGAATAATCTTTTACAAATAGAAGACGATATCAAACATATACAAAACATTTACAAAATTAGCCATGACATAGACCTGCTAAAGAAACATATTGAAAAAATAGAGGATATTCTACTCACAAGTAAATTGGTTATTCTAACAAGAAATATACTGTTAGAAAAGGAAATGGGACTAACTTCCGATTTTAAAATTTTCGAAGATATGCGAATGGCAGTAGCCTATCACATAAACCAACTTATCGTAAAATAATAGAAACACAAGAATATAATGAAAATTGTTTTCAAGAATCCAAATAGACAAAAAAACGACTGTCTTAATAGATGAAAATATTGTTCTGGTTGATTAACAAAAATATCAATAAATCAAAGGTATCTCAAACCTGCAATAATTTAAATTTTAACGTAATAGGAAACTATCTAATAAAGTACAAAAATTGTAAAATTATTCTGAACGGAGTATCATAAAATTAACATATTCACAGAAATTGACGATAATTTAATTTTACCATACTTCACAACAAATGTAGTAAAAAACAATACTATAGATCATATTATAAACTTTTAAACTATAAATTTTAAAGACATTATCAATAATAGAGAAAAATTTAATATTTTAAATAAAAAGACCAAAAGTTTTGCAATAAACGTATCTACGAGTACATATCTCATAATGATAACAGTTGTGAAAGTAATATTTGTAATAATAAAAATTGTGCGAACAAAAAAAGAAAAATTTGTAATAAACACTTTGTCGGAGCTTCAGGCTAACAATGTTATAAGTGAAAATATAGGTGAAACGAGAAGCATAATATATTACGCTTTTGCTTCTCGTTTTCTGAATAAAAAATGGCTGACTGCGATTTTTTGTGAAAAAATAAAATGTATGTTAGAATAAGAATATCTGTTATAAATAAAAATTTTGTATAATAATTTAGTATTAAGGAAGATTCAATAAAGCATTGTACGTAAAATAGATAAAACAAGGGATTCATTTCATTTAAATACTATACTTACATATAACGGTTAACATAATGCTCGAATTTAAGGGTTAATTGCGTAAGTTAAAAAAATTATTATATTTTTTAATGAAATGCCATTCACCGTTAGCTTTCTGCACTTCAAAAATTCAAATTTCACAAATTTCTAGAGGCTATAACCGTTCGACTGCTCGTTTGTTTACAAAACTTTTACACCCACTACGAAATTTTATATGTAAATGTGTAATTTGCATTAAAAATGTACATTCAGTTGCAATTTTTTTTTTTTTTTAAGATTTAACTTTTTAAAAGTAGGAAAGGTGATTTCGAGTGAAGAAATTTTTAAATTTTTTGAATCTAGTGATGGGACACTCGAATAGCAAAATTTTCAGATTTATTTCAAGATTTATGAAAAAAGGTAAGAATTTTACTCCTGAGTGTTATCAAATGTATTTTAAAAAAATCGAATGACTGCTATAATTTTTTCAACCTTCACAAAGTCTTACCAGTCTTACTAAAACAAAAAATTTCAATATGTAAACCCATTTTTTTAATATTCAAATATAATTTAATAAAAAATTAGGAATTTTTGTTTCTATCCCTTGAAAAATTTGCTAAATTTTTTCTAAATTTAAATATTTTTTATAAAAACTAAAATTTTTATGAAAAGTATTTTATTAGATAGATTTTATACTCGAGTAATTTGTCCTATAGTACAAATTTAACTTGATAATTGTTATACCCGTACGAACGTATGTTCGAAGGGTATACTAAATTTGCCTTACCGTTTGTAACGCTAAAAAATAACGGTGTTAGATATAGACTCAAGTGTATGTTTTTGATCAGCGTCAAATTTTGAGTTGATTTAGCTTTGTCTGTCCGTCCGTCCGTCCGTCCGTCCGTCCGTCCGTCCGTCCGTCCGAACGATAACTCAAAAACTAATTGAGCTAAGCTCACCACATTTTCACAAATGATTTATTGTAGTAAGTGCCAGAACCCTATTTAAATTGGACATGATCGGGTTACCGGTTCGGGTAGCTGCCATACAACTTCAAAATTTATTTGGCTATATCTCAGAAACTATAAAAGTTATGGTATTGAAATTTCACACATGTGAATATATTAGTAGGGCCAATATGCCACATAAAAGTCGTTGAAATTACTTGGCTCCTTCTGGTACCTGCCATACAACTTCAAAAGTTATTTGACTATATTTCAGAAACTATTAAAGCTATAGTATTGAAATTTCACACAAACGAATATATTAGTAGGGCCAGTATGCCCCATAAAAGTCGTTGAAATTACTTGGCTCCTTCTGGTACCTGCCATACAACTTCAAAAGTTATTTGGCTATATCTCAGAAACTATAAAAGCTGTGATATTGAGATTTCACACATGTGAATATATTAGTAGGGCCAATATGCCACATAAAAGTCGTTGAAATTACTTGGCTCCTTCTGGTACCTGCCATACAACTTCAAAAGTTATTTGACTATATTTCAGAAACTATTAAAGCTATAGTATTGAAATTTCACACAAACGAATATATTAGTAGGGCCAATGTGTCTCATAAAAGTCGTTGAAATTACTTGGCTCCTTCTGGTACCTGCCATACAACTTCAAAAGTTATTTGACTATATCTCAGAAACTATAAAAGCTGTGATATTGAGATTTCACACAAGTGAGTATATTAGTAGGGCCGATGTGCTTGATAAAATTCGCTAAAATTTCTTGGCTCTTTCTGGTAGCTGCCATACAACATCATTAGTAGTTTGGCACAACCAGTATTTTGAATAACACATAGTACTGAAATTTTGCATAAATTAATATGGTAATACGGCAACTTAAAGTCATAGTCTGCCCCATAGTTAGTTATGGCACATTAGTTATTCGCACATAGGATAACAAATTCGTACGGGTATCACAGAGTTGACAAGGTCAACTCTATTTTTTTTCTCGTTTAAACCTAAAATTATTAATTCTCAAAAGCTTGGAATACGATAACACTCAGGAAATTTTATAACACTCAGGAGAGGCAGAAATAAAACTTAGAATAAAAACATTATTTTTATAAAAAAATTTATTTTTTAATATATTTAGAACTTCTAACATGACAAAAACTTAAAAGATATTTCAATATTTGCTTCAAAAACTTAAAGTATTTCAATGTATAAAAAATTAAAATTAAAGTCTCTTCAAAAAATAATCAAAAAGTAAAAAGGGGCAATGCAAAAGAAATATATATCTGTTAGATAAAATTGCATTTTTTCTTTTTAAGATTCTGAATCTGTATAAATTTCATTATATTTAAATCTACGTCTACTTTTGTTTTGTATTTTGGGTAACATGTCGAACGCCTTTGCTTTCATTTTATGACAATCACATACTTTTCCCTGTATCCAATTATTCGTTTTACAAAAACAAGAAAGATTTCTGTACATGATTTTACTATTTTGGAAACATATAATTTGATGAATGTCGCCGTTCCAGGAATTGTTTTTATACCATCTGGTAATTTTTTAGTGTATTCAGGAAAATTTTCTGTAGGAACGAAAACTAACTTAACATCTAATTTGCCTTTTAGACTATTATAAAAAGCATGTGCATCTGGGATATCAGAGCCATGCGCCATAAAAGCCATGCATCACACGTTTTTGCAAGCCTTGAACATCGTTTTCTGTATTTTTCTGCCTTATCATTATCTAACTTACATTTACTTTTCAAGTTTTCCATTTCCTTTTGAAGTAGGTATAGTTGTTGTCTTAAATTCTTATTTTGTTTGGCTTTTCTTTTAATCTTTGTTTCCAAATTTTGGTTTATCTCTTTAGCTCCTTTGTCACCATTAGCAGTCTCTGTACCAGATACAGTAGGAGATTTTTCCAGATGTTCAGAAGTGAGGGTTTCTGGCGACGCCAGCACTGATTCGGAATAGCGCTGGGACTCACTTAACTTTAATACCGCATTAGTTCTATCATTCTTTATTTTATCTCTTTTTCTTTTATATTGTTCATTCCACTGTTGACGTTGATATTGTTGCATCTTTTTAGACATATCTCCGATTTTTTTTCTAATGGCATTTCTTTCAATTAAAACATTTGAATAAGTTAATTTTTAGAGAATATTAAGAAAAAAGAAATCAACAAATACCTTTGGTTGTGTCTTTCTTTGTATTTTCCGTCTCTTGCCAATCTAATTTTCTTTTTTGGCCGTATCTTTTTTGAATTTCCGCGTTTGAAAACTTATGTTTTCTTGTTCTGGCCTTAAATTAAAAAAAAGTCACACTAACACTTTTTTTTCGTAAAACTTTTTATATGGGAAAAACTCAGGAAATTTTTACATACATCAAAATGTAAATATTGAAAATTTTTAAAAATAAAAAAGGTAATTTATTATTATTTTGTAATTTGATTAAGATACATAATAAACTAAAATATAATATTGATTTGAAAAAAAAATTTATTTTAATATATTTAGACCATTTAAACACAGTTAACATGATAACACTCAGGATTTTTTTTCGTTACCAAAATGCACTACTTACCATAATATTGATATTTCCCAAATTATTTATTTTTGTTTATCAATTTTATAATATTTTTTCAATTTAAATATCATTACACTCTCTATTATAAATATTGCAATACTGAGAAACAAGCTTTTAATTTTTTGTTTTAACAGCGAACTGAAATAACACTCAGGAAATATTTAGAAGAAAAAATCTCGGACACTTAAATTCGCTTAAAAATTATTAAATTCTCGATCAAATTTTTTTTCAAATAGGTGATATAACGGGAGTCTAGCAATACAGTTGGCGCCAGGCTGCCTCATTTTTTATTGCGTAGTATAATTTAATTTTTTGTTTTTATTTCTTAAAGTAATTTTTTTTTGAAGTGCGGACAGCTTCTTTTGTATGGAATTTTTTTGCAGGTTTCTATTATTTGGGATAAAAATTTTATTTAGCGGCACAAATTTTTATAAACAATTTAAATTTTTTATTAACAAATTTCCCAAATTAATATAAATTTCAATATAAATAATTTTTTCAATATAATAATTTTAATATAAATTTTAATTTTAAAATTTTTAATTTTATTTTTTGGAAAAAATTGTGTCAAAGTTGCCGGACATAGAAAAAGCATTTTTTAATGCAAATTACCCAAATACATCTTTACCAGAAACGGGTTTTTGTAACAAATATTTTTACCTATCTTCCCCAATCTGAAAGTTATAGTCCGTCAAAGTATTAAAAATGCAATTTTTCGAGTATTTATTGCAGCGAAATTACAAACGTTTTTTAAATTCTACAAAAGGAACAATTTTTGATATCCTTTATCTTCTAGGAGACAACTTGTAGGAGTTTGAAATTTTAGCAGCTTATAGTTTTTAATAAATAGTATATACAAAAATTGGGAAAGAATTTTGTCCGACGCACATACACTCTAAAGCTGTTATAACTTTAGAAGTTCCCAAAATTGCAAATCTCGGCACACCTTATATTTCCGAAACTACAAGATCTTTCAAATTTCTATAAATAGAAATCTCCATCCTAAATATATGCAGATAATTAATGCCTAAATTATTTTTAAAAGTAATATTTTTAACTTATTGTAAGTCTTCACGTGTTAAGAGAAAGGTGCTTAAAGGAAGTAGTAGTAAAAAGTAACAAGGCTTTTAAAGGCTGCAAAGTTTTTTTTATAAGAATATAATACCTAGAGTTACAATTATACCATATCAAGCGTTAATATAACCTATAGTGTCATACGCGGCGCCTATATATTGGTACATAAATTAAGTTTGATGGAAAGGATTAGAATCTTTGAAGGAAAATTTCCAAGAGTATTGCTAATTCATATATAATAAATTTGTACATAAATTAGCTAACATCAATAGATTCGCTAACTTTTTCATTAAAATTGTACGAAATCATTATAATAGGGCTTTAAATACCTCAGAATATGAATTAATATCACACATGTATTACGACAATGAGGAATATATTATAAAGCAGAGTATAAATAAACGTTTCTTTGCATCCGAACATTTTATATATTTAGATTCGTGTGATTTCATTCAAAACCAAACGTATCCCAAGCAACAATTTTTATCTCATAAGACTCTTGTAGAGCTATATTAAGAATTCTTTTATTGGTATGAAAAGAAAACTTCCTTTTATTCGGAATAAAATACTTTTTTTGCTAATATATTTCGTGCGCTACATACGCACTTTATCAAAGCTGATTTTCTTCTAATTAAGACAACAAACAATAAAAATTGATATCTATTAAAATTAGGAATATTATACCTGACTTAATATAATCTACCTGACTTAATCTAGAATTTGATTATTTATTTATTTATTTTTTTTTGTTATTATTTACAAACTAAATTTATACCTGTTTTAAACCTTAAAACTGGTCAAATAATTAATTTTAAGAGCCAAGTAGCCGCGTTACCTTCGTCCGTGTTCAGTACGCAGTCCTTGTTTGATTTGTATATCTGCATGCTTTCATGAACTTCTCTCCTGTGTTTTCCTTTTACCTCTTTTAATACCTTTAAGTTATCTTCCGTGATTGTGTGATCCGTTTCATAAATATGTTATAAATCCGTTTCATATTTTTGCGACCATAGAATCGAAAATTCGGTTAAATCCTACTCTCCTTGCACGTTTTATTTCACTTAAATGTTCCTTAAGTCTTGTTCTAACGGGTCTCTTCGTTTGTCCTATGTAAAATTTATCGCAATTATTACAATTGATTTTGTACACACCGCATCTTTCATGTATCTTTAATTTATCCTTAGCCGAATTTAACAAACTCCTAAGTTGATATTTACTATTGGTTTCCGATGTCCGAATATTGTGTTTCCTTAGTTGTTTATTTATCAAGTTTGTAAAGTGATGATCATAACTTAAAGATGCCCATGTTGTTCTTTGTTCTTCCAATATCCTGTTCTGTTTAAACAATGTGCTCATATTCTCCTGCTTAATTTTTCGTTTTTTCTTCCTAAAGAGTTTGTTAATACGTTCAGTAGAATAACCGTTCTTCACAGCTGTGTCCAAAATGAAGTTTACTTCTGATCTATAGTCGTGTCTGTCCATCGGTGTGGTTAGTATTCTATGGATCATAGAATTGAACGCCGCCATTTTATGTGACTCTAGAAAACCGGTTTTTTTTTTCTCGAGGCGCTACATTTACTCCTACATTACTTATATTTATCAAGATCGAAAAAAACAAAAAGAAATAAATTATATATAGAAAATAACAAAAATTTTCGAGTAATTTCAAGTTTTGTAAAAAACAATTTCAAATTTTTGTTTATGCACGCTGCACTGAAAGTTCTACATTAGAGCTAAAATTTCTAAGTCGCAGCGTTAAACGGTATGCAAAAAGTTTAGCTAAATTTTTTTTGTTTACGCAGTCTACAAATTCTGAAACTTCTAAATAATCTATCGTTCGAAAATAACAAAAATGACATTGTTTATGAAATTTTACCCCGATACATTTCGCCTTCCAATTCACTGCAAAATAAACAAATTTTAACAAGATATGAACACTTAAGAAAACTTACTCTAATAACCCTTCAATATCTCAATATGTCTATTTTGAAATTTAAAATTTTTTTTAATTTTAAATTTAAAAAAAGAAATTTCATGAGGCAGCGACAAAATTTATACTAGAGTATTACAATTTCCGAACGCACTTTATTGCAGCCAATAATTTACGAATGATCTATATTTTCAGCGTATGTAGCATGAATTTTCGAACGTACTACAAGCTAGAACTATTCTAGAACTGAATAAACGAAAACACCCTCTATCTCGAAAACTATGGCTCAAATTAAATTAATTGTCAAAATAGAAACTTCAATATAATGAAGTAACAAATTAAATATTCAAAATAGCAAAATTTTACAATTTACAAATACTCTTTTCAGCGTAATATACCTGTTGATGTTTCCTCATTTAAGCGGTTTATAAACTACACCCACTTTTATTTATTTTTTTTTGCAATAATAATTAATTATTTTGAAAATTTGCAATTAAAAGCCACGGGCGTAAAAAATCTGACAACAATCTAGTTCCAAAGTATATCTATTTCAGAAGTAATTTGACTCGTTCCAAGCCATTAGTTTCAGTTTGTCTTCCGCTTCCTGTATTCTCAAAATATTCCATTATATATACAAGTTAACGTATAAAGGACTGAAAGTCCGCCTTATTATAATTGATTTAATTACAAAATTAAACTGTGTCTTAATCTTAATTCTAACGGTATTCATACAAATTAATTGCTGATTAGGCTAAAATTCAACATGGTTTTAAATTATAATGAATATTTTAAATTAAAAACAAAAGTTTCAAATTACATTTTTTAAAAAGTAAAAGTTTTACGATTATGAATTTATATATTGGAACAAACTGCTGATCTCAGCGTCTGGTTTAGTTAAAGCACGTTCTGTAGTATGTACCTTAACTTACATAATTACTATTAAGGTGTGAAAAAATTAGGGTACTTATAAAAAAGCTAGAAGGTACTTCTATTTCGCTATTATGTTTCGTTAGGAAGCTTTAATGTGCTTAAAATTTCATTGCTTATTGTTCTAAAATGTTAAATTCTCATACATACATTTGTACATACATATATTTGAATAAAATTAATATTTTGTTCATGCCTAAACATTTTCTTTATTTGAAATATTTATTTCTATGTGCTTGCTTACATAATTCAATGTAACCTATATCATAGAAATAAATTTATTACTTACACACTTACATGAATACTATTCAAAACGCTTGGTAAACATATACGAGTATGAAGCATTAAAAAAATCGTTAGGAAGCTTCAACAAAATATACATAACATGCTTATGTATGTACATATGTACTTAAAATTTTTCTTAAACTATTATAGCAATATTTCTTTTCAAATTTTTATTAAGCTTTTATAACAATATTTATCTGTAATATATTAAAAAAAAATCTGATATGATCACCACATAACCGACTGCAATGTACATTGTTCAGATTATTCCAGAGGATTATGAAAATGAGTTTTAAACATTTCTTGACCTTAAGGACACGAATAAGCTTTTTGTTAGCATACATAGAAAAATGTGTATTTGAGTCTTAGTAGAGTTTCATTTTATGTCGTTCGAATTATACGAAAAGTTTGTCAGTAACTTCTAGTAACTATCAGAACTCAAATATTAATTTTTAGAAATTCCATCAATCTGTTCCATAGATAAAGTAGAAAATGTAAAATCGTCAGTCTCCGAGCCCTGATCTTTCCAAAAAATTTCAGATTCATTGTTTTAACACCCCGAATTTAAATATTAAATTTCAATAAAATCGGTTGATTAATTCTCTTTATATACACAAAAATGTATATTTGGCCCGTCGTAAACGTTCAGTTGCTGACACCTGATTTCTTCCAAACGTTAGGAAATTTCGCCGACGATAAAAATAAAACAAAAAAATTTAAGTAAAATAAAACAAAAAGAAAAATACGACAATATGCCGGCAAGCATCTGTCTAATAACCTTCCGGTTATTAGGCTACCCACTCTACCCACTAGACTATGCAGTACCTTGAATTTGCCTTTCTAGTTTTTTATTTTATTCACATTTTTATAGCTCTTCAAAAACCATTTCATTTACATTATATTTATATAGCTACTTCTGATGCGAAAAGGTACGGGTACTTCTACTTCTACGGTACTTCTAGAAGGACTGGAGAGTTGGGAGAAAAAGCATTAGATACAGTTTTGCAAGTAGGATGCCAGAGAAAGAACGTATTCCACCAGCCCTCCTCCTTCTTCAACTTCTAAGATGCTTTATCATCGCTTTTTACAAAATGGTACTACATCTTAAGAGGGTAATTTGTATTTAGTTTGGATAACACAAATATTGTGTATAAAATAATTTCTGGAAGTTTATAACAAGAGGGGAAAAATTCCTTTAGAAAATTGTTAAAGTTATTAAAGTCTACATTGTTTTGTAATAAAGTTGGGTCAAACCAATGTTTCGTATTGCAGTTTTCCTTTCAACAAGTAAAAATACTGTTTTTATAAACAATCTATGTACACCTACATTATTAAAATTGCTTCATTCATATACGAAACTATTTCAAAGATTGCATACATTTAGGATGAACGATTTATGCAGTCTTTGAAATAAAGCAAAAAAAATCTGATGTGGTCAGCACATAACCGACCGCATTGTGTATTGTCTAGTTAAATGAAAGTGTTACAGAATATTATAAAAATGTCTGTTAAATACTTCTTTCCAATTTTTAGGACATTAGTAAGCTTATAGTTAACATACTTAGAAAAATGTAAATTTGGCTCTTGGTAGAGTTTCGCTTTGTGCTACCCGAATTCCCTGAAATGCTCGCCAGTTAGTTTCGGTAACAACCAGAACTCAAATATCAAATTTCAAGAAATTCCATCAATTTGTTCTGTGGATATGGTGAAAAATGTAAAATCGGCCCGCAAATCAGTTTTCGAGCCCTGATTTTTCCAAAAAAGTTATATGTTCATTGCTTTAATAAGAGGAATTCATATATTAAATTTCAATCAAATCGGTTGATTATTTCTCTTTATATACACAAAAGTGTATGTTTGGCCCGTAGTAAACGTCTAGTTGCGATGCCTGATTTCTTCCAAAACATACGAATTTTTGCGGACGGTCGAGCTGAGCTTACATATAAAATTTCAAGTAAATCGGTTGAATATTTTCTTCAAAATGTTCAAAAATGTAAAACAGGCCTGCCAAAAAGTGCAGTTCCCGAGGCCTGATATATACCAAAAGTTGATCGATCCGTGCCATGGTGGAAACAAACTTACATATAAAATTTCATCAAAAGCGGTTCAGCCGAACTTGAGATACACGCGTGCACACACAGACCGACAGACGGACAGACCGATAGACCGACAGGTTGCTAAAAATAGTTTATTTACACTTCCCTACTATGGAGAAATACGTTCCCACCGAAAACTCGATATGCAAAATTTGTTGCCATCACATAACCTACCTATTGTTTACACAATACGGTCTGTAAAAATTTAAAGAGGTGCTAACATAATGCTCGATTTCAAAGGTTTATTGCGTGATTTAAGAAAAATAATTATATTTTTTAAGGGCATGGAATTTACCGCTAGCTTCCTACGGTCACAAGCTTCCTACGGTTTTAAAATTCAAATAAAGTATGCGACGGTAGAAGAAGCCATCCAATATATTTCTGCTTTTGCAAAATTTGAAAAATCATTTCACTTGTTGCTAGCACTGAGTGCACTTCAATAAGCTAAAAATAAAAATAAAAATAAAAACAAAAATAAGTCTAAAACGATCGGTAGCGAATTTGTATGATGCTCACGAAGCATCAACGCTTGACAATATGGCGGGTAACAAAAAACCGAAAAATAAAAAATTAAATCCTGTTCCTGAATCAGCAAATTATTTTGCACCATAACAAATTTTAAATAAAAATTCAGATACAGAGATACTTGATGAAAATACTACAAATAAAATTGTTAAAATTCCACCTATAACCTTAGTTAGAAGCAGTGTAAATAAAATTTAATTAAATTTTTATATAATATATTTTGAAAATAAAAGTATTAATATGACTGTGCTCAAAAGAGATTTCTGTTATATTAACTATACAAAAATTAAATGGGAATACAAAAATAAATCCCCTAATAAAATAACACAATGAAATTGTCACATTAAAACTTACTGTGCCTATAGTGGCGAATCTCACAAATCAACCGATTGCTTAAACAAAGAAAATCCAAAATGTGCGAATTGCATTAGGAATAATCGCGAGGGTCAATCTCGTACAATGACAAGACCTCACCTCGGAGGATCCGCCTTGTTGTTCACCTTGTTAAGTATTCTCTTTTGTTCTAATCTGAGTCAGACGTGCGAAGCGAGCGCTTAAGTCAAAAAATTTTTTATAATAACAATTAAAGCGTTAAGGGATTTAAACTTATTTAAAAAAATATATTTAAAATTATTTAAGAATCCCTTATCATAAAATCTCAGGGTGTTGATTGATTATTAATAACAATTAATCGTTAATATTGAGAAATTGGTCTCAAAAACAATAGCCAAGTGCCCGCATGGCAAAAAAGAAGAAAAAAAAAATTAAAATATCTCCTTCTATGATGAACGAAATGGCAGATAGCAACATTGTGAGTATAAAAAACAACAAGATTATAACGGATAATTCAATAGAAACAAATGGAAACGAAAGGAAAGCGAGAAAGAGCACACCATAGATATTGAACTGAGTGAGACAGCAAATAACACTATCGAATGTAAATGGGTTAAAATAATGCCGCGTAAGCAACAATATCAATAGCAACAAAGTGGAAAGAAAAGGAAAATAGAAGACACAGAAAATTTGAATACAAACATGTTTGCAATTTTAGATAGAGAAAGCGACAAATGGACCATAATATTAGTTAAAGTTATAATGTTCAAAATGTAGAAAAAGGTACTAATAATACTAACCTAAACGATAAGTTCAATAAAGGTAAAGTAAAATTTTGCCCCCCAATTATAATGGCCGAAAGTAATTTCAAAAATGTAATAGATTTTGTTAAAACAAAAATTAAAATTGAAAAAAATAATTTTAAAGTTACTAATAATTTTAGGAAAAATAAAGCCAAAATATTTGTAACTGATTCGAATTTACACAGGGATATATTGGAATATTTGCGAGGAAAAAATATTGATTCGTTTTCATATACACCAAAAGACAAAAAGGTAATTAATTTATTATTAAAAGGTATAAATAGTGCTTTTACTGTCAGTGATGTTGAAAATGAATTGAAAAATTTGTTTCCACATATAAAATTCGCAATCGAAGATTCGCAATTTCTCAACACCAAATTCTAGAACCAAGGGTATAAATCTGGGAATTATTTTGGTTAAACTTGAACCGGACGAAAATATACAACAGCTAATAAAAACTAATTATATTCTGTACCAAAATGTATATTGGGAGCAATTATTAGTATACAAACCAGTTCAATGTATGAGATGTCAAGACTTCGGACATGCAGTAGAAAATATAGATGCGTTAAATGTACTTTCGAACACAGGCCAAAAGAATGTCCAATATTAAGAAATAAAGATAAGCCAGTTTGCACGAACTGTGTAGGTGAACATCCAGCCAATTATCGTGGTTGCGAATATTACAAAGAATATTTGGCCAGGCGTAGATATAGATTAAAAAGTCAAAAAGAAAAAAATAACTACATCGAAAAAAGTAAGTTACAGTAGCTATATTGACAACAAAACATCTTTCGCTAGCCTATTTCGCAAGGTAAACCAAAATAAAAGGGGTGAAAAAGACAAAAAGAACAATGAAACGCTAAATGAATTTTTAGAAATATCAAATGATTTATTTGGAATGAGTCTTACAAATCTATTACAGGAAATTGGCGAATTTATGACAATTTATAAAAAGTTAAATACGTTAGAAGAAAAACAATTTTCGTATATTCAATTTGTAGTGAAGTTGCAAAATAATAATGATGATTAATAATATATCAACTATAATATTAAATGTTCAATCAATAACCAATCTAGGTAGAAGGGCTTTTCTTTACAGTATATTGGAAGACCTAGAACCAAACTTTGCTTTCATAACTGAAACTAGATTAAAATCGTTTCACAAAGTTGTTATGGATAATTATAAAATTATGAGAAATGACAAAGGTCAGGGTTCGGCAATTTTCTTCCAAAAAAATTTCAAATTGAATCAATTAGACGCAACCACTTTCGAAATGCCTATAACTCTTGCAAGTGGTACTTTAATTGATTCTAATAGCGCTAGAAAAACATTATTATTGGGTTCGATTTACATAAGGCCAAATTGTTCAGCTAATACTATAAGGGATACGTTAAGCAAAATTAACAATATGGCGAAAAACTATGACTTTTGCATATTTGGCGGGGATCTCAACTCTAGGCACATTAATTTCGGAGATACGGCTTCCAATGCCAATGGTCTAGTTTGAACACGTGGTTTGAAGACAACATTAGTGAGACAAGCCTAAATGTGATTTCACCAGGATCACCAACATTTCCAAGAAGCTCTTCAATTCTAGATTTGTTTATTATATCTGAAAATTTAATTAATAATCTCACTAACAACATCCTATGTCGAACGTATCCTTCTTTCTCAGATCATCTCACCATAAAAATGGATGTATCTTTAAGTAGGTATAATATTGAATTAGCTGAGCCGAAAAAATTCAAGTTCTTTAAAAATACAAATTGGGTAAGATTTAGAAACGAAATAGAAAACTCTCTTACAAATGAACCTAATTTTCCACCTAACAACCGAAACCTAAATAACGAAGAAATAGATTATTTTATAAATAATTTTAATAATGTCTTTAAAAATATTTTAGATAATAACTCTGTGACGATTGAATCAAATATCAGAAAATTTAAGGATTTACCTAATGATGTTAAACATTTAATAGATATTAAAAGGAAATGGCAATATAAATTGAAAGCTATTTATCATAAGTATTTCAATTGACGTTCGAACGAATACAGAAGTTTAGAGTCAAGACTAAATTGTCTAAAGAAACTAATTAGTGAGAAAATTTCTCTATATTTTAATACAAGGTTTCATAACAAGTTGAAAAGTATAAAACCAGGCCGAGAAGCGTTCAAAGAAATCAGAAATATAATAGGAACAAAAGCTAACAAAACTTTTGACGTAGCACAAAATGGTGTCTCTTTAACAACGAACCAACAAAAATTATTTGCTTTCCAGAATTACTATACAAATTTATATGGATTAAAACCAACAGAGTCTAGAGTTGATCAAGAAATATGTGATGTTGTTACTAACTATATCAACTCACAGAGAGGTTGTAATAACGAAATAATTCCAATTACCACCTTTTCCGATACGAGCAATTCATTGCAAAACTCTGGAAAATTTATGAAATTATTGAATATTAAAAATATTTGTAACAATCTAAATAACAAAAAATCTACGGGACCAGACGAAATCAGTAATTTTGTAATTAAAAAATTACCAGATTGTGCGTTTAAGTATCTTTGCGTAATTTTCAATAACTGTATCAACAACGGCGTGGAAAATAGCCAGACTGTTACGAATTCCCAAAAGTAAAGCCAACTGTGAATCTAAGGATTTCCGCCCAATATCCTTGCTTTCTAACATTGGAAAAATTTTGGAAAGATTTATTTATGACAAAATTGAGAACTTCTGTATGACTAAACACTCGACTACTGATGCATTACTTAAACTCCACAATGACGTAAATAATAGCTTGAGAAGTAAAAAAAGTAGTGTAGTATTAAAATTAGACACAGAAAAAGCATTCGACTCTGTTTGGACTATGGGATTAAAATATAAGTTAATAAAATTAAATTTTCCTACTGAAATAATAAGAATAGTAAATAGCTTTTTGGAAGATAAATTTCTTTTCGTGAACATTAGTGATGAAAAATCAGATTTGGTCAGAGTCGACAAAGGAGTCTCACAGGGTTCCATAACGGGACCTAAGCTTTTTAATATATACATGCATGATATACCAGCATCGTTTTATGACGGTCGAAGACAGGAAAGATCGAAACTAATATTATATGCAGACGATACTTTACTATATTCACACGCAGAAAACCCGAAAATCGCCAAAAAATACGTAGAGAAACATGCTGAAAAAATAATTGAATTTAACAAAAAATGGAAGGTAAAAATTAACACTAGTAAATCGGAACTGATTTGCATAAGAAATGCTAGTGGAAAAGGACCACAAAATGCAGAAAAACAAAGTAATAACATAAAATTAAAGTTAGGACAAGAATTTTTTGTAAGAAAAATTTTAAATATCTCGGTATTCATTTCAACTTTCTACTTAAATTTAATTTACATGTAAACTACATACTGAAGAAAGCCGCAGGGGCGTATTCATTCCTGAGACCTTTGTTGACTCATAATGGTTTAAACGAAAAAAGTAAAATTTTAATATATAAACAGCTTATTCGTCCAATAATGACTTATGGTTTTCCCATTTGGTTCACACGCTCTCCAACATATGCTGAGAAATTGCAAATTTTTGAAAGGAAAGTCCTGAGAAATTGCACAAATAAGTATTACGAATCTCAAAATCGTAGATATTCCAATGACTTCTTGTATAATGAGGCGAAAATCGTACCACTGTATCAATATATGATAAACAATTCTCTAAAATATATAGAAAGAATACAAAATCATCCCAATGAAATAGTTAAAAGAATATGTAATGAGGGTAATATAAATTCTGAATATTATCTCTCACCATTATATTTGAGTAATATAGAATCAAGTAACCTATTTGAAATTAATACTAACAATTTGCCTAGGTTCTACAATTATTCCGTAGATACTAGAAATAATCATCGAGGCTAATTGGGCCAAGATGGAAACGTAGGTTAGGGTTAGAATAGTTAAGGTTAGTTCTAAAAATAGTTTTAAGTTTTCTCTATACACAAAAAAAAAAAAAAAATAAAATAAAATAAAATAAAAAATTAAATTAGCACCGGGTGCAAGTGCGAAAATAAAAATTAAAAAGATACGTAAAAAAAAAGCAATAGATATACTAAGTCACTTTCCACCTAAAACTTACTATTTACTATTTTTGTAAAAAACAAAACCATCAAACCAAACATGACATAGTTTGATAAATCAACCATAATTATGTATATAATCATGTAACACAAATTACAATGTAAAATTATTACAAATTACAATGTAAAATGCAGGGATAATAAAGACTCTTTTTCAATAAAATAAATAAAAAATGTGCGAATTGCAAAGGACAGCATTACTCTACTGAAGCCACGTGTCCGGGTAGACTAGCTTACATTGCTATTATAAATAAAAGTAAAAAAAAGTCACCAACTTCCAATAGACAAAGTGGATTTATTAGTGAAAATTATATCCAACAATTCCCCAAAGTAATTGGCGATGCAAACTCTGGATTGCAGAATCAACAATCCCACTGGTATCATTTCAACAGTAATATTAATCGAGCTAATAACAATAACACTAACACTAATAATCAAAATATTAACAATAATTTAAGAAAAAATGATAATCTATTCTCTGTAAATGAGATTAACAAACTAACTTTCGAATTATTAGACAAATTAAGTCAATGTAAAAGCAAAAATGATCAATTTTGTGTAATTACAGAATTAGCCACAAAGTACTTATACAATCTCAATGTATAATGGATATGTGGTTTTATTTTTAATATTATTTAGGTATATAATGATATTTTCAATGTATACTAGAATATACTTAACTTATAGAAATTATAATTTTACATTTCTCTTGTTAATTTTATTTGAAACAATAGCTCTTATTCTTCACAAATTTTTATTTAACAACGAGTTTCGTCTTCGATTAATTTCTATTATTCAAAAACATTTTGTATTTATTTGTTGTTGCACAGTTCTATTTATTACGTATGCATCTCTGGTATACCTGAAATATTACTTTTTTTTTTGTTTTTGTCGACAAGAGGAAATTTTTATTGTTTTCTGTTTAATATTGATCATAATAAATATGACTAATACAAACATAATTAATGTACTAACTTGGAATGCTACTTCCATTAATAATAAGAATGTAGAAATTTTATAATACACAATAATATACATATCGTGCTTTTATGTGAGACTTGGCTAAGCAACAATACAAAATTAGCTTCTCCGGACTATTACACTTATAGAAATGATCGTACAGTGTGTGGTGGTGGCGGGGTTGCCATACTTGTTAGAAAGGATGTGCGACATTCTATGACACATGTGTTAGATACGCAATTAATAGAAAATGTTGGTATAGAAATACAATTAAATAATGATAAATATTTGAAACTTTTTTCGGTCTACTTTTCAAGTACGAAGAACTATATAGACAAATTAAATTTGAATAGTAATGATAGATTAAGTATTAAAAGTATCTTTAGAAAGGACCTTTTAAAATTGTCACGGTTATCTGGTAGTTTTCTTATAGGGGGTGATCTAAATTCAAGACATAGGGCCTGGGGATGTGTTCGTTCTAATTCCTGGGGTAACTCGTTGCAAGATCTTATAACAATGACCAAATTTACTATACTTTTTCCTAACGAGCCAACTTATATCCCAACTAACAATTCGATTAAACCTTCTACTCTTGATTTCTTTTTAACGAATTCACCGGAATGGTTTACTCAACCTGTTGTGGTAAACAACCTCTCGTCTGCTCATTTACCTGTGAAATTACAAATTAGGGATGGCGCAAATTTATATGAACGCACTTATTTGGATTTTGTGAATGCGGACTGGGTAAAATATCGGGAGTATCTTAAGGATACTATTACCAATTTGGATTTGGATCATTCTTTCGATCACAGTTATCAAATAGACAATGCAATGTCTTGTCTAAATTCGCAAGTGTTGGCAGCGGTCGAACTTTCTGTTCCTATAAAACCAATTAAATTAGGTAATTCGAGTTTGCCATCTTATATAATTAAAATTATAAAAAAAAGGAATATTATTAGGAGAAATTTTATAGAACTAGGGCGTTTTTGCACTCAGTGTAATTGAATTATTTTAATGATTTAATTAGAGTTGAAATAGTTAAATTTCGGAATATAAAATGGTCTTCTACTCTGGGGTCATTGAAAAAGGCATCTAGGCCTTTTTGGAAATTGACCAAAATAATTAAAGGTAAGAATAAATTTATCCCTGCCATAAGATACAACGACACTTTCCATACTACAAATGGTGAAAAGTCAAACGCCCTGGCACAATACTTTTGTGAGAAGCATTCAATCAACGAACATCTGAGCGATGCGGCTACCAAGATGATGGTTGAAAGTTCTATGACTACAATTGAGAATTCAAGCATTGAAAATTTTTCTAGCATTTCTTATGACACATTTAACGATATTATATCTCAACTTAAAATATAAATCTCCTGGAATTGATGGAATTTCTAACTTATTTATAAAAAAATTACCAGGGGCCGCAAAGATACGATTCACTGAAATATTAAATTCATGTCTCCGTTTAGGTTACTTCCCGGCAGCATGGAAAGAAGCCAAAATTATAGCTATTGCGAAGCCAAATAAATCTACTGACGATATCGCCACTTATTGACCAATAAGCTTACTTAACAATTTCTCAAAAATTTTCGAGAAGATTATTAAATTTAGGTTAGAAACTGTTGTTTCTGATAACAACATTTTACCCAACGAACAATTTGGCTTTAGGGGGGGCCATAGTACATTACATGCACTCATGAGGGTTAAAAAATATATTAAGTTAAAATTAGAAGAACGGAAATCTGTTGGATTGGTAACCTTGGGCATCAGTGCAGCTTTCGACACTGTGTGGCACGCGGTACTTCTGCACAAGCTGGTGGATTTCAATTTTCCAATGTATTTGACAAAAATCATTAGAAGTTTCTTAGAAAATCGGAGTTTTAAAGTTTTTGTAGGTGATACTTTCTCATGTAGTTACGATGTTGTGGCTGGCGTGCCGCAGGGGTCGGTGCTGGGGCCGATACTATACAATATATATACTTCAGACATTCCAATTACTCCTTATTCTCATGTGTCCATCTTTGCTGATGACACGGCTGTCTATACAGTGGGCAGCCATTGCGAAAACATTTTAATTAACCTTCAGAATTCACTCGATAATATTCACGGATATTTCCATAGATGGAAAATTCGCATAAACGTTGAGAAGACAAATTCCATATTTTTTACTAGAAAGAGGAAGTCTTGTTTTGTACCAGATAGATCTTTAATAATTGACTCTCGACCTATAGACTGGACGGATAATGTTAGGTATCTAGGAGTAGTTTTCGATAAAAAATTAACATTTGGTTTGCATGTGTCTAAAACGATTGACAAAGTTAATAGATATATTAGAATGTTATACCCATTAATTTGCCGAAATTCTGAACTGTCGTATTTTAACAAAATTTTGATGATGAAAGTGGTATTTCAGCTCATACTTCTATATGCTGCGCCGATCTGGGGGGACTGTGCAGCAACACACAAAAATAAGTTGCAGGTTAAGCAAAATAAAATATTGAAGTTGATGCTTAATTTACCATACTATTACCCAACAAGAGTTTTGCACATTAAAGCTGGTATAAATAAAATTGATTGGCAAATCGAAAATATTTATAGCTTGTTCGTTAAAAATATTGTTTTTTCTGATAACCTACTAATTAGGGATTTAAATCACTAATTATTTTTTAAGGCTTATTAACATAATTTAAGAAACAGGTACTAACTCTAGCATAATTATAGAATTTAAGTTTTTAAATAAAATTTTTTGTAGAAGGTTTTTTGAATACTCCGTTTTTCCTTACTGTAACATATTATTGTAAATTCATAAAAAATTAAAATAATATAGAATATTTCAGCTGTAAAGATAACATATATCTATATCTCTGTATATACTTATATTTAATTATTGTATTATTTTGAAATATTTTTGGAGCAATAAATAATAAAATAAATAAATAAATAAAAAAATTTGAAAAATTCTTATAGTTTCACTGCAATAAATACTTTTAAAATGCCCAAGTTTTGGGGGGGTATAACTTTTAGGGGAGGATATAAGAAAAATTTTATTCTATGGAAATAAATTTCTAGTAAAAATCTATGTACATATATATAAAACTTCAGCTTTCTATCTTCAAAGGTGTAGAAATTTTGTAAAAACGTCCACGAACGGACGCATAGAGTGCAACTTATAAGCAGTTTTTCCAAACATTTTTTGGAAAAGTACTTAAAACGTATGTATGTATGCATTCGCTATTTGATAAAGTAAAGAGTATCAGTAAGCAAAACCTAATTTTAATTTTAATTTTTAAAATGCTTTTATTGGTAATATAAAGTTTTACAGAAATTTAAAAGCTACAATTTTTCTTTTATAATTAAATACATTTTTAAATATATGATTCACTGCCCTGTTAATTATAAGACCACCGGGTAAAGGGAGCAACCCAAACTTTCCTTTTATGGTTTTTAGCAAAATGTATAGAATTTATATGAAGAAAAAAAATTATCACCTTCCCTTTATGTTTTAATTCATTTACATCTAAAAATACCTAAAAATATTTTTATATATATAAATTTTGGAGAGAGTTGCTGTTTGTAACCATGTACATTAAATGATTATAAGAGAGATATTCTTTAGTTTTATTTTGAATTATAAAAACGTATCAAAAAGAACCAATAAATAACATATTTAAAAAAAAAAAGTAATAAAATCCTACTATATATTTTGCAAATTAACAAGAAATTATTATTAAGTTTAGGCTAAAAACGAGAAAAAAAATAGACTTGACCTTGTCAACTCTTTGATACCCATACGAATGTGTTATCCTCTGTGCGAATAATTAATTTGCCATAACTAACTATGGGGCAGACTATGACTTTAATTTGCCGTATTACCATATTAATTTATGCAAAATTTCAGTACTATGTGTTTTTCAAAATACTGGTTTTGCCAAACTACTATTGAAGTTGTATGGCAGCTACCAGAAAGAGCCAATAAATTTTAGCGAATTTTATCAAGCACATTGGCCCTACTAATATATTCACTTGTGTGAAATCTCAATATCACAGCTTTTATAGTTTCTGAGATATAACCAAATAGCTTTTGAAGTTGTATGGCAGGTACCGGAAGGAGCCAAGTAATTTCAACGACTTTTATGAGACACATTGGCCCTACTAATATATTCGTTTGTGTGAAATTTTAATACCATAGCTTTAATAGTTTCTGAAATATAGTCAAATAACTTTTGAAGTTGTATGGCAGGTACCCGAAGGAGCCAAGTAATTTCAACGACTTTTATGAGAAACATTGGCCCTACTAATATATTCGCTTGTGTTAAATTTCAATACCACAACTTTTATAGTTTCTGAGATATAGCCAAATAAATTTTGAAGTTGTATGGCAGCTACCCGAACCGGTACCCCGATCATGTCCAACTTAAATAGGGTTCTGGCACTTACTACAATGAATCATTTGTGAAAATTTGGTGAACTTAGCTCAATTAGTTTAATATGCTAATTAGCATACTAATTGGAAATTTATTTTCCAATAATATGTGTATAAGTACTTCGATCCAAACAAAATCGAGGGCTTTCTCCATATTAATGAAACAAGATGCCACGCAGTTTTTTGGTTAAGTTCCCAGCATTATGCCTGAGAGTTAGTTATTTATTACGTGTATTATCTATAACAAGTTTTTCTCTAAATCCAAATTGATTGTCTCGTATGATATTATTTTTATTTTCAACTATAATCTTGTTCAGTATTTTCTCATAACTTTTGCTTATGTTTAATAATAAACTAATTGATCTGCAATTATTAGGGTTTGATCGGTCCTTATTTGCTTTTCTTGTGGGTATAATTTTCGCTATTGTAATAAAATTATTATCATGCGAAATATGCTTGCGTGGTTCAGATTTTCTTATTTCATTTTCGGGTATCTTCGGAATTGCTTCTACGACGCGTCAGACACATTGAGACAAAAATTTGACGATGTGTTATGTTCAGAATTTATTTAATGTTGTCCCTGCCACGTTGTTAACACTGAAATTTGTATTTGTCAAATTGTGTATACAGAATATTTTTGATGCTTGTTTTTTTATACGTTATATGTGCTTATTTCAGTTGTGTAGAATTTTTTAAATTAAAATTTACCATCACCCGTTTTTACCAAATTTTTGATGTCGTTTTTCTTCTGGACCCCAGATTGTAGGAGTTTGAAATTTTAGTGGAAGGAAGTTAATTTCGTTGGAAGAAAATTTTTCCTACCTCCTAGAAATAGTTTCGTATATCATTATATTAACATATTAATAGTGTAGTAGGAGTACATAGATGGTATTTCAAACGAGTATTTTCATTTGTTTAAGGGAAATTGGCTACAACACAAATCATTGGTTTGTCTCAACCTTTTTTGAATGAAAATGTTAATCTTTATTCTTGCCCTGGAGAAATTGCTTCAACAGCTGCAGTTGAATTATTTGGAAATAGCTCTTGAAAATTTCAAAAGCTTTGTGAGCAATATGGAAACCAACCTCCTTGACGCTTACAAGAAAATGGACATGAAGAACATCTCTTCTACGTATACCACATAACCGGGGATTCCCAAAGGGAGCAGGCCTCTCTTACTCGGAGCTGTGATATCATCCAAAGAGGGAAAATTATCCAGTCAAGAATAGAAAAGGAGAGGTACGAATCGACCCTACCTGCCGCCGTTGGATGACCCAACACTCAGTGATGCCGGCGTAAGGTAGTACTTACTTTTCCGTGAACGAAGAAAACATCTGAAGAGGCCAGGAAATAGGCAGAGAACTGAAGAGATGCGTGGCAGAGCAGATCCAGAAAGCACGTGGAGGAGCCCGGAATTGGCTGTGGAGATGGGATTAAATCCTTCAGGCCCACATTATTATCGTCTTCATCCCAAAACCTTAGAGATTTGCCAGGCTCATAATAGAAGAATATCCACATAGAAAATGGAGAAGAATCTGTAAAATGGTTGGCCAGAAGGAAGACGGAGGGAGAGGTGCTGAAGACTGGTAACAATAGCGCATTAGCAAGCGCCATTGAAAAGGACAGCCATATTCTAAGGCACTATTTTGGGAAGATCCCTGTACAGAGACTCAGAACGAGCAAAATGGATTGCAGTGGACCAGCAGTTATTAAGCCGGAGGATTAAATTTCAAATATTCTTATGGATGTATGATAGTTGATTATACAGCACTGATGAATAACATTGCAATAAATATTTAAAAAAATGCCATTTTTAGCGTTCTAGTCAGTGTTTGAAGTTTTTCGTTAAATGAGATCTCATTCATAGTTTTTTAAAACGTCTCATAAAGAAAAATACTTTATCGTAAAAATATGAATTTCACCGCAAAATAAAAAACAGAAAACACATCATATGATATAGCTTCTCATTAAAGTAAACGTATTTTGTCATATAGACTTCTTACACAAACCAAATATAAACGAAAAACAAAAAGAAATAATCTGCGAAATTTTTGCAGCGATTTTTTTTGTTTTCTTTACATGATCTTTTAAATTATTTTAAAGCGATAAAGCGTTCTCTCATTAGTATAAAAAAGAAGAAAATAAAAAGAGTTCTGTTTTGCAACATCGTTTTAATTCGCTTATAAATTTCGCTGTAGAAGTTAAAATGCACAAGAAATATTTTTTAGTATTAAAAAGTATAAGTCGATTTCTCCTTTTTCGTTATTTGATCTAGTGAACGTAAAGCTGTTTTTTTTTTTTAGATTATATTTTAGTGGACAAAATCAATATTTTTACAATATAGTATTTCTCTTTATGAGACGTATTTAAAAAATGTAAATGAGATCTCATTTTATAAACTCAGAATTTCACAAGCTGATGAAAGCTGTAAGTTTATTAAAAAATAGGTATCCATATTTTTAAAATTATTGAAAAAATAATGAATATTGGATATTTAAGCTGTAAGCTGTATTGAAAAACTAAGTTTTAAGCTGTATTAAAGTTAATTAAATAATAAGTGTTGAATATGGCATTTCAGTAAATAGAACATAGAACTTATGGATTTTATGTTTTGTTTTGTATTTTTTTTTTTTTAAATAAAAAATATGAGTACTCAAAAATATCTATTTTTTTTAAGAAATAAAAGGTTAAATATATTGCTTGAAAAAGTTTTTATTTAAAAAAAAAAAAAAAAATAGGAAATGAAAAAATTTTTAAATATTAATTTTTAAAACATAAAAAAAAAATTATTTTGTTTCGAACATATGTAACTCAAAAAGTAAACAAAAAATTAAAAAAACCTTTCTAATAAACAAATATAAACCTTCACTGAAAAGAACCCAACAGAATAAAAAAAAACCTTTACCCACAAAGCTATTAAAATCTGTCACACAAATAAAAACGTTCAACTAAATAAAAAATTACAATCGCTTCACGATGTACATAAAATGTCTCATGAATGTCTCATAAAATATCGGATCATATTTTACTGATTGACTTTCTGATTCTCTTTCTTTTGGATTTTATAAAAAAATTTTTGCAATGGTATCACGCCAACTGAATGAGACATTAAAATTTCTTTTATAATTTCGTCTCAAAATAATAAATACTATTGAAAACAAAAAAAAGAATAAACTTTGGTAATTAGATAATTTCAAAATAAAAAAAATCTGATGTGGTCAGCACATAACCGACCGCATTGTGTATTGTCTAGTTAAATGAAAGTGTTACAGAATATTATAAAAATGTCTGTTAAATACTTCTTTCCAATTTTTAGGACATTAGTAAGCTTATAGTTAACATACTTAGAAAAATGTAAATTTGGCTCTAAGTAGAGTTTCGCTTTGTGCTACCCGAATTCCCTGAAATGCTCGCCAGTTAGTTTGGGTAACAACCAGAACTCAAATATCAAATTTCAAGAAATTCTATCAATTTGTTCTGTGGATATGGTGAAAAATGTAAAATCGGCCCGCAAATCAGTTCTCGAGCCCTGATCTTTCCAAAAAAGTTATATGTTCATTGCTTTAATATGAGGAATTCATATATTAAATTTCAATGAAATCGGTTGATTATTTCTCTTTATATACACAAAAGTGTATGTTTGGCCCGTAGTAAACGCCCAGTTGCTGATGCCTGATTTCTTCCAAAAGTTAGGAATTTTTGCGTATGATCGAGCAAAGCTTATATATGAAATTTCAAGTAAATCGGTTCAATACTTTCTTCAAAATGGTGAAAAATGTAAAATCGGCCCGCAAATCCGTTTTCGAGCCCTGATCTTTCCAAAAAATTTATATGTTCATTGTTTTAATACGAGGAGTTCATATATTAAATTTCAATGAAATCGGTTGATTATTTCTCTTTATATACACAAAAATGTATATTTGGCCCGTAGTAAACGTCTAGTTGCCGATGCCTGATTTCTTCCAAAACATACGAATTTTTACGGACGGTCGAGCTGAGCTTATATATAAAATTTCAAGTAAATCGGTTGAATATTTTCTTGAAAATGTTCAAAAATGTAAAACAGGCCCGCTAAAAAGTGCAGTTCCCGAGGCCTGATATATACCAAAAGTTGATCGATCCGTGCCATGGTGGAAACAAACTTACATATAAAATTTCATCAAAATCGGTTCAGCCGAACTTGAGATACACGCGTGCACACACAGACCGACAGACCGACAGACCCACAGGTTGCTAAAAATAGTTTATTTACACTTCCCTACTATGGAGAAGTACGTTCCCACCGAAAACTCGATATGCAAAATTTGTTGCCATCACATAACCTACCTATTGTTTACACAATACGGTCGGTAAAAATATAAATTCAAAATTTCAGTTTTCTATCTTCAGGGTGTAAAAGTTTCGTAAACAGATACACAGACCGACTGACGGATGGCCGGACGCTCGAGCAGAATGAAACTAATAAGCACTTTTGAAGTAAACAAGAGCGTATAAAAAACAGCGAACTGAAATGAAACTAGATTTTATTAGATAAAAATTTATTTTTAAAAATATTATGTTATTTTTCATTTCATAGAATTTACATTAAAAACGATCGAAGCAATAGAAATGAGTATAACCTTAACGAATATGTCACAAATTTCGTAAGTCAGTTTATAGATATCAAGAAAATCTTATCTCTCTAAACAAAATAAAATGCTATATACAAGAATTATATAATTTAAATTATAAATAAAAGATAGTAAATACTAAATGTTGATTAGTTTTATTAAAAATCAAAGATTCTGATAATATAGATAGGATTGAATGTTGGTATCGAGCTTTTTTATCACATTATCACATGCATTGAAATACAGTAAAGTTTGGTTTTTTTTTTTTGGGCAGCTAAGTAAGTAGAAAGTGGGCTAAGGCAAAGGCAAATAGATCTACTCACTTTAGTATAGAATGCGGAGATCCTTGCTCCGCAAAAAGCCAAAAAATATTATAGTAATTTCTTCCTTTTAAATAGTTTTGGAGTTCTTTTTACGTGAAATAAATGGTACTGCTTCCCAAACCCCGGAAACAGCAACCCAAAAATGAAATGTCAAGTACACCTGTTTTTCCTTGAAATGCCTGAGCTTTGTCTAAAAGCTGAATAAACCTTACTTTATAGAAAACTGTCAAGGTTAAAAAAAAGTTGTTATTCATTCACATTTTTTATAGTGTTATAGTACATACGAGTATATGCACAACATGCCTGAAGATCATGTTGTGCTGGAGCCTTAAGCCAGCATTACATGTCTAAAAGATAGAACTAACTCTTTTGAAAATTAATTTAAGAAAGAATTATTTAAAAATATGAAATTTAGTCAGAACTCTCAAATTTTGGAGAGGTATATAAATCCTAACCTATTAATGAATAAAAGAATATTTTTAGTACAAACCAAGTGATAGAAAAATATTTCCAAAAAAGGAGAAAAATGTGATATAATTATCATCATTTGCACCATCAAAATTCTAAATTTTAAAACCTTCAAATAATTTTTTTATAACAGTTTTATAACGTTAATTTTATAATTTGATAATAATTCTTGTAATTTAATTAATATAATAAATTTGTAATTTAATATATCCTATAAAGTTTGGTTTTGAAGCTTTTGTCCGTCCTTTTACAGTCTTCAGCCAAAAGTGCAAAAAAAAATTCGACCATCAAAAGCCGATATTTTTTTTTAGATTCAGATAACTGAATCCAAAAATTGTAAGCATAAACGTGTTTATAATTATATTACTTTAAAAGATTCGGATAATACTGTATACTAATTGCTGAAGTTGATTAAATTAAAAAAAAAATAATAAAATTTATATTTCAATGGAAAGATTCCTGTTTTAATTTATATTATTCCTTTTTTGAACAGAACTTACCTTGCTCCAACGAGCAGACTATTTCCATCACGTATTACTAATTTAAAATGATCCACAACTGATTCATTTCCAGTGAATTTTAGTAAATCATCTAAACCTGAAATAAAAACGAAAATTTCATTACTTCACATAATTTAATTAAACCGGAAAAGGAATATATCTTAACAAAAAAAAAGTTTTTTATTAACATGTAATTTTATATTGATGGGTATTGAAAAGTATGAATCAAAAAAAATTCAAATGTTTTAAAGAATTCACTGTGTGAAAATTTAATTTTTTCACTTCTTTTTTTAAATTTTTCATTATAACGTAATATGCTTGGGTAGATATATTTTTGTGTATATTGTATATTTATGTATAACGTTAAGTATTATTTTTAAAACTATAATACCCGACTTTTACATTTTTAGACATTTCCTTTTTAATACAATGAAAAGCTAACAGGACCAAATAATTTTGAACACATTACACATGAATTTAAAGTTATAATATATGGCCTTAATTCTCAGACCTTATGTTATTACTTGTTTTTCATACTTGCACGAAAAAATAAAAGAAATAATATATTTGTAAAGATTTAATATTGTTAATACTGTTAATTTAATATTGTACTGATAATATATACTTTTTATGCGTTTATGTGATAGCGAGCGATAGAGAAGGCATACAATCGTACCAAGGTGGTAGCATTCAGGGGGCTGCGTGTCCTGGTAAACTGGCACATTAAATTCACTTGTGCTGTCACACTCTGGGAGGTGTTGCTCACCTATGAACATTTTTGTGGCGGAACGAGTTTTTGTTCCATCAGCGCAGTGAAAATGAATATACATAGACACTATTTATCGCGAGCCCTGTCTACATGCGGGACGGCAAGGAAGATGTGGCCAGAATGGGATCTTAGGAAAATGGATGAACTACTGTCTCAAAGGGATATTCCTGCTTCGCGGCACTCTATACGGGACACTGGAGCATGTATGTCGATGGAGCATGTGGCTAGGCTGGGACTGCCCTTCAGCACACTGTGTCTCCTCTGCCGCGAAATGGACAAGAAGAAGATAATTTTTCACTATCTCTACGTGTTCGACTATGAGCGGGCCCAGACTGGTCACGAGATTCGGAGCATGAGTGACGGAGCTCGATGGGATATTGAAGATAAAATTCGGAGATTTTAATAGATTCCTGAAAAGAAGCAGTTGGCTCAGATAGGCCCTAAAATCGTGTGCTCAATAACAATCTGGTACTCATGGAGTAGTGATAGCAAAATGACATATTTGTGCCAATTGGGGTGCAATGAACCTGCTGCCACGTCAACCAACCAACCAACCAACCATGGTTAAGCTTAAGTTTACTAAAGAAAACTTCAACGTTTGTTTTGCATATTGTTCTTCGAGACGTAATATAAAAAACAATAATTTTAAGGATTAAAAGTTACCTACCTAGGAATTGATGTGTTGCTATCATTCTAAAGGCAATCTGAATTATTGGCCTAGAAATGCCAATAAAATCCCAAATCTTATTTACGTTTACATATCCAAAGAGATTTCATAAAAATTTTTATTAGAAATAACAATTCCAATTCTGTAGACTTAAAAAACGCTTTATTAATTTAATTGAGGAAGCCGGCTGGAGAAATGCTAGATTCTCTTAATTCAATAAAATGTCAAGTAATTGCAATCTTAAAGCTATCTTAAAGGTATCTTAAAGCTCAACTGATTTGATAGAGCAAAAAAGAAGGGCGGACGTAAATGGCAAGTCACCCGGACCATAAAATGATAGGAAATAGACTTTCTTAAACCCTCGAAAGAAAAATAGAAAATTTGAAATCAATATAATACAAAAGTTATAGAAAGGACTTATCGGAAACTAAAGCAAGAAGTTATTCGTTATAGAATGAAGGCAATAAATGAAACCGCCCATTGAAAAATAGATGGATCGTTAGCAATAAAGGCAAAGCCGAACATTTGGAAAAAATTTTTCAACCAAATGAAATTAAATCTACTGTTTGTTTAGTAAATGATTTTGTAATGGATGAAATCACTATATGTAGTTCTATTTACTATAGGTTTTTTATTTAAAGTTAAGAAATTTACACTTTTACTGTAAAGAATCAAAAGAACGACAAGTACTCCCCGCTTAGAGAAATTAGAGTGGGTGTGATTTATTTTAAAGCAATATTCTGGGTCCAATATTATAATGAACATTATACAAGTGAATTGAGGAATGAAGATATGACTACATTTGCCAACAATACAGCATAATTAGCAATAGGATCTAGTGTTGAAGAATCGGCAAAGAAATTACAGGAAGCAAGAATAACTAAATGGTCAAATAAATGGAAAAAAGTTAATCTCATCGTAGCACATAAAACAAAAAACAAAAAAAAGTAATAATAACAAAAATTTTCGAGTTTTAAAAAAAAAAATTCAAAAAAAAATTAAAAATTCTGATTGAAAACTATGGTTCAAACCAAATTAATTGTTAAGACAAAAATTAAAGAACAATCCTCATGATAATCTATGTTGTATGGTTCTATTTATATGCAAGAAAATTGTGATACCCTTTTTTTCAACAGGCTGTAGCTCGAAAATGAGTACAATATAGAGGGGGTAAACTGCACCTCAAATTTTTGTCGTATGCGGCATGAATGGGATATCGTTATACAATAAAAGAGTGGGACAATCGACTCTTACTGCTTGCTTACTGTTTGAGAAACATAATGACTTTTTTTCAATTTCACAATTCTGTCAAGGGAATCTGGTGGCAGCTTATGTGCCCCTACAAGGAAGTCGTAACCTCATAATATATTCGGCCTACTTTGATAAAAATATAGAGTGCCCTCCTATGGAACTGGAACGACTAGTGGACTACGCTAGCCGAACTGAAAAGCAGGTGGTAATTGGTAATTTGTAAATAGGATTAGGGGGACCTCACGCTGGTCTGCCCTTTGTAAGTAATAGGATAGTACATTAGTATGATTATTATGTCACCCCATCCTCAAAAGGTTCTTTAGAGCCAGTCTTGCTTCTGGATATGTCCCGCGTACATGGTCCAGTGCGCTGGTGCCTTTCATTCCCAAACTTGGTAGGGAGATGACTAGGGATCCCAACTCGATTAGACCGGTCACTCTGTCGTCATTTATCATCGATACGTTGGAGGGAATTGGGGAGAGGTTCATGAGAGAAACTTCCTTTACTGCGATCACCTGTTTACGTATCAGTACGCCTATCAGGTGTCCAAGTCCACCAACATGGCTTTACTGAAACTCATCTTCAAAATGGAGAAGTTCTGGGAGCAAAAGGATTTCGCACAGGCCGCTCTTAAGGATACAAAGGGTGCTTTCAACAATACCTCATATGGCTCAAATATGGTCGCCCGAAGAAGGAGAGGTATTGACAAACTGATGTGTGGATGGATCTTGAGCATACTTGAGAGCAGGGCTGTGGATGGATCTTACGTATGCTTGAGAGCAGGGCTGTGCATGTATCCCTCGGCGATACGCGGCTTGTGGCTGCGACCTTCAGGGGGTGTTCAAATGGGGGAGTCCTTTCGGCGATAATCTGATCCCTTGATAGTCTACAATGTCGTCTACACGATCATTGCGTTATTTGTCAGGGATAATCGGTCGATTTGGTCATCATAATCTGGTCCAACGATGGTTTGTGGAGGCGGGGTTGACGGTAAATCCTTCTAAAACTGAGATTGTTCCTTTTACTAGGAGGAGGAAATTGGATGGACTACGGTCGGGCTTTTTGGATAGGAGATTGGCCTCACTGATCGTGTTAAGGTTCTGTGAGTTACGTTGGGTAAGCCATTTACTTGGAATTCGCATCTTGACATTGTGTTCGGCAGGGCCCGGCTCTCAAGACTGCAGAGAATCGGGTGCTTGGAGGTTTTGTTAAACTTGCCTCCAATGCATTTATTCACGCTTTCATAGTGCGTCGGAAATGAGGCAGGCAAAGCTCTTATTCCTTCCATCAAAAGGGCCAAGGAACTGTTGGCGTCTAAGAGGGGGAGGCCAAGTTGATGCTATAAATTGCACAAATTGGAACAACCTAGAAACCATTTCTGTAGATTTTGCCATGATGAAAATGAGACGGCGGAGCATATTACTCGTATCTACTTTTGTGAAGCACTTCAAGACCAGGAGGTGATTGACTCATTTTATAGGAATATGTGGTGGCACTCTCGGTAATTGCAGGAATCTGTAATAACGTGGCGATTATAGCCCTAGCTGGTGTTTTCTAAGTGGTGGGACGTTACAATAAGTTTTTAGGGCAGCACTGACCTGGTCTGTGGTTGACCCCCGACAATCTGCGAATGTAATCTTATCTAATATAACATTTAAGCAAGAGAACAGAGTAAATTTGTTAATTTTTTTTATTTTTATTTATAAATTCAAAGGATCAACAAAGTCGAAGTTTAACAGAACCTTTAACAGGCAATTTAGAAAAAAAAAGAAAACATACAAATATTAGATTCAATTCATATATCATATATCAAAAAAGTATGAGTTAAACCAATGTCCTGTATTGTAGAACTTTTCCCTTCAACAAGTGAAAATACTGTACATACTATATTTTTAATATTAGTTTCATTCATATACGAATATATTCCAAATATTGCATACGTTTAGGATGAGAGTTTATGCAATCATTGAAATAAAACAAAAAAAAAAATAAGGAAGCGTTAACCTAATGCTGAAATTTCTGGTTTATTTGTTCGCGTTAAGAAAAATAATTATATTTTTTGATGGTATGACATATACCGTTTATAAAAAAAGGTTTATATACTTGCGGGAAACCCAAAAACCGCACCGCTTTCTTTCACTCAATTTTGTGGCCTTTCTGTGCCGGATAGATCACGGTTTTTTTACTCCTGGAAATCCTGAAAGTTCGCTGATCGAAATTTTCAACCGAATTAGCTTTACTATAAGCTCAATCATGATATTGTTAAATAAATCTCCCCAGAATTCTAGAGATGTTCTAAAATAACATAATTTTCGGTTATGGGAGTTGAAGCACTCAATCGGAAAAATTGGCCTACCACATTCGGGAACTTTAAGTTCCATGGAGTTCTCCATTTAAAGTCATTTTTCTCTTTGATGCTATGACTACTCCTAAAAGTTCTTGTAATCTGATAAGATATTTTTTCTATTACATAGACTGCTTCAAACTTACTATCAGACCTAATTTTGCACACTCTTCTAGGTTTTGACCTGTTTTACTACCTTCACCGAGGAACCTTATATAAATATTTATTTAATAAAGAAAAAACAATAATTCGAAATAATTAAAAAATAAAGTTGGGTAAAACCAATGGTTTGTATTGTAGCCCTTCAACAAATGAGAATACTGCTTTTAAATACAATCTATGTATACCTACCATACTATTAGAATTATTTTCATTCATATACGAAACTATTTCTAGAATTGCATATATATAAGATGAACGATTTATGTAGCCTTTGAAATAAAGCAAAAATAAATTGAAAGAAGGCTTAATATAATGTTCGGTTTTAAGATTTAATTGTGTGAGTTAAGAAAAATAATTATATTTTTTAGCGGGAGATAGGTGAAGATTTTGTTCTGCGAAAATAAGTTTCTAGTAAAGATCTATGAACATATAAAATTTCAGCTTTCTATCTTCAAGGATGTAGAAGTTTTTTAAGCAGACACACGGACAGACGGACGGACGGATGAACCATCGGACGAACGGACAGAGTGAAACTAATAAGCATTTTTTTTCAAAATTTTTTTGGAAAAGTGCTAAAAAGGAAAAAAAGAAAATAAAAACAAAATATGAAACTCGAACAAGTAATAGAATTTATCAGTAAAAAAAAAGTTACATTGATGGCGCACATGGCCACTTTTGGAACAAAAAAAATAAAAACACATAAATTTTTTTATATTCTCAAATTTTTTCAAATCATTTACTCTTACTGTGAGTTGAAAGTAAACTAATTAGGTTGGCTTAAATATGATTATTCCATTTTTAAAATATTGCTGGACAAAATTGGAACATGTGTACCATTCAAAATAAACAATTTAGAGATGAAATGAAAAAAAAAAGCTTATAATTTTTTCCTGAAAATAATACTTGTACATTGTAGAAAGAAAATGACAACTTTCTGCCTATCGTACCCTATTTTACTTTTCTTTTTTGGTGTACATAAGACTTGCAAATTACGATGGAAGAAACATTTGTTAAGAAATGGAATACAACTAGAAGCCGCTAGTACGAATCGCACTAATTTCAAATATGTTCGAAAACATCAAAACAAAATTAACACGTTGAGCTCTTACTCTAAGCCCCTGTATCACAAGTACAACCCTTAAATTTAAAGAAATTATATATATATAGCAAACTCGTTACATAAAATACAAATTATATATAGCAAATTTGTTACATAAAATATTAGGTTTTTATTCTCTTCGCTAGAAATCATATTTATCACTTCGATAGTTAGTTATGTATATGTTCAAAAATAATACAACGTAAGTTTTTTTTATATTCACATTTTTGGTATTTTAGATGTGCTCAACGGTAATACATTGAGAATCAATGTGTTAAAATATAAATGTGCGTATATTAGTAATTTCTTTAAAGGAGGAAGAAACATTACGAAAAATTAGATAAAATAACAAGTCGCTGAAAAATATATAATTACATCCATATACGTGCACTAAAGTATCTCGGGGTAATAAGACCTAGGAAATAGAAAACCATTGAATAAATAAAAATTATCCAATTTGCTTTTATAGTGTTAATGTATTTTCAAAAGACGAAGTATTTTTAACAAATCATAAGGCAATTAGTTTTAAGGCAATTAGTTTTATATGAACGTATGGCATACAGCTTATAAAGTAGGTACAAATACTCGAGGTTTAACCAAAAAACAAAAAATTATAGGAACTAAACATAACATTTCAAATTTGTAATAATTTTGTACTTTTAAAATTAAATACTTTTTTAAATGTTATTTTCGGGATTTAGACTTTTGATGAATAAATCTTTGTTATGTCTTATAATTGATTGCTTTTTACTGTTTAAAATTGGGGATACTTATACAATATTATAAGCTTCGGACAAATTGAGTGAGAAAAAAGTAAATGAAGGTAATCAGATCTAGCAAAATGTTTAACAGGTCTTATTAAACTCATGGGACGATAATTTGTTTATGTCACTAAAAACATTTTTTATTACAATCTAACAAACTTAAGTTTTCTAAAAGTTTACATCAATCTTAAATAATGTAAAAATCTAAAAAGTTGAACTTCAACGATCAATTTTATGAAATACTTATAGCTGAAAAATTGAGAAAAAATACATATGCTTGTTCACTATTTTATGCTAAGCGCAAAAGTAAATACGAAAATACCATATTGAAGTAATGCGTGAAAAAATATGTGTGAGCAGATGTCTCCAAATTAGTAACTTAGGTAAAATTTGTGGTTTTGTTCCATTGTTTTTTAACGTTTAGGCCTTATTATCCCGAGATATACCTTACTTATTGTAGTCAACCAATCAGTAATGATTTGAAATGAACATGAAATTAAATTTCGAAACAAAAAATACAAAATTCACTTCCCTACGTCTTGTTTAAAAACAATCAAATAAACAAAGTAACAGAAATATTTCACCCCACTATATTCTTTGAATATAACTTTATTTCATATATATGTGTTATTTTATTATGATTCATATACGAGTTATATTTCTTTGCTTATTTTATTTTATTTTGCAGAAAATGTATAACAACTTTATAACGATACTAAGAATGAAGCGTGTATAAAATCATATAATCGTCTGTGCTGCGTAACAGGCTTATTAAACTAATGAGAAAATAAACATTGCACAAAAATCAATAAGTTCTGCAGCAAATCTGTATAAAATTTATATGATATACACATAGTGCTGTTCAACTTTTATATGCTCAAAGGTCAGTTCTTATCTATATATTAAAATTTTTTGAGAGTAAAAACAATTTAAATCTCATAAATCAAAAAATGCACTTTTATTAAGTAACAAAAACATTTTATAAGAGAAAAATAAACAATATCGTAAAAAAGAAAATTGATGTTTTTCAAAAAATTATTTCATTCGTCAAAGTGATAAGACGTAGAACTGCAAGATTTTTGTTCTGTATACATTCACATCTTAACTTAATTCAATAGTTCCGAACATATTTGAATTAACCAAAAAAAGTAATAAATATTATGATATACGAATTTATATATAAGAGCTTCTTTGCCAATTTTCATAATTTTTTGTTTATGACTTTTTGATTTTGCAAGGCTTTGATATGAATCGAAAGCTGACTTTTTTGCCACTACTTTTTATACCCTGCACTTCGTGAAGGGTATATTAACTTTGGTATGGAGTTTGTAACTACTTGAAGGAGTCATCTGCGGTATGGACATATATATATATTCTTGCTCAGCGTAAAATTCTGCGTCGATTTAGACATGTCCGTCCGTCCGTCCGTCCGTCCGTCCGATCGCACGATAACTCAAAAACGAATAATGCAATCGACACCAAACTTTCACAAGTTTTTTCTTTTGTGCCAAGGACGAACCCTATTGTTATTGGACTAAGTCGGACAACGAGTTCGGGTAGCTGTCATACAACTCCAAGAGTTTATTTTAAATATTTCAAAAACTAATGAAGCTATAAATATAAAATTTTGTATACACGTGTCCAATTATATTCTACACATGCTCTAAAAATTATAATGGGATAGCTACACCGGTTCGGGTGGCTGCCATACTACTCCAACAGCAAATTTTTTATATTCGGCAAAATAATAAAGTCAGATTCATGAAACTTGGCAGTCATGTGTCCAATTATAGGTCAAATATATTTCTGAAGTTTTGGAGAAATTGCTTGACAGGTTCGGGTACCTGCCATACAACTCCAGAAGCTAATTTTAAATATTTGGAAAAATAATAAAGTCAGATTCATGAGACTTGGCAGTCGTGTGTCCAATTATAGGTCAGACATATTTCTAAAATTTTGGTGCGATTGCTTGACAGGTTCGAGTAGTTCCCATACAAGTCTAAAAGCTTATTCTTAATATTTGGAAAAATAATAAAGTCAGATTCATGAAACTTGGCAGTTGTGTGTCCGATTATAGATCAGATATATTTGTGAAGTTGTAGTGGAATTGCTTGACAGGTTCGGGTACTTGCCATACAACCCCAAAAGCTTATTTTGCATATTTGGAAAAATAATAAAGTCAGATTCATGAAACTTGGCAGTCATGTGTCCAATTATGGGTCAAATATATTTCTGAAGTTTTGGTGGAATTACTTGACAGGTTCGAGTAGCTCCCATACAAGTCTAAAAGCTTATTTTAAATATTTGGAAAAATAATAAAGTCAAATTCATGAGACTTGGCAGTCGTGTGTCCAATTATAGGTAAGACATATTTCTAAAGTTTTGGTGCGATTGCTTGACAGGTTCGAGTAGTTCCCATACAAGTCTAAAAGCTTATTCTTAATATTTGGAAAAATAATAAAGTCAGATTCATGAAACTTGGCAGTTGTTTGTCGAGTTATGGGTCACATATATTTCTGAAGTTTTGGTGGAATTGCTTAACAGGTTCGAGTAGATCCCATACAAGTCTAAAAGCTTATTCTTAATATTTTGAAAAATAATAAGGTTCGAGTAGCTCCCAAACAAGTCTAAAAGCTTATTTTAAATGTTTGGAAAAATAATAAAGTCAGATTCATGAAACTTGGCAGTCAGATGTCCAATTATAGGTCAGACATGTCCGTGAAGTTTCTATAGAATGATTTCACAGGTTCGAGTAATTGCTACACAATAACGAAAGGTGCAGGGTATAATTCAATCGGTTTATACCGACTGAAACGTTTTTACTTGTTATTTTATTATTTTGCCCTTTTGGCAATATGTAAAAAATCCACACTACTGGGAAAGAAATTTGATATATAATTAATATTTGAAATTTTTAAACAAAAGCTTTAGGTAAAGTTAAGTTTCTGAGTAAAGTAAAATTAACATATTTTGTTTTTATACAATTTTGCGAAAAATTCTGATTATCACATTAAGTAAAAGTATACATCACCCTATTATTAACGTACCATGTTGATAGATAACAAACGTTTCCATTTACATCTACTATATACATGTATTCCACTCCATAGTGCAATAATAATAGATATCCATTAAGAATGGATATCTATTATTATTATACCAAGAATAGGCTTGCTTGTTTAAATGTCCCTCATTGTTGCTTACGCACATGTCAAAATTACAAAGAATAAAAGGGAAATGTTTAAAATTCCTGAAGAGTGATCGTTTTACATTTATAAAAAGGGATAAAAATATTAAACAAAAGACAAGTTGAAATGAAGTCCAGATTATTTGCCAATTTGTTTGCTTGAATTTTTTTTTATAAAATTCTATTAAACTAAGCAAATTTTAAATTAATAAAGAATTGTAACAGGCAAGTCAAAAAAATTAAGTAGAAAATAGAAAAACATTCAAGAAAGAGAAAAACAAAACAAGTAAAAACGTTTCAGTCGGTATGAACCGATTGAATTATACCCTGCACCTTTCATTGTTGTATAGCAATTACTTAAACCTGTGAAACCATTCTATAGAAACTTCACGGATATGTCTGATCTATAACTGAACACACAAGTTTCGTGAATCTGACTTTATTATTTTTCCAAATATTTAAAATTAGTTTTTGGAGTTGTATGGCAGGTACCCAAACCTGCCAAGCAATTCCACTAAAACTTCGCTAATATATCTGATCTATAATTGGACACACAACTGCCAAGTTTCATGAATCTAACTTTATTACTTTTCCAAATATTTAAAATAAGCTTTTGGACTTGTATGGGAGCCACTCGAACCTGTCAAGCAATTCCACCAAAACTTCAGAAATATCTTTGACCTATAATTGGACACACAACTGCCAAGTTTCATGAATCTGTCTTTATTATTTTTCCAAATATTTAAAATAAGCTTTTGGACTTGTATGGGAGCTGCTCGAACCTGTCAAGCAATTCCACCAAAACTTCAGAAATATCTTTGACCTATAATTGGACACACGACTGCCAAGTTTCATGAATCTGACTTTATTATTTTGCCGAATATAAAAAATTTGCTTTTGGAGTTGTATGGCAGCCACCCGAACCGGTGCAGCTATCTCATTAAAATTTTTAGAGCATATGTAGAATATAATTGGACACATGTATACAAAATTCTATATTTGTACCTTTATTAGTTTTTGAAATAATTAAAATAAACTCTTTGAGTTGTATGGCAGCTCCCCGAACCCGTTGTCCGACTTAGTCCAATAACAATAGGGTTCGTCCTTGGCACAAAAGAAACAACTTGTGAAAGTTTGGTGTCGATTGCATTATTCGTTTTTGAGTTATCGTGCGATCGGACGGACGGACGGACATGTCTAAATCAACGCAGAATTTTACGCTGAGCAAGAATATATATATATATGTCCATACCGCAGATGACTCCTTCAAGTAGTTACAAACTCCATACCAAAGTTAATATACCCTTCACGAAGTGCAGGGTATAAAAAGGTTTTTTTTCCACAAATTAGGATATTTCTATCCTTATACTGTTGTAATTAACTTTAAAATAAGGTAAATATGTTAGTCTGGAAGCATTCTTTTATGATTTTATTTAAACAGTTGCTTGAATTTGTCTACAATTGAATTAAGCGCAAAATTTAAAAAGAAAAAAAAAAAACAAATCCTTAAATTAAAAAATTCGACTGTAAATGTCTTAAACAAGTGAGCAGTAAATGTTCAGCAATGATTCTGTTACGATTTTTACAGTTGAACATATATTTGTGTTCATACAAACATATGAATGTACATCTTATGTCAGAAGTTCCCAAACTTTTGGAAAACTTCTCTCGTAGAGCCCTTGTCGAGCCTGGGGGTCTATATAGACCACTTTGGATTACATCCTATTATATATAATACGAAAGGGTACGTGTGCCATGTATAGCATGTATAGCAAAGTTGTGAAAGCTGATGTAGTGCATCGAGAAACAAAACGGGCTTTTTTGAGATAAATTTACAGTTTTTTAATTCAAAATTTTGTGTTTGAGCAGCTATTAAGCGTAAGTCTTTACACTGTTACGTAGGTAGATATAATTTTCTTATGTGATTTTAATATTTTGTAATGAATTCAAGGTTATTTCAAATCAATTACAATGACTTTTGTTGGGTCGGTATATTGATATAAATTTTTATATTTTCCTTCCTACATTGAATTAATCATTTATGTAATGCGATATATAGATTCATGTCTCAATTTTGTTTCAATATTTTCGAACATATTTGCATTCAGTTCGATCTGCACTAGTTTTTAATTAATAATACATTTTGAATATTGTTCGTCTATAATTGAATTCCTTTTTTCAAAATTATATTTAACTAATTGCGAATATAACAATGCGAATCACTACGAAAGTTGCAAGATATACAACTTGAAAAATTGGTTTTTGTGCTTGAAGCATTAATGAATCATTAAAAATTATAGTTTATCAAAATAATATGAATGTACATATATAATACATAATACAAAAAAATTTATTTTTTGAAAAACGAGAAGACAAAATATATGTAGTTCTATAAAAGATTAAATATTTTTAATATTTTACCGAATAAATTAAAAAAAGGAACAAATTTAAAATTTTTTAAAAATGTATAATTTATACCTTACTTTTATAAGTGTAAGAGAATAAGTGATATATTAATGAAAAATATCATGGTTAATATACTAAATAAAGAATTAAACTTAAACTTAATGAAGCTCTTTACGTTTTTTAGACTAAAAAAATACACTTATAGTGTGTAACCGGTATAAGTTATAGTGTATAGTCGGTATAAACCGATTGAATTATACCCTGCACCTTTCATTGTTGTATAGCAATTGCTCGAAACTCTGGAACCATTCTATAGAAACTTCATGGATATGTCAAGTTTTATAAATCTGACTAATTATTTTTCCAAATATTTATAATTAGGTTTTGGACTTCTATGGCAGGTACCCGAATCCGTCAATCAATTCACCCAAAACTTCAGAAATATATCTGACCTGAAATTGGACATACGACTGCCAAAGTTTATGGCAGGCACCCGAACCCGTCAAGCAATTCAACCAAACTTTAAGAATATATCTGACCTATAATTGGACATACGATTGCAGGTAAACGAACCGGTATAGGCATTCCATTACAAATTTCTAAAGCATGTGTAGAATGTAATTGGACACACGTATGTAAAATTTCATATTTATACCTTTATTAGTTTTTGAAATATTTTTTTTTTTTTTACCGAGAGGAAGGGTGAAAAATTTCGAAAGACGAAAAGCAGTAGTGTGGAACTTTAATCCACTAAAAAACACCCTCCTCAAAATAAACTATAAAACTAGTCGGAAACGACTAACCATTAATTTTGCTCTAACCTTTTTGATTATTTACAACCTTTTGATCTGGCACAATAGCGCTCTAAGTGCTCATTTCTTAATTCTTTAAGAAATTACATACAACTTCTATTATATTTTAAATGTGAATGTTAAGGTCAGAAAAAACAGATGCATATATGCCTTCTGTTGTTGTTGAACTATGTGCTAAAGACAATTCACCATTAAAACAGAAAAAATATGTACAGCCATTGCATTTTCTATTTCAACTAGCTTACTCCAAAATATTTCTGGTACGATCTTATCTAAATGTTCTAGATTCGAATACAGGAAAAGCCAGTACTCATTTAATAAAGCAGGTTTCTTACTTTCTTCTAGTAAACTCGAAAATTAGAAAGGCTAGCAAATAAACACTTTTTAAAGATAAAGCAATTTCGCGTTTTAATATTAGCAGCATTTTAACAGTTTTGTAACATTTATTTAGTGTTTGAGAAATAAATGTATCCACATTTCAGCAAAATTTTGAAATGAAGCCAATTTCGGCATTTTAGCAGATTTGAGTATCTTTGCATCCAAGCTAAATTTAAAGCAAAAAATGTATACAAATGGATACAATTGCGTCCAAGTGGGAACGCTGGTTGAGATTTCTTTTTTTTTATGTGCTTCTTCCATCTCAGCTTTGTGTCCAATGTCATTCCCAAATACTTCGCCGTGTTTGCGGACTGAATCAAGACACCATTTATCCGAATCGAAAATCAATTGTCAATTTTCCTATTAGTGAAATTTACGTGTACTGATTTCACCTCTTTAAGTTTTATATTACACTTTCTAGTCCATTTTGAGATCTCATCACTGGTCCTTTCTAATTTTTGTTTAGATTCATTTTCATTTCGTCCTATTGCGATAACTGCTGTATCATCAGCAAATGTAACTGTTGTTACTCCTTCTGATTCAGGAATATCACACGTGTATAACAAGTATAATATCGGGCCCAATATACTCCCCTGCGGGGCTCCCGACCTGATATCCCTAAGTGAAGAGTACTCCTCTTCCTGTTTAACTCGAAATACCCTATTAGACAGGTAAGATTTGAGCACGTCAACATACTGCCTTGGTAGTAATCGCCTAAGTTTTTTCATTAATCCACAATGCCAAACTTTATCGAAGGCCTGGGCTACGTCCAAAAATATGATAGCACATATTGTTTTTTTTACCAGTGAATTTTCTATTAGGTCAGTTATTCTATGAATCTGATCTATGGTTGACTGGTTCCGGCGAAAACCAAATTGATGATTCGGGATTAACCTTTTGCTTTTGTGGAGATGGAAAAAAATTTTTCCTAACGAAATGAAGCATTTATTAGTGCCTAAAAGCTCTTAAAATTTCAGGCTTCTAGAAGATAAACGACATCAAAAATTTGGAAAAAACGGACTTTAGATACAGATGAATTTGAACGGCCATTTTGTTTTTCTAAAGTTAACCTATAGTATACCGCGCTAGGGGAAGCAAGCCACTGCCTTTCTGTGCTTGCAAAATTTGAAAAATGCTTATGGTTTCATTGCACTAAATAGTTAAAAAATAGCATTTCTAGGGTTTTGGGGGTTTATAACTTCTAAAGAGGAGGAGATAGACAAAAATTTTGTTCTACGGAAATAAATTTCTAGTAAAGATCTATGCAAGTATTAAATTTCAGTTTTCTATCTCCAAGGGTGTAGAAGTTTTGTAAACAGACACACGGGCAGACGGACGGACGGACGGACGAACGGACGGACGGACAAACGGACGGACAGACGGACGGACGGACGGAATATTATTCAATTCATATAGAAAGCTAAAAAAAATAGGTAGGAAGCTTTGAAAAAAGTATACATACTTGCTTATATACTTAACTTTTTTTCGAATTTTTCCGAACTATTATAACAATATTTTGTTGTAAATTATCTTTAAACTTTTATAGTACTTTAACAGATAATATTTATCTGTTATATATTAAAAAAAATAAGACAAAAAATTTAAACAAAATAAAAAAAAAATTTAAAATAATCAAAAAAAAAGCAAAATACGACAATATCCTGACAAGCATCGATCAAATAACTTTCTGGTTATCAGACGCTAAATCTTGAATTTGCCTTTATAATTCTTTCGTATAACTCTTCAAAAACCACCCCATTTTACATTATACATATATAACTACTTCTCAGGTGTCGAAAAGTACGGGCACTTCTAGAAGAGCTAAAGACATAGGATAAAAGACAAAATGATACTTCATCCTACAAGGGTAATTTTTATTTACTTTTGGAGGTATAAATATTGTATGTAAATTCATATTTGGAAGTGTGTATTATAACAATGAAGATTTAATAAAATCTACATTGTTTTATAATAAGTATTTAGGTACGCATTTAATTATGTATTCTTTTCGCGATCTGTTGCAAAATGTATTAGTAAGCAAAACATAAGTGTACATTAAATTTCTTGACAAAATATTTTTTGGACAAAATTTTATAAGAAAATGTTATTTTGTTGCATTAAGCTTTTTACAAATACGGTATTTTCAAAAAAATATTTAGAACGGAAACTCGCAGATATTGATTTGTAAGGGTAAAGCTTTTTTAATTTCATTTTGAAAAAATAAAATTACGAGTATCAATAAAAAAAAAGTTCAATTGGCAAATCGCATTTTTCAGGGTTCAAACCTGGGACTTTTCGAATAGAAATCGTATGCTATACGCATTTCCCTATGTAGTATTAGTATTAACTAATTATACATTCACGCGTTTTGTTCGCATGTATTATAAAATCCAAATACATACGTGCATGCATTTTAATAAGGAATTATTTTATGCGTATACAGTAATTTATCGGTTAAAGTGCTTACTGTCAAAGGTAATTTACGAATTTATGCGACATAACTGAAAGCGAGATTCTAAAATAAATTACTCAAGAGATATTAAACCTCAAAGGAACTAATTATTTGTTTAATTATTTACTTTTTAGCACTTTTCCAAAAATTTTTTGAAAAAAAGTGCTTATTAGTTTCACTCTGTCCGTCCGTCCGTCCGTCCGTCCGTCCGTCCGTCCGTCCGTCCGTCCGTCCGTCCGTCCGTCTGTCCGTGTGTCTGTTTACAAAACTTCTACATTCTTAAAGATAGAAAGCTGAAATTTTATACGTACATAGATCTTTACTACAAACTTATTTTTGTAGAACAAAATTTTTACCTATCTCCCCCCCTCTAGAAGTTATACCCCCCCAAAACACTAAAAATGGCCTATTTTAACTATTTGTTGCAATGAAACCATAAGCATTTTTGAAATTTTGCAAACGTAGAAAGGCAGTGGCTTGCTTCCCCTACCGCGGTATACTATAGTTAAACTTTAGAAAAACAAAATGGCCGTTTAAATTTACCGTTATCTACAGTCCTTTTTTTTCAAATTTTTGATGTCGTTTTTCTTCTATACCCCAGCCTGTAGAAGCTTGAAATTATAGGGGCTTTTAGACATTAACAAGTAGTTCATTTCCTTAGAAGAAAAGTTTTTTCCATCTCCACCGCCTTTCAAGTTATCGCCTCTTGAAATTTGTAAAATTTGCATTTTTGACACCTTATATTTCTGAAACCGCAAGCTTTTTCAAATTTCTATAAACGCAAAAAGTTAACGGTAAATTCCATGACATTAAAAAATATAATTATTTTTCTTAACTCACACAATTAACCCTTAAAATCGAGCATTATGTTAACCCCTGTTTATATTAATTTTTGCTTTATTTCAAAGACTGCATAAATGGTTTATCCTAAATATATGCAATCCTAGAAATAGTTTCGTTTATAAATGAAAATAATTTTAATAGTGCGGTGGATATACATAGACTGTTTTTAAAAGCAGTATTTTCACTTGTTGAAGGGAAAAGTGCTACAATACAAACCATTGGTTTGACCCAACTTTATTTGTAATTATTTTTAAGAACTTTTCTTATTTTAAGTTTTATCTTATTATTTGCTAAGAAAAAAACGTACCTATATGCATATTACGGCTGTGTTTTTGAAGAAAAGAGGTAAACTTAAAATATCTCACACAGAATGGAACAAAATTTCAAAACTACAGACATAATATTTCCAAGGGTTGCAATGCAAGCACACACGATTATTTTAGTTATGTAATCTAATAATAAATGTCTTAGTTAGCAAAACATAAGGGTACATTAAATTTCTTGACAATAAAATTTTAAGACAAAATTTAATAAGAAAATGTTATTTTATTGCATTAAAGTTTTACAAACAGGGTATTTTCTAAAAACATGTTTAGGAACGAAAACTGGCTGATATTGATTTGTAAGGGTAAAGCTTTTTTATTTCGATTTTAAAAAAAAAAAGAGTTCATCTGACAATTCGCATTTTTCAGCATTTTACGATATGTGTATAAAATAATTAGGCATTTCAGGAATGAGAACTTGCCCTTATCAATTTGCACGCTATTTGAAAAAAATGGAAAAAAATCAAAAAGAGTAGAGGACGAATCACGAAATCGTATATGAATAGATTTCTTTGCTGATTCCAGGCAAAAGTATTCAAGAATATCTTAAAATTTAGCACCAGCATTGGAGCCAGTTTTAAATTTTGTCAATTTTAAAATCACCACCAACGATGACATGATCACAGCGAAGAGATAAGATAAGTGTCTCTAATACTCACAGTGGCAGTGATACTGACATATACGACGTTTTTTTAAATTATTAAGAGATTTTCTCTACACAATATATTTTTTTTACAAACCCAAATGTTAGTTATATTCTCTCTTACTTATTTTTGAAATATTTGTAAAAATTTGAGTATAATTATGTAAATCAGTTTTATTATTTCTAATGAGATAGGAAGTGCATGCATTAACGCAAAATTTATTTTGCTTAATTTTTGGAATTCTGTTTTTAGTGTTTTTTTTATGTAAGTATACAAAACTTGCGTGTATAAGTAAAATTAAATATTTTGATTGTTTTTTGCGTATTTTGTAAGTAATTTTAGGTAAAAACAATAAATAAATAAAAATTTTTTAAAATTGTTTCTGTTAGTATTAGGTACACTTATAATTGGGGTTTGATTCTATTACTAACATACATGTCAGTAATACGTTAAAAACTGATTTTTTACAATTAACATTGTATGTAAAACATTTGAATTTTTGTGTTTCTATTTATTTATTTGTTTTTATTTAAAATTAAATTTTCTTTCTATTGTCCGAATTCTGACATAATGAATTTATTATAATTTTGCAGAATTATAGATTTAAGGAGAAAAAATAGAGTTGACCTTGTCAACTCTGTGATACTCGTATGAATTAGTTATCCTATGTGCGAATAAATAAGCAATAACTGACTATGGGAAAGAGAATGACTTTAAGTTGCCGTATTACCATATTAATTTATGCAAAATTTCAGTACTGTGTTTTTTCAAAATACTGTGTGTGCCAAACTACTATTGAAGTTGTACAGCAGCTACCAGAAAAAGCCAAGAAATTTTAAGGAATTTTATCAAGCACATCGGTCCTACTAATATATTCGCTTGTGTAAAATATCAATACCACAGTTTTTACAGTTTCTGAGATGCAGCCAATTAACTTTTGAAGTTGTATGGCAGGTACCAGAAGGAGACAAGTAATTTCCACGACTTTTATCAGACATATTAGCCCTACTAATATATTCGTTTGTATGAAATTTCAATATCATAGCTTTTATAGTTTCTGAGATATAGTCAAATAACTTTTGAAGTTGTATGGCAGGTACCAGAAGGAGCCAAATAATTTCAACGACTTTTATGAGACACATTGGCCCTACTAACATATTCGTTTGTGTGAAATTTCAATACCATAGCTTTAATAGTTTCTGAAATATAGTCAAATAACTTTTGAAGTTGTATGGCACGTACCAGAAGGAGCCAAGTAATTTCACTTTTATGAGACACATTAGCCCTACTAATATTTTCGTTTGTGTGAAATTTCAATACCACAACTTTTATAGTTTCTGAGATATAGCCAAATAAATTTTGAAGTTGTATGGCAGCTACCCGAACCGGTGCCCCGATCATGTCCAATTTAAATAGGGTTCTGGTACTTACTACAATAAATCATTTGTGAAAATTTGGTGAACTTAGCTAAATTAGTTTTCAAGTTATCGTTGAGACGGACAGACAAAGCTAAATCAACTCAGAATTCGACGCTGATCAAAAACATACACTTGAGTCTATATCTAAGACCGTCATTTATCAGCGTTACAAACGGTAAGGCTAATTTAGTATACCCTTCGAACATATGTTCGTACGGATATAAAAATTATTGTCAGTAATAGATTCCAAAAATGAAGTATTACATGCAATATTATGTCAGTATAAAGCTTTTATTTCTAATTTAAATTTGTTTAATAAAAATACTTTCTTTTTACTTTAAAAATGCTTTAAGATAAAACCAAAAACGATCATATCGGTCGATTATATATAAAACGAAAATCGGTCATATTTTCGAAAACGACATTATGAGCAGGTCGGGTATTAGTACCCGCTTGTGTGAATTGCGAACTAATCCTATTATAAGCAATATGAATGTAGAAACTTATTCTAGACATTTTCTTATTCTTTTATTTTTTTCAAAAACTTGTTTTTTTTTTGAGTAATAGGGCCCTCAAACTTTTTATGTATCCGGATGTATACATTGTATATTCGTCCGCTACGCAACATGGTTGCCATGCTAGGCCGCCCGCTAGACCCCATAGAAATTTCGAAAAACTTAGGGTTTCGGGAATATAAGGTGTCAAAAATTCAAATTTTACAAATTTCGAGAGGCTACAACTTGATGGGGATTAAGGTGGAAAAACACTTTGTTCTAACGAAACGAACTACCAGACACCTACAACTTGTTTGAAGAAAAACGGAATCAAAAATTTGGAAAAAACGGATTTTATATTACGGTAAATTTTAACGGCCATTTTTTTTTTGTAAAGTTCAAATATGATATGCCGCGGTAGAAAAAGTCAACCACTACACTTTTCCGCGTTTGTATAATTTAAAAATGTTTCTGATGTTGCTATAATCATAACTTAAAAAATAACAGTAAACAATATTGTAAACGAGTCAACTGACGGACGAACGGGCATTCGGACGGACGGACAGATTGAAACTAATAAGCACGTTTACTTTTAATTTTTTTGGAAAAATGCTAGAAATGAAGTCTTTTTTAACAAATTATCACAATATGAGGCAATTTAGTTAATAATAATAAAAGTAATTTAACTTTAAAAAGAATTTATAGAATAGTATACTTAAAATATTCCAGTTTTAACAAAAAAAAGAAAACATTAACATAAGGTTAGGGACTAAAAATAAAGTAAAGTTTGAAAGAATGATTTTGTACATTTAAAATTGAATTTTCAAATATTTTTTAAAATTTTGAACAGTGAACATTTTTGAATGTATGAACAAGTGTCTATACATTAGTTACTAAGAGCAAACTTTCGGTTTTGTTTTTGTCTGTTTTTGGCATTTAAACATTGTTACCCGCTAGGCCTTATTATTCCGAAGTGCCTTTATACAATAAGGGAGGTTATGTAATGGAAAAAATTTGGCATATGGTTCGGCAGAACCGATTTTGATGAAACTTTATATGTGAGCTCATTTTAGCTATGACACGGTTTGATTAACTTTTCGTATGTATCAGGCCTCGGGATTTATACCAATCAACCAACTTTCTTAATATATAATATTTAAGTTTGGGTTCCAGTTCTTACCGAAACTAACTGGTGAACTTTTCAGGAAATTCGTGTGGCACAAAGCGGAATTCTACTAAGAGTCAAGTTTAGATTTTCCTAGATATGTTATCTAAGAGCTTACTAGCGTCCTCAAAATTGTAAAGAAGTAATTATCCTTTTCGCTAAACTAGACAATATACATTGCGGTCGGTTATGTGCTGTTTGATGTGGTCATCAGATTTTTTTCTTATAACGTCAAATCTGTCACACTATAATGATGAAAAACAAGCACTCTAAACCTCTTAGACTTACATTTCAAAATTACAGATATTTAATTTAGTTATATTTGATAATTTTTAAACTAAAAAATAAACCACATCTTCATTTTACTAAAAATCAGAAAAAAAAATCTGATGCGATCAGCACATAGAAAGTATTACAGAATATGAAAATGCCTGCTCAATACTTCTTTCCAATTTTTAGGGCATTAGTAAACTTTTAGTTAACATATTATGTATATATTTATTTCATTTTGAAAAAATTTACAATTAACTTTTTTACCGAAAATAGTAAGCCATGAAACTTTTTTACCGAAAATTTACCAAAACGTAAAAATAAGCTTATTATTTTTTACAATGATAACATTGTTAAGGTAACATAAATTTGTATTTGTGCGATGTATGAACAGTAATAAAACTTTGATTTGAGACGGATTGAAATTAATACAGGGTGATTTGGTGGTCCAAGTGTTAAAGCTCTCAGCAGGTGATTCGTTGGAGTTTTTAAAGAAAAAAAAATCATGTGGAGGAGAGGGGACTCGTCTAGGCATAGTTTTAGAGGGCTAATAAAATCGGATTGAAAAATTTTGTTTGATGAATATCTATTATAGTTACGAAGCTGTTGAAACTAGAGCAAAGTTGTGTTCGGAAACGTTTTTGTGAATTACATAAATTATCACACTGGCTGCAAAGTAGAACGCGAAAATGCCATGAAAATTATACAAAGTTGTAGAAGTAATTGTTTTTTAAAACTTTTTGTTTGAGCAGGTATTACTAAAAAACCAGTATGCTATTATGTAGGTTTATTAATTCCACCCGTATGTTTTTTTATGACATTTACAGTATTTTGATTTCAATTTGAATGTATTCTTGCGGAGTTTCAAACTAAACATACTTTTCATGAACAACATACAGTGCTAAAAAAACAAGAGAGCGTACAGAGCTGCAATATTCTCATAATTTGTGATGTAAAACTCAAAATAATTTCAAATCAACCGCAATTACTATTACTGGGATATCCCAGCCCAGATTAATATAAATTTTTATATTTTGCGTGTTAACAGCAATTTGATTTAATTTTTTCCTTCTTCCTTAAAATTAATTATTATATAGGGTGATATACGTTATACATCCATGTCTTAATTTTGTTTCAATATTTTGAAACTTAGTGCGATTCGCCCTATTGGCTTCTAAAACTTTAACTTTATAATGCTCGAAAACCTGCAAAGCTACAAATTTGTTGTAAGATTATATTATGTGTTTTTCTTTTAGGTACGAAACAAGTACCACTGTTCTCTTTTTTTTTAGCACTTTTTCAAAAAATATTTTGAAAAAAAGTGCTTATTAGTTTCACTGTGTTCACCCATCCGTCCGTGCGTCCGTGGACATGTTTACAAAACTTCTACATCCATCAAGATAGAAAGCTGAAATGTTCTCTAAAATTTGTTCATTCATAAATCTTTACTAGAAACTTATTTTCGTAGAAAATTTTTACGTATTCTCTTCCCTCTAAAAATTATAGGCACCCAAAATCCAACAAACGTCATTTTTTAACTACTTATTGCAGTGAAACGATAAGCATTTTTCAAATTTTGCAAACGCAGAAATATGTTATAGTGACTACCTTATTCTACCGCGGCATACTATATTTAAACTTTAAAAAAAAAAGTGGTCGTTAAAATTTAGCGTCATATAAAATCCGTTTTTTCCAAATTTTTGATGTCGTTTTTCTTCTAGGGAACCAGGGGTTGTGAAAGTCTAAAATTTTAATATCTTGTAGGAATACTCTATTTCATTAGAAAAAAAAAATGTTCCCACCTCCACCATTTTCTATAAAAAGTACATAAAAAATCGAATTTGTTCTGTTTTGCCAATTAAGTTAAGACTATAAATAAATTTTATTTTGTAAGAAGTTAATTGTTTTTTAATTTTAAAATATCTCTCTTAAGTATATGTGTTTAGTACATGTATTGATTTATAATATATTATATTTTTGTTTTAGGAAAAAATATTCTACTCTTACCTTTTTCAAGCTACCCCTAACCCTTAAGCTACCCCTACCACAGCATAGTTCTGCTATTGCGGATGCAACAAAGACCTGTATCTTTTAGGTTTTTTTTTATTAAGTATCGTTATTGTATAGACCTTGCATTTCTATAAATACGTTTATCCTTATTGGAAGTATACATATCAAATTTTATATCAGATTATATATGTGGGTCAAAATTTAAAAGTTAGCACAAATGAATTTTTTTTTTTCCAAATTTTTTATTAAAATTATTTTTTTATAGTTGCCTATTATATAATGTACAACCTCCTCAAGTGGTTCGGAGGTTTTGTAAATATTTTAGAAACTATAACCAAATAAAGTTGGGTCAAACCAATGGTTTGTATTGTAGCACTTTTCCCTTCAACAAGTGAAAATTCTGCTTTTAAATACCGTGTATTTATAGCTATTTATCACACTATTAAAATTATTTTCATTCATATACAAAGATATTTCTAGGATTGCATATATTTAGGATGAACGATTTATGCAGTCTTTGAAATAAAGCAAAAATTAATATAAAGAGGGGTTAATATAATGCTCGATTTTAAGGATAAATTGTGTGAGTTAAGAAAAATAATTATATTTTTAATGTCATAGAATTTACCGTTAGTTTTTTGTGTTTATAGAAATTTGAAAAGGCTTGCGGTTTCGGAAATATAAGGTGTCAAAAATTCAAATTTTACAAATTTCAAGAGGCGATAACTTGAGAGGAGGTGGAGATGGAAAATAATTTTCTTCTAACGAAATAAACTATTTGCTAATGTCTAAAAGCCCATAAAATTTCAAGCTTCTACAAGCTGGGGTCTAGAAGAAAAACGAAATCAAAAATTTGAAAAAAAAGTACTATAGATAACGGTAAATTTCAACGGGCATTTTGCTTTTCTAAAGTTTAACTATAATGTACCACGCTAGGGGAAGCAAGCCGCTGCCTTTATGCGTTTGCAAAATTTCAAAAATGTTTATGGTTTCATTGCAACAAATAGTTAAAAAAGACCATTTTTAGTGTTTTGGGGGGGTGTAACTTCTAGAGGGGGAGAGATAGGTAAAAATTTTGTTCTACGGAAATAAGTTTGTAGTAAAGATCTATGTACATATAAAATTTCAGCTTTCTATCTTCAAGGGTGTAGAAGTTTTGTAAACAGACACACGGACAGACGGACGGACGGACGGACGGACGGACGGACGGACCGACGGACGGACGGACGGACGGACGGTCGGACGGACGGACGGACGGACAGAGTGAAACTAATAAGCACTTTTTTTCAAAAATTTTTTGGAAAAGTGCTAAAAAGTAAGCTCAGGTTTGAATTTAGTTCAACTTCGTTACCGATAAAAATAGCTTAAATTTTTCGATCTTTTCAATAGAAATTATTATTTTCATATTTTACTCTCATTTGTAATTAAAGTTATAAATAAATTTATTTTGTAACATTGAAAAATCATTTTTATAAAAAAATAAATTATAAGTAATTTCAACTTTGTTACTAATTTTAAATTTAAGGTTTTTATTTTCAAAAAAAAACTATTTAATAGTTTTTTTCTTGCAGGAATTTTTACATAACTGCTTTAAAAATTAATTTTTATACCCGTACCAACGTATGTTCGAAGGGTATGCTAAATTTGCCTTACCGTTTGTAACGCTAAGAAATAACGGTGTTAGATATAGACTCAAGTGTATGTTTTTGATCAGCGTCAAATTACGAGTTCATTTAGCTTTGTCTGTCCGTCCCAACGATAACTCAAAAACTAATTTAGCTAAGTTCACCAAATTTTCACAAATGATTTATTGTAGTAAGTAGCAGAACCCTATTTAAATTGGACATGATCGGGGTACCGGTTCGGGTAGCTGCCATACAACTTCAAAATTTATTTGGCTATATCTCAGAAACTATAAAAGTCGTGGTATTGAAATTTCACACAAACGAATATGTTAGTAGGGCCAATGTGTCTCATAAAAGTCGTTGAAATTATTTGGCTCCTTCTGGTACCTGCCATACAACTTCAAAAGTTATTTGACTATATTTCAGAAATTATTAAAGCTATGGTATTGAAATTTCACACAAACGAATATATTAGTAGGGCCAATGTGTCTCATAAAAGTCGTTGAAATTACTTGGCTTCTTCTGGTACCTGCCATACAACTTCAAAAGTTATTTTTCTATATCTCAGAAGCTATAAAAGCTGTGATATTGAGATTTCACACAACTGAATATATTAGTAGGACCGATGTGCTTGATAAAATTTGCTTAAATTTCTTGGCTCTTTCTGCTACTGCCATACAACTTCAATAGTAGTTTGGCACAACCAGTATTTTGAAAAACACATTTTGAAAAACAACTGAAATTTTGCATAAGTTAATATGGTAATACGGCAACTTAAAGTCATAGTCTGCCCCATAGTTAGTTATGGCACATTAGTTATTCGCACATAGGATAACAAATTCGTACGGGTATCACAGAGTTGACAAGATCAACTCTATTTTTTTTCTCGTTTATTCTAAAAATGTTCATAACAAAAAAATTAAGAACTTAAATTAGAAGAAAAAAGTTTAAAACAATATTTTTTTTTGTGACAAAACAGTAACGTAATGGAAAATATAGTAACACTGTTGAAAAACTTGATTCAGTCTTCAGTATATTAACAAAAAAAATTAAAACAAAAACAGTAAATTTTTAAAAGCTTAGAAAACAGTAAAAAAATCACATATGTCCGTATTGACTGCTGGGTCCATCGAAAAAAAAATATCAATGGTTTGAACATACATTATGACTACTTTTATGAAATTTCAATTTTGAGGTAAATGTGCCCAAATTGGGGTTGGGCCATAATTCGCAATAGGTGAAATAGTACAAAATATAAAGAACAGCTAAGTTTAAGGTAATTTGATTTCTTGATTCAAATAATAAGCCTGTACTTCTTCAACGAACTTAAAATTTGTATCATGTAGTTTTTGAGTGAGAAGAATTATTCCGTATGTCATATCTCGTTTTATCCTAAAATGTATACAAAATTTATTCACTTTGTTTTGGAAAGTTTTCATTAGAAAAATGGAGAATTCTAATTTGAAAGTGAATAAAAAGTGAGATGAAAAAGCAAGATATACGATTAGACTGTCAGTATACATTATCAGTTTGCACCATCCGATGATATTGATTTGAAGATCTGATTAAGCTATACTTTTTTCCTACCAATTTTGCATATGTATTATAACTACAATGTTTATATATAATTAAAATCAATTATAATTATTAATAAATTTATTAATAATTATAATTGATTTTAATCAATTAATTATTATCAATGAATTTATAAACAATTTATCTCTTATTGATTAACTTAGAAAGTATAACAGCTAAAAAAAATTTATTTAGATAATTTGACAGCCTCACATTAGCTTCGGGACAAATAATCTAAAATTTGTTACCTGCTGTTGTGGAATATGCTAAGATATTAACTTTTTTTCTCTCGATGAAGCTGTATATATTCGGTTAAGTTTTTCATTTGCATTTTTAACAATATACACATTTAAAATATAAAATAGATAGCGGCATTTTGTCTAATAGTCAATAAAACATGTTATCGCCTATTTGTATGTAAAATTATTAAGAATTTATTCACCAACTTAGAGTAAACTGCCTTAAAAATCAACTTTTTTACCATGTCTTCAGTAGCGTTACTTAAATTTAGTAACACAGTTGAACAGTAACGCAGTAGAATATTTTAAAATAGAAAATATATTAATATAAAACTACAACATATTTTTGCATTTTAAAGTATACAGTTGGTTAGTTTACTTGGTTTGCTTAATATGCCACTTTTTTGAATTTTTAAAAAAAAATACGAGTGTTTAAAAAAAAACCACGTAACACAGTTGAAAAAAGGGTTTTACATTCACGGCAAAAAAAATTCAAACTATCTCCAGCGATGGAACAACATTCACCACAAGCCAGAATAGACTTATTGCGTATTCTTTAAAACAAATAATGATGCCAAAATATTTAAAAAAAATGATTAATTTTAAAAAGTTTTATGATGTAACATAGTTGAAGTAACGCAGTTGAACAATTCTTGTAGCACACTTTTTTTCTGTTAAAATGACATTAAAATAAATTAAAACTTAAAAACTAATTTTGGATTTTTGTTTAAAAATAATGAAATAATTTTGCAATATAATTTGAAATATATCCTTCTGTCGAGGAAGTTCATGAAAATTTAAATTGAAAATTAAAAATGTGGTCTGTGACAAGTTTCATTTATATGAACACAGAAAACGCGCTCCGACAATTTTCCAAAATTTTCCAAAAATACTTACTTTTACAATTTAAAAACTTTTTTTATTTAAAATTAAAGATTTTATAATTTTTATTTTATTAATTATAGTTTGATTTATTTTCTAAAAAAGTATTTATTTAACTGTACATTTTTGTGACGCAAATGTGCTAATTTTTAAATTTTCACCCATGTATATATTTCTAGAATCCAAATCAATGTGTGGAGGGTGCTTCTATTATAGAGATATAACAGAAGGATGTACGTTTGGTTTTGAATGAAACCACTCGAATCCAAATATATAAAATGTTCGGGTGCAAAGAAACGTTTATTTATACTTTGCTTTATATATTCCCCATTGTGACTCAATATATGTGCGATATTAAATCATTTTCTGAGGATTTAAAGCCCTATTATAAAGATTTCGTATAATTTTAATTAAAAAGTTATCGAATCTATTGATGTTAGCTAATTTATGTATAAATTTATTATATATGAATCAGCAATGCTTATAACCGGATTCTGGTTTACGCAATCTGTTTAAGCACGCTCTTGTTAATTTTCTGTCAAAGATTCTGATCCTTTCCAACTTACTTAATTTATGTACCACCATATAGGCGCCGCGTATGATACTATACATCTTATTGACGCTTGATAAGCTATTAATTTAACTCTACGTATTATATTCTTATATAAAAAAACTTTTTTGCGCACATAAAAGCCTTGTTACTTTAACGTATACTACCACTTCCTCTAAGCACCTTCTCTTCAACAAATGAAAATACCGCTTTTAAAATTAATCTATGTATTAATAATTGCATGTACATATTTAGGATGGAAAAGAAAATAGTCGAAATCAAGGGTTAATTGCGTAAGTTAAGCTAATTAATTAAAAATTTTGATGGCATAGTATTTATTGTCAGATATTTGCATTTATAGAAATCTTAAAAATCTTGCAGTTTCGGAAATATAAAGTGTGCCGAAAATTTCAATTTTAGAAACTTCTAAAGTCGAACAAAGTTTTTTTTAAAACCTATTAAAGCCGAACTGTTTATTAAAACCTATAAGCTGTTAAAATTTTAGATTCCTACAAATTGCTTTCTAAAAGATAAACGATGTCAAAAATTTTGAAAAAGACAGGTTTTAAATAACGGTTGATTCTAACAGCCATTTTGTTTTTTAAAAGGATTCTAAGCCGCGGAAGAGAAATCGAAAATAAAAGGATTCTAAGCCGCGAAAGAGAAAATAAAAGCCCCACTTTAAATAAGCATTCATATATTGCTGTTTCTTCACTTAATGATCATGAGTCTGAAAGTGTTACTGTGGATGACAACGCCTGTAATTTGGCTGTTGTACAGCGCCAAAAATGGCTACATGTTTCTCGTCTCGACAAAAATACAACATCTCAGAATGTGATAAATTATGTATCCTCTAAGCTCAAGATTGACCAATCAGTCATCAAGTGTTTTAAATTAGTAAAAAAGGATGCTGACATTAGTCAGCTGAATGCTATTTCATTTAAAATAAGTGTACCTGAGGAATTTTACAATATTATCAAGGCTACTGAATTTTGGCCATCAGGAATTGAAACAAAAGATTTTATATTTCAAAAAAACTCATCATCAGTTCAGCAAAAACAAATAAGTTAACATGTGCCACATTAAATAAAATTTCTAATGTAGCATACAATTCTTTGTCGCTTACTACATCTCTCTCATCAAATTCATCATCACCGTTATATTCTCACGCACACAATAATACCAGTGGTAATGTTAATTCATCTCTCTCATCTGAAAACTTATTCAATACGGCAAATTCTACTTTCTCTGATGACAATTACTTTAATTTATATTATCAAAATACGAGAGACCTACGTACTAAAACTAATGAATTCTACAGAACTGCATATGATAATTTCTTTTCTGTCATTGCTTGTTCTGAAACATGGCTACACAATGGAATTTTTTCTTCTGAATTATTCGATGAGTCTATTTATTGTGTTTATCGAAAAGACAGAGATTCATTAGCTACAGGTCGGCGACTTGGTGGTGGAGTATTACTAGCTGTGAATTCATCTTACCACAGTCAGCCTATTACTCTTTTAAATCATGATAATTCAATCGAACAATTATGTGTAAGAATTACTTTTAATAAGTCTAATATTTTTTGCAATAATATTTCTAATACAAAGAATTTATTTGTAATTTTATGTTATATTCCCAAAAATGGTCAATTTGAACTTTATAAATTACACATTCAAAATATTCAACATATTTTTGATTTAAATTGTGATATAAATAATTATTTTTGTATATTGGGTGATTTTAATTTACCTTCAATATCGTGGCAATATATTGATAATAATGTAAATAAAATTTTAATGCCATTTAAATTTAATTATTGTGATTCGTATGTTGTAGGTTCATTATTTTCACTTGACTTAGCTCAAATCAATAATATTTTTAATATTTTAAATAAATTATTAGATTTAGTTTTTATCTCTAATGATATTAGTTTTATGATTAATGAATTTGAAATTCCTATTGTAAAAAAAGATTTATATCACCCACCATTATTAATTAAGCTTAAATTTGTTAATGATTTACCTGTTGAAATTGTAAATATTCCACAATTCAATTTTAAATTTGGTGATTTTTCTTCGTTAAATAGTTACTTGTCTCTATTTGACTGGCATGATATTTTAAATGACAAGCTTTGTTTAAGTAAATCTTATAATGAATTTTTAAAAATTTTATTTTTAGGTATTTCTAAATATATTCCAAAGAAAAGTGTAATCAAGTCTCGGCATCCACCTTGGTATAATAAGAGGCTTCTTTCTTTGAAAAATGCGAAAAATAATGCTTATAGAAAATTTAAGCGCAGCTCGCTTTCAGCAGATAAAATATTCTTTCAGAGGTTGCGAAGGGAATTCGATTTTTTAAGTAAATTTTTAAATAAAAACTATATTTTGGCTTGTGAATCGAATATGAAGTCTAACCCTAAATTTTTTTGGACATATATCAATGCGCAAAAAATATCTTCTGGTTTTCCTACTGGCATTTTTTATAATGAATCTATAGCTTCTGATATTCAATCAACATGTAATTTGTTCGCTAAATACTTTGAATCTGTTTAAGAAAAATCTAATATTTCTCAGTCACTAGATTATAATGACGATGTTCACCAGGTCCTAGATTTAGGATGTTTGCAATTGACTTACGGTGACGTTTATGATAAGATTTCCCAATCTGATCATAACTTAAGTACAGGTCCAGATGGGATTCCAAATTCTGTACTAAAAAATTGTTTATCCAGTATATCTGAACCTTTATTAATAATTTTTAATAGGTCTTTGAAAGAAGGTGTTTTTCTTGATCAGTGGAAATTTTCTAATATTTTTCTATTTTTAAGAACGGTTCAAAATTAGATATTAGAAATTACAGACCTGTAGCTAAGTTATACGCTATTCCAAAGATATTCGAGGCTACAGTCACTGATAAAATTTATTTTTTAGCCAAGGAAATTATTTCACCAAATCAACATGGTTTTGTCAAAGGTAGATCAACCAGCTCTAATTTATCAATTTTTTTGAACTCAGTCTACAATGCAGTGGAACGTGCTTTTCAGGTGGACGCTATTTTCACTGATATATCTAAGGCTTTTGATAAAGTAGATCATTTTAAACTTCTTTCTAAGCTGCAAGCACTAGGTTTTCATGGTACAACTTTGAAGTGGATACGTTCTTATTTATTAAAGCGCAAAATTTCTGTTAAAATCTCCAATTGTGAATCTTATTCATTTCTAGCTACCTCTGGCTTTCCTCAAGGAACGCATTTGGGTCCTTTGCTCTTTCTTTTATTCACAAATGATTGTGCTTGTCATATTGACTGTTCTATTTTATCATTCGCTGATGACACAAAATTGTTTTCTATTATTAGATCAGTGGAGGATTGTCATCGGCTCCAGTTAAATATTCATAAATTTTATAACTGGTGTTCTTCGAATGGTTTCATGTTAAATGTAGAAAAATGTAAGGTCATGAGATTCTATAGAACAAATAATTTCATTAATTTTAGCTATAGGGTGAATAATTTTATACTCGTATTAGATAGTGTCGATGAAATAAAGCATTTGGGGATAATTCTTGATAATAGGCTTACTTTTAATCCTCATATCGACCATGTAATTTCAAAGGCGTTTTCTATGCTGGGCTTTATCAAGAGGCAGTCTGCACATTTTTCTAATCCCTATACATTTAAAAGCTTATTTGACTCGTTGGTCCGTCCTCACCTCGAATATGCTGCTTTTATTTGGATGCCATCGTATGAAAATCATATAAAGCGTATTGAATCTGTCCAGAAGAATATGGTTCGGTTTTGCTTGCGTAAATTTAATTGGGAGTTGAATACCACTGGATACATTGCCAAATGTAAACTCATTGATATTCAAACTCTTGAATGTAGACGTAATGTTGCTTCTGTAATGTTTTCTTATGATGTTTTATTTGATTTATTATTATTTTTTAAATTGCCCAGAAATTTTGAATTTATATAATATTTACGCCCCAGCACATGCTGTCAGAAATCGTCGTTTTCTATATCTTGATTCGCATAGAACTAATCATGGTTTTTGCGAGCCTATAGTTGCTTCTCAACGTTTATTTAACATTTGTTCCTCTGAAATTGATTTTGATTCTAATAGAGATAAAATTAGAAGAGATGTCACCAAATTTTTCAATAGTACTTAAGCTTTAATTTTATTATATACTATAAACATATAATGAATTTTGTTTTATTTGTTTAATTTTTTCTTTACTTAATTTTAAGCTAATTTTGTATTTTTTATTCCAAAATCTGTAAGGGTTATTTCCCAGTAGATTGAAATAAAATAAAATATGTCACAGTGTCATTACACATTATTACACAAACATATTTATTACACACACAAAAATATTCATAACACACACACATGAACATACCTAAAACATGAATTATTGGCCGTTTATTTTCTTCAAATATTAGTTAAAAAATTATCATGGTAAAAGAAATCAACACATTTTTAAGATAAATAATAAAGTTAAGTCAAACCAATGGTTTGTAATGTAGCACTTTTTCCTTCAAAAAGCGAAAATACTGCCTTTATAAACAATTTAGCGTTGAACTACATTATTAAAATTACTTTTATTCATATACGAATATATTATAAAAATTGCATACATTTTGGATGAGCAATGTATTCAATCTTTGAAATAAACCAAAAATATTGAAGGGGACTTTAAAGTAATGCTCAAATTTAAGGGTTAATTGCTTGAGTTAAGAAAAAAAAATATATTATTTATCTTTAGCTTTCTGCATTTACAGAAATTTGAAAAACCTTTTCAGTTTCAGAAATATAAGGCACCACGAATTCAAACTTTACATATTTTAAGTGGCGATAACTGGAGTGGGTGGGGTGACGGGAAAAAATTTTCTTCTAACGAAATGAACCAGTTTTTAATGTCTAAAAACTGCTAAAACTTCGGACTCCTAAACCTTTCAGTCTAGAAGAAAAACAATATCATGAAGTTGGAAAAAACGGGTTTTAGGTAACGGCACTTTGTTTTTTTAAAGTTAAAGTAAATAGTTGAAAAATGGCATTTTTAGGAGTTTGAGAGGCTATAATTTTTAAAGGAGGGTATAAATTTTCTTCTACGGAAATAAGTTTCTGGTAAAGATCTAAGCACGTATAAAATTTCAGATTTCTATCTTCAAGGGTGTGAAAGTTTTGTAAATATGTCCTTGGGCGGATGGACGAAGAGGTAAAACAGTAGAAAAAAACGAAACAAAAAGAATTACTCAAACTGCTTTAATTTCAACCAAAATATACTTTTGTTGAAATAGCATAAAAGGTTCTCTTCCTCTTTAATTTTGTTTTACAAATTTTTGTAATGTTGTCAATCCTAACATTTGTTCTTTCCTTTTTATACCCTGGAACTTCGTGAAGGATACATTCTTGCACAGCGTGAAATTCTGCGTATAATTTATCCGTATAACTTAATAAGTTTAAGAAGCTGTTTTTTTTGTTCTAGTAGATTATAAATATTTCAAAAACTAACAATAAAATAAGAATGTGAAATTATGTATAGGTGTACCCAATTACATTTTACATGTGCTTTAAAAATTTTAATGGAATGATTGCATTGGTTCAGGTAGCTGCCATACAACTCTGAAAGCTAATTTTATATAATTCTCGAAGTTTTTATAGAAAGACTCGATAGGTTCGGGTAGCTACCGCACAACTCAAAAAGCTAATTTTAAATACTCCGAAAAATAATAAAATTAGGTTAATACTTGACAGTTATTTGTCCAATCATACGTCAAACATATTCTTTAAATTTTTTCTGGAATGGTTTGAGATGTTCGAGTAGCTGCCATACAATTCGAAAAGCTAATTTTATATATTCGAAAAAATGACAAAGTTGGATTCATAAGATTTGACAGTCATGTGTACAATTATAGGTCACACATATCCTTGAGGTGTTTGCAGAATGGTTTGACAGGTTCAAGTAACTACCATACAGCTATTCTATATATTTCAAAAATAAGTTTTTATACTCAGATCAAGGTGCAGAGTACAATTCGGTCGGTTTATACCAACTAAAGCGTTTTTACTTGTTTTAATTTTTCTTTTAATTGAAGCATTCTTACTAATTGAAAGAAACGCTAAGTTGAGAAACATTTTTAAATTTCTACTCAAGATTAATTAAGAAATTACTTGCACTCTACTTTACTATAATTACTTATAAAAGTACTTATTTATATTTATAATGTTGTCCTAAAACTCTAGAACTTTTTTCAAAAAATACTTATACTTATATAATAAATGCTTTTGAAATTTGATTTTCTAAAAGAAAAAACAAAAACTGCGGATATATTTATTTGGTTCAGTCAAAATGTGTGGCAGAAATAATGAAAAAGTTGGCCAACCACTTGTTTTTAATGTCATAAAAGCAGTAATCTAAAGTTGTTAATTCCAGCCGATACATTGAAGGCAGACAAAAAAGCTTTAGAGACTTGCTTGGGATATCGAATACTGATATAGAGTAGTGTAAGACGAAACCATTAAAAAACTGGGGAACTTAGGTAGATATCAATCGGAGATGAGATGGTAGTAAAAAAACGGCACAAAAGTGTTCATGGTAGCGTAATAGTTAGACAAAAGCTTAAATTAAACCAATTTTTTTTTTACGTCAAATCGCGGTAAGCTTTTTTTCAATTACACAATTCAGTTAGACAAAAGCTTAAATTAAACCAAATTTTTTTTTTCGTCAAATCGCGGTAAGCTTTTTTTCAATTACACAATTCACTGTGATTCAATTCAGTTATAAGTTAGTTATTAACTTTGAAAAAATAGCTGCATAAACGTGTTAACTTTAAACTGACGGCTTATAAATTATAACACTTATTCAATGCGCACACACGATATTTAACACACGTATATAAGTTTTAGAATGGTAGACACCTATTAATAACAAAAAAAGTATAATGTGGTCAGCACATAACCGCCCGAATTACGTATCGTATTAACGCAGGTAGGAAAAAAAATGCGAATTTAGATTATCAAAAATACACTTTATTTAAAGATTCAATTAATTCACTTAACTTAAGATTTATTCTGATTTTGATTGTTTTATTTTTACAGTATTTATACATTTTTTATGTTAGTTCAGCAATTTTAGTTTAACAAAGAAATTATAAAAATTAGGTAACAGTATGTAATTTGAATATTTAGAATTGACAAAAATCTGTGAGAAACAATAATGTAATATGATATATAACTTAAAGTATTTATGGGAACATAATTATTTATTTTAAATACATATGTTTAGAACATGTGACTTTAATTGGCTATTAAAATACATAGTCTGGGAAAATAATTGTAATATGATTTTATATGATTTAATATGATTGGTTATAGTATAGAAAATTTATATTATATGCTAATAGTGTAGGAAAGTTATATTATATATGAGTTTATATAGTGGAGTGTACGTAACTCCTCCCCTCTTAGTTGGAAGTTACGGCCAGATGAACTGAGGTTTCTGATGTTCAGCGGCAGGAACTTGCGTTGTGTTGATTGAAGCTCTGTTGTTGACGAAGTATACTTTACGGTGATGATGTAGATATAGTGTTAAAGCGATGATTATTGAAATTACCAAGATTATGTTGAATGTAATTGTAGTTATGTTAAATGTTGAATATAATTTGTTATCGTAAAAATCAATTTGGCTGAATGGTTCGCTTTTTGTAAATTGGTAGTTTTCTAGTTTTTTGAATGTTGTGTTAATATTTGTGTATGTGATACTTAATTCGTTGAATATTGCAGGATGAATAATGATTTCATCCTAATGATTGTGCTTTACGGTTGTGTATGTTATGCCGTTGATCGTGATTTCGCAATTATTAAAGTGAATAAGAATTGTGCCTTTAATTTTGATATTATTTGGAAGACAGGTTGTGTTAATATTGGTTTTTGGAATGCCGACTACTACGACGAAATTAGGTTCTGGTTGTAGAATTTCGAAGTCCTTTTCTCTGTTGTGTATTTCACAATTGGCTCGTTTATTACTTAAAAGATTTCCTATACATTTCGAATTTATTACTTTTTCTTTATGGTTAGTATTTTTACAATAATAGTTGGTTTCTATATATGGACATTTGGTGTCGAGATATTGAATAATATTATCATTGATTATTATGTATGGTGTTGTGATTATTGTTTTGTGTTTATTGATTGGTAGTGTAATTAAATGAAATAAGGAATAAGATTCTTGGGAAATTATAGGAATTTGTATGTTAAATATTATATTAGTGCCGTTATAATAGGCTTGAAGTTCTAAAAGTTCGTATATACTTTCATCAGAGTTAAGAGTTACATTTTGTTTTAAAAATTTATTTCGTATTTCCGAAATTTCTGAAGGGTTTAAAATTTGTTTGGATATTATATTTAATTTAGCAAGAATTACAGCTTCTGCTATATCGTTCAAATGTGTGTATAGCAATTCAATATTATAATTTATCTGATTAAGATATTGAATAAATTTAAATTTGGCTTCTTCGGATCTGATACTGTTTTTTAATTGATTTTGAAATTTACTTATATATTCTATTATAATATCTTGATCATTATTGATATGATTAGTTACATTTTCAAATCTTTTTATCATATTATTATTAAGTTTTGAGACTGTTGATTTTTATTTAGAGTATTTTCGTTTTTGATTATGGCTTCAATCTCCTCATTTAATTTTTGAGCATCATTGGCATCCATGTTACCAGTAATGCTTTTAACTATTGTGCCTAGGCCGTTTATAAGACCTCTTTTTATTCTAGATGTTGGCATTAATGTTTGAAGTTTGTCCTGTAATTTTTGAAGTTTTAATTTTGTAATACTAAGGGATGGGTTAAGTAAGTCTTCTGTGTTAAAGGTGTATAGGGATTCTTGTAATTTAATTATGTTCCGTTTATATTGATCTAATTTTATTATGTGTAAGAAATTTATGTGATTTGAAATTATTCTAGCTGAACCTAACTGCAGTGGGAGTATACCGTTATTATTTGACAGGTTAAAAATTTCCATTCTCTGGGTTATTATTAGTGGTAGTATTTGGATCTTCTCTGTTTGCATTTATTTTTTCTATATTTTTAGTAGAGATGTAGTCTAGGTAAGCTTTTATAGACGGGTAAAATTCTTTCTGAAATGCATTTAGTTTTTCTAAATAATCGTGTTCATTATTAAACTGAACACCATCGTTAAATTTAGAAGTTCTGCCATAGAAAACTTCGTATGGAGTCAATTTTGTGGAACCATGAATGGCATTGTTATAAGTTATAATTGCTTCAGTTAAAATGTCTTCGTGACTATGTTCCATTTTTGCATACTTGAACTTATAGAGAATTATCCTATATATTTCAGTTAAGCTAGAGTGAAATCTTTCTACTGGGGAATTACTACTAGATTGTTGGAAGGATGTATAATGCAATTTTATATTATATTGATTACAAAAGTCTTTAAATATATTTGCGGTAAATTCTGTACCTTGATCGCATACAATTTTTGATGGGACGCCGTGTAGGCTTATAAAATGTTTAATCGATTGAACCATCTCTAAACTATTTCGAGAATTGAGAGGGTAAGCTGCGGCGAATTTTGAGAACTTATCAATTATCGTTAAGTTGGATCTATTGTTTATAGTGTATACATCAATATGGATTATATCTAGAAGTTTAGAAGGGGATTCTGGTTTTTCAAATTTTAGTTTTACAGGTTGTCTGTCGTATTTAAGTAATTGGCAGGTTTCACAGTTATTTATAGTTTTAATTATTTTTTGTTTCATAAATGGGAAATAAAATTGCCTTTTCAAATGTGCTAAAGTTTCGTTAATACCTCTATGGTTGTTTTTTGTGTGATAATCTAATATTATTCTATCCTGTTCATCATCTTCTTTAACGTCTATTAAAATTTCAGTACAGCGATTTAGTTTAAATGTTTTACTGTGTGAAAAATGTTGAGAATAAACTGATTGGACTATATTAAATGTTTCATCGTCTGTAAATATTGCGGAAAGTTTATTAGGTGTTAGGTGTTCCTTAAAAATTTTTGTTATGTTATCTGTTGTTGGGTTCAAAATTCTGAACGTTTTTCGCAATTTATTTCGAAAGGGAATTTCTAGGGATGTGAATGGTTTTTTATCAGTTTTGTCTAATACGATTTGAAGGTTAAATTCGTTTAAAGGTCTTTCCGAAATAGGAATACCGTGATTATAGTTTTCCTGAGCAGAGTGAATGGTAGAAACGTTTCCTGGCTCTGAAGAGGATGTGTTAGTAGTTTCAGAATTGTTGACTTCTATTTTTCTTTCAGGTTGCTCTTCAATTTTAGTTCTGCATCGGCGTTAGCATTCTGTGTTCCCTTCTTATACACTATTTGATAGTCAAATTCCTCAAGCTTGAGTCTCCAACGAACTAGTTTTGAGTTAGGATCCTTCAAGCTCATCAGCCAAGTTAGTGGTTTGTGATCTGTAACGATTTTAAATTGTCGCCCAAAGAGATATGGTCTAAAATATTTGGTAGCCCAAACTATAGCTAACAGCTCTTTCTCTATTGTGGAGTAATTTGTTTCGGAGTTTGTAAGTGTTCTGCTTGCATAACAGACAGGTAGGTCGCTTCCAATTTGGCCCTGTGATAGCACAGCACCTATCGCGAAATTACTAGCGTCTGTAGTTAGAATGAAAGGTTTTGAAAAGTCAGGATATTGAAGGATAGGGTCATTTATGAGTAAGTTTTTACAATTTTCGAAGGCTTTAATATAATTATCACTAAAATCTATTATAAATTTATAAATCCTTTATAAATTTGCGATAGTACCCTAATAGTCCTAGGAACCCTTTGATTTCCTTCTGTGTTTTTGGAACGGGGTAATTTTTTATAGCCTTAACTTTTTCTGGATTTGGTTTTACACCATCGGTAGAAACAATATGTCCTAAGAAAGCTACTTCTTTATGTAGAAATTCTGATTTGTCGAGTTGAACCTTTAAGTTGAAATGTCGAAGTCTGTCAAAGACCTTTTTTAAACTTTCTTCGTGTTCCTGTAAGGAGGTTGTGTAGATGATTATATCATCCAAGTAGACTAGACATATTTTGCCTTGAAGATCTTGAAGAACATTATCCATTACGCGTTGAAAGGTTGAAGGGGCATTTTTCAGCCCAAATGGCATTCTAACATATTCGAAATGTCCACCTTCCACTGTGAAGGCCGTTTTTTGTATATCGCTTGGATCCATTTCTATTTGATGGAATCCACTCGCAAGGTCCAACGTTGTAAAATACATACTTTTGCCAAGCTTATCCAAAATTTCCGTTATATTTGGCAACGGATATCTGTCACTGATGGTCTTCTCATTAAGCTTGCGGTAATCTATTACCAAACGCCATTTTTGCTTTCCAGATGCGTCCCTCCTTGAATTATTCCTTGACTAAGCATGTCATTAATTTGTCGCCTGACTTCTTCTTTGTGTATGAATGGGTACCTATATGATTTCATATGAATGGGAATGTCGTCTGTTGTCACTATCTTGTGTTTAACCCGGTTAGTAAAAGTTAGAGTCTCGTTCTCCTTGTAGAATATATCGTCATATTGTTTACAGATACTTATCAGTAGATTCCTTTCTTCCTTATTAAGATGAGAAGTCCTAATTGAATTGGTTATATCAGCAGAAAAAGAATTGGAAGGGCATTCAACATTAAAATTGTTAATCTCGATGAATTCGTCAGATCGGTACGGAGTCACTTTTAGTGGTTGTTCCAAGAAGATGGTTTGATTTTTATTCGAAGAGTTTATAACTTCGACACAACTATACCAATCGCGACAATTGTAAATTCCTTCAGGGATGTATAACGCTGGTCCTATTATTGTCCTATTTATGAAAATGTTTCCATTTTCCACATCTACCGGTAACTTAGTTATTAATTTTTTGGAGGTCTTCTGGGTTTATATACTCAGGATTTATGAAAGATGAAGATGAACCCGTGTCTATAAGGAATTTTAAAGGTCTTCCAAAAGGAGAGTTTATGTTAACATATGGAAGGACGGATCCATGCTAGTTGATATCTATGTATCCGATCGGTTCTTCGAGGCTGTAGGACAAAAATTTGCGTCGTCAATTTCGGGTTCCAGATTCTGAAAATTATCGCCATTATGCTGCCCCAAATTTTGATAGTTATGGTTATAGTATTGGTCTAAATTTTGATAGTTATGGTTATAGTATTGGTCTAAATTTTGATAGGGAGATGAGGATATATTGAAAAGTTCTCTACTAGTAAATGTAGGCCGGTTTGTTTGCCTGAAGAAATTGCTTTGAGGAGGTTTGCGGAAGTTTGTATTACCAGAGGAAGTGTCCATTGGTTCAGGCTTAGGAAATTGATTAATTGGTTTAGAGAATTGATTAGTTGAGTTAACTTGATTATTGTGAAGATTATGACTGCGATTAAATTGATTATTACTGAAATTTCTATTGTTAAAATTTCCACTGTTTGACGAATGCTTTTTTTGAAAATTATTTCTGTTATTTGTGGGTATATTAAATTTCTGTATGGGTGTGTGGGTTTTATGTGTGGAAGCCGATTTAGGATGATGTGCTTCCAGTCGACTATATGAAATATTTTGTTCCCTAATACAGTATGAAAAAGCTACTGCTAAGCTTTCGGGTCTCATGGCTCTCACTGTGGACCCAAGTGGTTCTCTTAGTCCTGCCAAGAATGTGTTCATACACATTTCTGTATAAAGATATTTTTTCGATTTGATAACGTTTGAATCGTCCTCATGCATTTGCACATGCGCCGTTATGGTAGCAAGGATTTCTATTATTTCACTATAAAAATTCTCAACTGTCTTATTTCCCTGTTTTAAGCTATGCAGATCTCGAATGAGGGAAGTTTCATTTCTTTTATCGGAGTAATGTATTATAAGATTCTGTTTTATATTATCCCAATCTAGAGACGTTCCATACATATTTAAAACTTCATTGGCTGGGCCAACTATTTTATTTCTAATTGCTCTGAGTAAAAGTTTGAAGTATGGTGTACCCTGGTGTACATGAAATTAATTGAAGAATTTCTTCTACATTGTTAATAAAATCAAATAAAAGTTTGGAATTGCCTTGGAATTGTGGTAGATCCTTAATGGCATCAGGTACTCGTAAAGAGTTAAAAATATCTGAGGTAGTGGTAGTTGGAGAAGGATTTGTAGCCATATCAAAAGTCTTAATTTCAAATAAATGTGTTAAATCTAATGTTAAGCTGTAATCTTCGCTATTAGTTTCAAAATTTCTGGATTTAATTCTTGGATAAGGTGCAGGAAAAATTCTTTTAGTTTTTTTCATTTAATTTTACAATTTTGTAAGAGCTTAATCTTAACTCAATTTAGAAAATTATATAAAATTATAATTGATTCTTTCTTTTTTTTCTAAGATTTAAATTTTTATTTATATTTTAATTTTACTTCTTATTTTAATTAAAAATTATTTTTAGTTTTTATTTAAAAATTTATGTTTTTATAATTTTTCTTTTGTTTTTTTCTTTAATTTTGTGCAAAATTTTTCTTTAAATTTGTGTAAATATTTGTGTAAAATTGTATCAATGATAATAAATTCACTTACATTAATCCTACCAGCATTAATTTCGATAGGTTCATCAGATCGGTATATGAAGGATTGAAATCCAAGTTGAAGTCCGCAATCCGCAGGGTTGTTACCAGAACCAGCACCAATATACTCTTGACACTGTAGTTCACTAATCAATAATCCGTTGATTTGTAGCACAACACACAACACTCTTTAAAAAATTTTTTTTTTAGTTTGTATCACTTTTTTTTTTTAAAACAACATTCACTGTATAAGTTCAAAGTTTTAAATTTTAATTTGTGATATTTATGTTTTTAAATTTTTAAAGCTTTATGTTGTTACCGCGAACCGAATTAAATAAATTATACAATAAACCGTTGTATACTTATTCAATGCGAACTATCTAACTTTTACCGATCCTACCGACTGCGCCAATTACGTATCGTATTAACGCAGGTAGGAAAAAAAATGCGAATTTAGATTATCAAAAATACACTTTATTTAAAGATTCAATTAATTCACTTAACTTAAGATTTATTCTGATTTTGATTGTTTTATTTCTACAGTATTTATACATTTTTTATGTTAGTTCAGCAATTTTAGTTTAACAAAGAAATTATAAAAATTAGGTAACAGTATGTAATTTGAATATTTAGAATTGACAAAAATCTGTGAGAAACAATAATGTAATGTGATATATAACTTAAAGTATTTATGGGAACATAATTATTTATTTTAAATACATATGTTTAGAACATGTGACTTTAATTGGCTATTAAAATACATAGTCTGGGAAAATAATTGTAATATGATTTTATATGATTTAATATGATTGGTTATAGTATAGAAAATTTATATTATATGCTAATAGTGTAGGAAAGTTATATTATATATGAGTTTATATAGTGGAGTGTACGTAACTCCCGCAATGTATACTGTCCAGTTTAGTGAAAGTTATAGAGAAGATTATGAAAATGGGTTTTAAACACTTCTTTAAATTTTTAAGAAAGTTAGTAAGCTTTTGGTTAACATATCTAAAAAAAAGGTAAATTTGGATTTTAGAAGAATTTCGCTTTGTGCCACAAGAATTCCTTGAAAAGTTCACGAGTTAGTTTTGGTAAGTCAGCTTGGAACTGATTTAGAACTGATTACTCCGCAGATGTGGTAAAAAATTTAAAATCGGTTCAATTTCAGGCAGTTCAATTTCCGAGCCCTGATCTTCTCAAAAATTTATAGGTTAATTTTTTTCATATCCCAAATTTAAATATTAAATTTCAAGGAAATTGATTTATTATTTATCTTTATATGCGCAAAAATTTAATTCCCGAGTTCTGATATATCTCAAAAGTCGATCAATCTGTACCATATCCAAAATTAACTCACATTAACACTCACAAAATTTCATGAAAATCGGTTCAACCAATTTTGGGATACACGTGTGCACACACAGATTGATCAACAGGCCAACATCTCTCTAAAAATAGTTCACTAACGCTTTCCTGCTATGGAAAAGTGCATTCCCGCGAAAACGCGATATCTAAAATTTGCTGCCATCATATAACCTTCCTTATTGTATACAATGTCGGTAATTAAAGAAGGCTTAAATTTCTATATTCAAATCATCTTCATTTAACTAATTTTATTCTTAAGTATGAATGATAACTATGATTTTCGATATTTTTTTCATTTTTTTTTTTCAAGCAAACAAATTTTCTTACAAAAACGGAATCGGCAAAAATAAATAACCTAATTTTTTATTTCATCGAATAATATGTACATAATATCAATATATATGCTTATGTATGTATGCGTACGATATATACATACTAAGTATTTGATACAAGATAAACTCAAGAGCCTGAGTAGAGGTTGAACGCAGAACCACACCAACATATCCTATTGCCATCTTTTAAATTTTGCTTATTGATGATTTTGCTTAAATTCAATGATGTGCGGATCGCCGGCCACCATACTGAGCTCCGTATATCAGGATCGGTCTCACCACCGCAATGTATAGCCAATGAACCATGTTTGGTTTGAGGCCCCACCTTTTCTCGATGGCTTTCTTGCACGAGTAAAGCGCAATAGTTACTTTTTTTACTCTCTCCATAATGCTAGACTTCCAGTTTAGCTTTAAATCCAAAACTAGTCCTAGGAATCCTCCCTCCCTGCTAAAGGATAAGCGGATTCTGCCAAGCTTAAGAAGAGTCATGCTTGGAACCTTATATCTCCTACTGAAAATAACTAGCTTTGACTTTTGAGCGGTAATAATTAGCCCACAACCAGCACCACAGTTCAAGACGAGGTTAAGGGCCCTCTGCGCCAGCCCATTTAGGACGTGAAAGTACTTCACAAATACTGCATCTGCCAAGTCATCTACGTAGGCGACCATCTCATAGCCCTCCACCTCCAGCAGTACCAATAAAGGCAGCCAATGTGTATTCCCTGCAGTTAATGGACTTTCCAATGTAGTGTGTCAAGGAGTGTAGGGCCGTTTCCGTCGACCTACTCAACCAATACGCATTCTGTACTGGAAACACCATTTTTTATCAATTTTTCCAATATCTTTAGTAGAAATATTAGATAGCTTCTCCCAGTTTAGGGAATGAACCACCACTATAGCAACATTCTATGTTCTTGCAATTTAGGTTAGACCTATACAGCATTCGTAAATGAACTTCAGCCAGGGTAGGATGATCTTGAACGCGTTCTGCAATTGCGCTGGCACTATTTCGTTCGAATACGCCGACTTGAAAGACTCAAAGCTGCGGATGGCCCAAAGAATTTTTCTTTCGGACATCACTTCCCTAGAACAGCTTAGCTGGAATAAACTTCCCCAACACTTTTGGTATTGCTCATCAATAAGCAACCCCATGGACTCCAAAACAGAGCTGATCCAGGAGCCGCCTGTTGCCAGCAGATAACTCGGCTTAGTTCGATTTATTTGCTGGCGATAAGTTGGCTCGGGTCACTTGCTAAGACCTTTCTAAGTCTAGAGGCGTCCGCAGCTACGTCCGTCCTTCCACAAAACTCCTTCAAGGAGGATCTCAGCGCCCTTCTCAGCTGGGCCTTGTATTTCCTGAGGTCATCTTTGTACATCTTCCAATCAGATGAGGTTCTGCTGAACTTTGCTCTGTACTTATCAGCCTATATTATATAGTTACCCGTGGATAAATGATGTGTGTAAAAATATACAGGTTGATAAGTAAAGCGTGAGTCAATAAAAATAGATAAAGTTTTCGTTTGAAATTACGTGTTAAAATCTTTACAGTAACCAAGACACGAGGATTTTACGATTTTTATTTTAGCTGAAAGCGCCACAAAGTTGAGATTCTATTATTTGACATCCTAGTTGACATACAGAATTCTGCGCGTCCGCACCGTTTCAGCTATAAGTGTACCCAAAAGACGCTACTCCAGTCATTCGGCGATGGAGTTTTGTTTAGAGGATACAAATGATGTAAATAGAGGGTTCTTTTCCACTTCAACTATAGAACTCTCAATTTTTTTCAAGTAAATAATGAAAAATCGCCAATCCAATTATTTGTTTAAAAATTTCCAATTAGCACAATAATTACAAAACTGCTTATTTGTTTCGTCTAGAAATAATTTTCCATTTACACGTTTCTTTCAAATTTCTATTAAAAACAAAATTGTGACATCTATAAATTTAAGTTTATTGTTTTTCATCAAAGATAATGGAATTGCTTTTCCTACTTTCACACTTGTCATTGTATTGCATTTTTAGTTTTCTTCTATTTTTTTATAATTATTTATATTTACGTTATTTTTTGAAATATTGACGTTTTGTTTGAATTCTGATCAAATCAAATTGCGAAATTAGTATTAGCTCAAATATTTTTCTGATTTCAGAATATTGCTTATTTTGTTTTTTTTTCTCTGTTCCTTTGTACTATCGAAATGTACTTAATAAAGAATATGTGCTTAATAAAATCAATTTTGTAACATGAACGTCTTCGTTACCAGCATACTAAATTCTGCAATTTTCCAATAAAATAACTAAGTGTCCGTTGCCTTTCTTTTAAAGAACCGATTCAAACTTGCAATCGAAAATTGATGTAGAGACTCCAGGGATAGCTATAAATACAGGTATGCCGTAATAATAACAACCTTTGATATTTGTAAAGCTCATACGGCTTTTAAAATTTCTCAAACAATAAAATTTTAAAAAAAACTTATTTATGTCAAAATAAAATATGTACTTAATTCGGATAAAAAATTATGATTGTTTTGTGGTAATTTGATCATAATACTTATGCAAAATGAAAAATAAAATTTTATTAAATGATACATTTTTTATATTATAAAGTATTATCTAATATTACCGGCAAGAGTTGTTTTTAGTTGGTACGATTCACCTTATGTCTTATTAGTTCGAGAACACAGATTGGCTATTTAAAACTGATGTTATTCAAATTTTTAAAAACATCTTGCTAATTTAAATATGTAAGCGTTAATTATAGCTGGTCCTTTTTGTGGGCCAATGGTGATCTGCGGAGCCTGTCCTGTTTGGCCGAAGGTTCTCCTAGCGTCATTCCTTTGCCTCGACCCTTCCTAAGGCAGTGAATGAGGATTTTCTGAGACTGCATCGCAAAATTTGAGTTTGGTGCTCTCTGTTCCACCAGACCCTATCCTGATTCATTTCTAAGATCAAGCCCTGAAAGATCGGTAGATTTCTCCTTCGAAGAACTTATTCAAAAAAAGCTTGCGCCGTTGGTTCATAATTTGGATGCTAAGTGAGAAACTTGCATTGAAATAATTTAGATCTACGTATATACTCTGAAAGGAAGATATCGAAAAATTTCTTCCAGAAAATTCAATTATTCATTTGGCTGAAAAACTTAATTTAAAAGTCGACTTTGTTAAAAAAGAACCAAATGTAAATATTCGTCGTTTATAATACAAATATGTGTCAAAAATATTATATACATATGTAAGTATGTTTCAAGTATAAGTTATTGATTTGTTTTATTTCTAGACGACTTCAAAAAAGTGGTTCAGTAGATTCTTATCGCTTTTTACGATTTTGTCGAAATACAAAGTTTTAAAGACATTTTTATTTTGCAAGCTGATATTTTGTAAACTTCATAATCTTAGTGACATATTGTTAGTAAAAAAATTTCGTGATATTAAATATTTTAGATGTAATCACTATCCCTCATATTAACGCAGTTACAATTAATCTCAATTAAAGCTCAAATAGACTAACAGTTTTTCAACAATTTTCAACAACTTAAGACGATAGAGGAAAACACGAGAAAAATCTCTGAATTCCTTCTATCAGCAGACTCTAAGAAAACAAATTTCAAAAAGCGTGTACGAGTATATTCATATAAAAAATTTTCACAAAAAATTAAAGGTAAACAAAAATTATAATACGAGTATTAAAAAACATTTTATAATTTTTGTTTTGAAATCTATATTAAATAAACATTTTCTCATAACATAAAAATTACGACTTTTCCAACAGGCAAACAATAATTCTGCAACTTTTACATTTAACGATGACAGAACATAAAAAAAATAAATTTTCCAATTATGTCATTCTATTCATTTTCCTACAGGATGCTACTTAAATAACATAATAAAAATAATTTTCCTGATTTTTGTTTAATAATAATATTACTAGAAAAACTTAAAATTATTACCGGTCATAAGTAAAATACGAGAAACCAGTAAATAGTCAAAATATGCTCATACGAGTATATAAGTTTTTTGAACATTTCAGCATTAAAATTGCTAGCATAAGATGTTTTCTTTTTTTGTAATTGAAATATAAATTTAAGAATGCGAAATTTAGTGGCCCTAAAATTACGTGGCTCATAAAATGTTATATTCCTATAGCATCTTTATTTCTGAAACAATGATATTTCCCATGTTGTATTGTAACGTAAGAACTAAATCTGGATGATGTACTGTTGGACGATGCGTCGATATGCAGTTGAAAAATATTTAGGAAGAACTTTAAAGAAATAGTAAAAACATGCACCCTCAATATTTTGTTTTAAATAAATTCACTTGCTTAGTTTAGCAAGTACATAATCTACATTTATTTGTAACATTTACATTTATTTTGTAATTCAGAAAACTCTAATGTCATTCCTTAAATTTAAACTAACATGGCTGTTTCAATTATTATTATTCTCTTTAAGTACGTAAACAAATTACTTTTGAGGAACAATTATGTAAATTTTGATTCATTTCATGTTTTGCCAAACACCCCATAACTAAAGCAATATTTCTTCATGTATAAGTAGGAGAAACAGTCTTTTGTTTTTGCAAAAATGTTTTACCGTTTTCCCTTTTTTAAAGAAGAAAAGAAGAAAGGAATTTCCAAAAAAAAAAAGAAAAATAAAAAATCATCAGTACAAAATTTAGTGGAAAAACCTTAACGATATTTTTCATTGTGTTGCAATGGCAAGGCATTTTTATATCAGAAAATGAAGTAAATAGTACCACCTGGTTATCATACATATACAAGCCAATGGATTAAAACATACAATAGTATGCTTATACTATGAACTTTAAAAACGGTACGTTTATTATTATTGTATTGTATAACTTAATATTTGTTTTTATGGATATACTATACACATATAGTGTATACACATTATGTATATACATTATATACACATAGTATGCCTATGATACAGGGGGTACTTCGCATTAGGTTGTAAATCATTTCAGGGATGATTCTTTGATCAATTTCCATCAAAAAATTGCATGGGGGTTGCAGATATACTCGTTTTCGAGCTGTTGCCTGTTCGAAAAAGATACCGATAAAAGATAGTACATATTATCTTTTTTTTTTCTTGAGTTCTTTGTGTAATAAAAATAAAATAATAATAGTAATAAATAAGTTTATGAAAAAGCAATCAATCATATGTAAAACAAAAACCCGATGTCGCAAGACTCCGAAATTGTATGCAGAAAAAATCTGGTACCTGTTTTTTTAACAGATAGTATCTTCAAAACGAGTATATCGACACCATTCATCAATATTTGATGGAAATTAATCAAAGAATTATCCCTGAAATTGTTCGCAACCTTATGTATATATACATAATGCGTATGGAAACAAATATACGAGTATATGTATAGGTGTTCAATAATATATTCAAGTTTGTATATATTTTAGTCAATTTTTTCATCTGCATACACACACTGTATGTCCTTTCACAATTGTTGGTTTTTTAGCACTTTTCCAAAAATTTTTTGAAAAAAAGTGCTTATTAGTTTCACTCTGTCCGTCCGTCCGTCCGCCCGTCCGTCCGTCCGTCTGTCCGTGTGTCTGTTTACAAAACTTCTACACCCTTGAAGATAGAAAGCTGAAATTTTATACGTACATAGATCTTTACTAGAAACTTATTTTCGTAGAACAAAATTTTTACCTATCTCCCCCCCTCTAGAAGTTATACCCCCCCAAAACACTAAAAATGGCCTTTTTTAACTATTTGCTGCAATGAAACCATAAGCATTTTTGAAATTTTGCAAACGTAGAAAGGCAGTGGCTTGCTTCCCCTACCGCGGTATACTATAGTTAAACTTTAGAAAAACAAAATGGCCGTTTAAATTTACCGTTATCTACAGTCCTTTTTTTTCAAATTTTTGATGTCGTTTTTCTTCTAGACCCCAGCCTGTAGAAGCTTGAAATTATAGGGGCTTTTAGACATTAACAAGTAGTTCATTTCCTTAGAAGAAAAGTTTTTTCCATCTCCACCCCCTTTCAAGTTATCGCCTCTTGAAATTTGTAAAATTTGCATTTTTGACACCTTATATTTCTGAAACCGCAAGCTTTTTCAAATTTCTATAAACGCAAAAAGTTAACGGTAAATTAGATGACATTAAAAAATATAATTACATTTCTTAACTCACACAATTAACCCTTAAAATCGAGCATTATGTTAACCCCTGTTTATATTAATTTTTGCTTTATTTCAAAGACTGCATAAATGGTTCATCCTAAATATATGCAATCCTAGAAATAGTTTCGTTTATAAATGAAAATAATTTTAATAGTGTGGTGGATATACATAGACTGTTTTTAAAAGCAGTATTTTCACTTGTTGAAGGGAAAAGTGCTACAATACAAACCATTGGTTTGACCCAACTTTATTAATATAATAATATGTCATTTCTTTACATACAAATATTATTTTTATTATTAAAAAAAACTCAAGAAAAGAAAAAAAAATAATAATATACGTTTGTGTGTATTCCTCTTGTTCTTTCCTGTATAAAAAAGTGTGTAATAGAAATAATATAACGGCACATATACAGTTTCCCAATAAAGCGTGAACTTATGTATATGTATATATGTGTATGCCTAGCCTATGTATATGCATATTTGCTATATAACATTGTAAGTCCTGGATGGCAAGAATTGTTAGTATATGTATTTTGTTTTGCAAACGTACCGAGTTTTTATAAGGGAATTAAACTGAAAAATAACTTTGTATAACAATTTCAAAAAATTGGCTTTATAATGTACATACTTACGTACGTATGTATGTAAGTATAAAATAATTTTAATTTCAATAAAAAAAATTATATCAGTGAAATTTTACAAAATGTAAATGATAAGCAGGTACAACCGACAGAATAATACTCCGCACTTTGAAAACATGAATTTAAAAAGTTGTTTTTTGAAATATCTAATTATTGTTATACAGCAATTTCTTGAACCTGTTAAACCACTGATTACAAACTTCCCTGAATATCATGTCTGATCTATAAAAGGACACAAAACTGCCAAGTTTCATGAATCTAGATTTAATATTTTTCACCTATCAAATTTTTCCACCAAAACTTCAAGGATATATGTGACATATAATTGGACACACCACTGCCCAATTTCATGAATCTCTATTATTTTTTTGAATATTTTAAATTGAATCTGTAAGCCACTCGACCAAAATTTTAGAGTTATATCTGATCTGAAATTGGACGCGTCAAGAATCTAGCTTTATTATTTTTCCAAATATTTCAATGCAGCCAGTCCATTGAAATTTTCAGAATATATGTAGAACGCATTCGACACACCTTTACAGAATTTTATATAAATAACTCTATTAGTTTTTGAAATATTTAAAAAAAAATCGTTTGAGTTGTATGGCAGCTACCCGAATCTGCTGTCCGAATCGGTCAAATTACAATAGCAGCCGTCGTTGGCACAAAATCAACAACTTGTGAAAGCTTTGTGTCGAATGCCTTATTCGTTTTTAAGTTATCGTGCGATCGGACAGACGGACATGTCTAAATTAACGCAGAATTTTACGCTTTATGAATATATATACATATTCATGCCGAAGACGATTCCTTCAAGTGGTTACAAACTCCATACCAAAGTGAATATACTCTTCACGAAGGAACGGGGTATAAAAGAAAAAACATAGCTAAATTTAGCACGAACTTGAAATAAACTGTATTACTTAACTATTACTTACTGTATTACTTACTTGAAATAACTGTATTACATCAACACTTGCATTATTGTAAAAAATTTAGGCTTATTAAAACAAATGCAAGACATAAACAAACTAAAATAATTCTTTCTAAAAATTGATACATAAAAACATTTTTAAATTATTTTCCCTAAAAATTTTTTAATAAATAAAATAAAAATATGAAAATGTTCAATTCCACGCGGGCCGAATTCGAAATTCGAAACGTGCCAAGTCTGGCCCGCGTGCCAATGATTCGCCATCTAGGTAATAAATTTTAACTGAATACACGAGTATATACCGTTAAGCTAAAAGTACATAATTGCATATGTGTACATATAGGTATACGCCTAATTTTAAACCTAAAATGTTTTCATATTGTTTTAAGAAATGGGGCTTGCTACATTTTTATTTTTATACCCTGCACTTCGTGAAGGGTATAATAGCTTTGGTATGGAGTTTGTAACTACTTGAAGGAGTCATCTGCGGTATGGACATATATATATATTCTTGCTCAGCGTAAAATTCTGCGTTGATTTAGACATGTCCGCCCGCCCGTCCGTCCGTCCGTCCGATCGCACGATAACTCAAAAACGAATAATGCAATCGACACCAAACTTTCACAAGTTGCTTCTTTTGTGCCAAGGACGAACCCTATTGTTATTGGACCAATTCGGACAACGGGTTCGGGTAGCTGCCATACAACTCAAAGAGTTTATTTTAAATATTTCAAAAACTAATAAAGGTATAAATATAAAATTTTGTATACATGTGTCCAATTATATTCTACATAAGCTCTAAAAATTTTAATGAGATAGCTGCACCGGTTCGGGTGGCTGCCATACATCTCCAAAAGCAAATTTTTTATATTCGGCAAAATAATAAAGACAGATTCATGAAACTTGGCAGTTGTATGTCCAATTACAGGTCAAAGATATTTCTGAAGTTTTGGTGGAATTGCTTGACAGGTTCGCGTAGCTCCCATACAAGTCCAAAAGCTTACTTTAAATATTTGAAAAAATAAAAAAGTTAGATGCATGAAACTTGGGAGTTGTGTGTCCAATTATAGATCAGATATACCTGCGAAGTTTTAGTGGAATTGCTTGACAGGTTCGGGTACCTGCCATACAACTCCAAAAGCTTATTTTAAATATTTGGAAAAGTAATAAAGTTAGATTCATGAAACTTGGCAGTTGTGTGTCCAATTATAGATCAGATATATTAGCGAACTTTTAATGGAATTGCTTGGCAGGTTCGGGTACCTGCCATACAACTCCAAAAGCTAGTTTTAAATATTTGGAAAAATAATAAAGTCAGATTCGTGAAACTTGGTAGTTGTGTGTTCAGTTATAGGTCAGACATTTCCGTGAAGTTTCTATAGAATGGTTTCACAGGTTTGAGTAATTGCTATACAACAATGAAAGGTGCAGGGTATAATTCAATCGGTTCATACCGACTGAAACGTTTTTACTTGTTATAGTCTATAAAAGAAAAAGATCATTTCTTTTCCATAATAAGACATACTTACACACATATCGTTATGTATGCTTTTCTTTCGGAAAATTCAAAACTTCATGTTAATCTTTATTATAAAATGGATCCGAACTTTGAAATTTACTATCAAACAGGCAAATTTATTTTCGTTTTTATGAGTGCATACAATATATTTGGGTGGATACATTGCATAAATATATATATGGCTAACGCTGTATAGTTATTCAAAAAGTTACAGATATTATGTACATACATATCGATGGTGAAGCGCACAGATATGCTAAGTAACAAATTTAAAATTGTGCAGAACAGCGTTTTGAAAGTTTGCAAGTTTCCGAAAAGAAGCCAGTTAATTAGATTAACGCTACACAGTTTAAGTTTCATCCTGAATTGTTCTTTAATTAAACTACTTATATTAGTTTTTTATTTTAAGTAATTTTTTTTAATTAAATTTGAATTTTTCCACAATAGGTCGTGCACTTAGCCTAAAATGGCTAATAGTGTAGAATTTTACTTTTCAGCTTTGCTTTGCAAGTTATGCACTTAGCATAATTGTGTACAAAATAACGAAATAATATTGAGTTTTACGTTAAGTTATTTTTATTACTTAGCATATTTATGCTTCATCAATATGTCACCTTTGGTAATCTGAACATTCTAAGAAAGCACTTGGTCTTCTTTGGCTACTTCGGCCTTGCACTTAACCTATTTTACCAACACCAATCTCGCAAACTAATACACGTACGGCAATGAAATCTATACCACGAAAAGAGGACCCTTCGAAATTAGTATTGGTTTAAAAAAACGCATTTTGAAAAATTTGTTACTTAGCATATATAAGTACATCGATATATATAAGTATATAATGTGCAAAATAAGTAACTTTGTATTATAGTTATATGAAAGAATTAAGTTATAGTTTAGAATATATAAATTGTTCGTTGTTAAACATTGATTATAAATATGATTTCTTTACAATAAATATATCTTTTGGTAAATCCATGCCAAAATTTTGTGTACAAGGACTAATAAATAAGGTAAATTAAAATTTAATAGATGATTAAAGTTAACATTTTTGTTATAATGTGAAATCTTCTATAGCCTTTTTATTTGATATGCCATATCTTTTAATGTATCGTCAAACCATATATCTTGATTTGAGAACAAGAAAAATGTTACGATTTAAGTAAAATTTGTTAAATTTGTGAAAATACGCATCAAATTTTAAGGTTTATAATTTGCTCCCATTTATCCAGCGATACATTTTATTCAGAATATACATTTATCCAACTTACTTATCAATATTCAATTTAGTTTGAGAAGTACAACGATGGTGCTTACCATTGTATCAAGTTATAAAAACTCAAAATTTTGAGATATTATATTTTTTAGGAACGCTAAAAGAAAACAAATATAAAAAGTTATTCTATTTTAAACGATAAAAAATAGAGTTGCATTTTTTCGGCGATTGAATCTTCCTTGTGCTTAGTTAAATAAATATTTTATACAAAACGCAAACATTTTGTCAATCTGTCTTATAAAAGTAAAAAATCTTTCACTTTTTCTTCGTTAAATTCTGTCTATTAATTGAATTATTAACGTATAAAAACTGCATTATGACTTGAAATGCAAAATTATATAATATATGTAATGTAATAACGTATATGTAATGTACATATGTTATTAATTATCTATGTTCAAATATTTTCATATGAATAAATGATCCTTGAAATTAACCCTTGTCCGAAACTCACTTTTTTCAAAATTTTTATATCGTTATTTATATCGTTTTTCTTCTGGAGGCTCTTTTTTTCAGTTTTTCAGTTTTTATAAATCAATAAACAATTTATTCTAAATCGTCCTAAATGTGTATATGTAATAATTTGATATATTAAGTGCAGTGGAAATCGGTTATACCGCACACTCAAAGGACCCGAAAAAATTAACGTTATAATGAATTGAAGTAATTCAAAATAAGTAACGAAGTACAATTGTTTTTAGAACAGTATTTAGACTACTTAAAGGCAAAAGGGCTATTTTACAAATCATTTACTTCCATTTTATTTATCATTTTAACATATTAAATGGAAACTCTTTCAATTTCAATAACTTAATTTTTTTATGATGAAATCCGTTGAAAATTCAATCAGTAAAAATTTGATGCAGGAGAAACTAAATGATGAGAGGTTCAGCATGTATTAAAGTAAACCAGATTTAAAATATAAAACATTGTTTCTAATGCCGAATAATTGGTAATCTTTGCTGTTCATGGGCAGAATACACATAAAAATGTAAGTAACATTTTTTGCAAAGGCATAACCAAAACTCTCAGTTTTTATATGTTTTTACTAAAAATTAAAAATTCTATTTTGTTATCTGCAATTATCAATTCGTTTTCATTGTCACTTAATTAAACATATTCTTATAAAATTCAAATTCCCATAAGCATTCCTAGACGCTTCATTGAATACAAAAATTAAATTGCCAAATTTTTAAATTAATTATATTTTAAAAGTGATGAGACCCCGCAATTAAATAGGAGTCTTTTTGATTCACATGATTCACCTCTAAAAGTACTAGTGTTACATTCGAAACCGAACTTTCTTTTTGACAACACACCGTTTTAGTAATATTATACACTGCCTTTAACGGTCCCTATCGTCAATAATTACTCGGATTCGTTGCAATTTTAGGTAAGAGATTGACGGCTTATACTCTAAAAAAAATTGTAAAAAAAATGTAAAAAAAACTTTTTTGTCAATTGCCACTTCGGCTGAAAAATGAATTCTTTTAATAATAACAAAGAAATTAAATATTTCACAAAAATATACGGCCATACCTTTACTTCATATTCTTAATATCGTATCTGTTTCCACATAGAAACTTCAAAAAGAATAGAATGACTCTTTGGTACAAAACCTCATCATAAAATCAAGGTACCTTAATCACAAGATCTCGATTATGTAAAAACAAACTAAATCTTCCATAATTAAATTTCAAAAGTTACTGTTAAAAACAAAAGTAAATTAATTAAATTCCTCATTTCACGTAATTTCGACAAACTATAAAGTGATAATAAATATTTAATAATAAAATAGTTCTTCATTTGTCTGCTGCATACTTTAAACTTTGTAAAAATTTTTTTTTATTCTTAAACATAATTTCAACGTTTGAAAAACCTATGAGTGCGAAGGGAAACGCAACTCTTAGAATCTTTCATTTGCCGCACGAATGCCATAAAGTTTATGGATTTTTTTCATAATTCAACAGTTTACAGAGACAATCGCACCCCGCAAAAGCCATCAACGTTGCCGATTTTCTAAGAGCATCCCTTTGTTATCAAATAAACACACATGCACCGGGACCCACTATAGGACAACTTTATTCCGCCTATTAGGCGTATGTGGAACGCCTTTATATCAAATTCGATTTCATTTAGTAAGAACCATTCTCCCGAATCGCCGCTTGACTGTCCAAGAGTATGTTAAGGATTTTGTTCAAACATCCTCTGAAATATATTCACGTATGCAAAGTAAAGACCTCTGCAAAACCTTTGGAGACGCCCCTAAGACGCTGCACTACCTATAAAACACTTTCTGAGTCCAAAGAGGCCTGATCGAACAACGTCCTAAATTTTTGAGCCACATATCATTCTCCCACTTGTTGTAAATAATGATACAGTGAAAAATTAACACTTAAATAAACTACATGAATTTAGTAAATTTTTTTAGAAAATGAAATAATAGAAACAATAAAAGAAATATTTATACCACCCTAGTTGAAATCTCATCAAGTGTGAAACTAAAGAATAAAAAAGATTGATAAAACTAATTGGCATTTTAAAAAGAGCGACCATAGAAAGACAAAGCCTAATTTCAATACATTTATCGATTCAAATCTTGTCGTTTTAAAATAAAAAAAGAAGAAAAGGCTAAAATAAATAAGTGTCTCTTTCCGTGAAAACGACTACAAAATATTTTTATATTTTTTGTCCTTTTCTAAATATATGCGTAAGAAAATGGATTTAGCTTTTCATTTTATTAATTTTTTTTTATATATCAGTTTAATATTATATATATATAGCTACTTCTCAGGTGGTAAAAAGTACGGGTACTTCTAGAAGGGCTAGAGACATGGGACAAAAGGCATTAGATAGAGTTTTGCCCCCAGGGTCCCAGAAAAATCTGACATTGGAACTTTTTAGCCCCGAAATAGCTCTATTTTAAGATTTTCTGAAAAAATTTTTGTATAACAAAAGCACGTTTTTCTTTTATACTTTTTATAATTAGAAACACAAACCAAGAAATAAATGATACGTTTTACGTTATTTTTATTATTAGAAACACAAACCGAGAAATAAATAATATTTGAAAATATAATGATCTCATACATTTTTGTTTCGGATAAACGAATTCATCTTAACGTAAATAAATGTCAGCTTTTATCAGACATCAGATGTTTTGTGACATCTGAATATTAATATTTCATTTGTTATTGTTTTTAACATTACGTTTCGTCAGCAAGCTTTAAAAAAATATATGTACATACAGAATATATGTATGTACGTATGTAGTTAGAATTTTATTTTTATTGTTCCAAACGGAAAACTGTAAAATGCTAAATTTTAATACATTTATATGTACATACATATAGGTATTTGAATAAAATTATTATTTTGTTTTTGCCTAAACCTTTTCTTTATTTGAAAAATTACATTCATATGTACATATATATATTTGAATATAATTATTATTTTATTTTAACCTAAACCTTTTCTTTATTTGAGAAATTTATTTCTATATGTTCACCCGCAGTTTTAAAAAAACTAGGTATACATTCATAATTATGTATGTTTGCATTTATAATTTTATTTATAATTTTTCCAACAGCAAAATTTCAAAATTTTCGATTCTAATACATTCATATGTACATACGTTCATTTGTTGGAACGAAAAATTTTAAAATCTTCAATTCTAATCCATTCATATATACATACACACATATATTCATATATTCATACATACATATATTTTTACATACATAAATTATTATTTTGTTTTTGACTAAACCTTTTCTTTATTTGAAAAATTAATTTTTGTAAGTTTACTCCCATGATATAATAATTATGCGTTTAAAATTTATTTCTATATATTCTACAGTTTTGAATAATATTAAATTCGAATGGAAAGCTTAAAAAAATTACTCAGGAAGCTTTAAAAAAAATATACATACATACATATTTATGTACTTAAAATTTTTGCGAATTTTTCCAAACTTTTATAAGAATATTTTTTTGGAAATTTTCTTTAAACTTTTATATAACATTTATCTGTTATATATTAAAAAAAAATAAAACAAAAAATTTAAATAAAATAAAAAAAAAATTTAAAATAATGCAAAAAAATAAAAATATGACGACATCCAGGCAAGCATTGATCCAATAACCTTCTGGCTATGAGACTACCACGCTAACCACTAGGCTACGCAGTACCTTGAATTTGCCTTAATAATTCTATATTTTATTCATATTTCGTATAACTCTTCAAAAACCGTCCTATTTTACATTATATATATATAGCTACTTCTCAGGTGGTAAAAAGTACGGGTACTTCTAGAAGGGCTAGAGACATGGGACAAAAGGCATTAGATAGAGTTTTGCCTCCAGGGTCCCAGAAAAAGCAAGAATTCCACCCGCCCGCCCTCCACCTTCACCCCCTCCAAAGATGTTTTGGTCCATTTTTTTACAAAATGGTACTACATCCTTATGGGGGTAATGTTTGTATAATTTGGATGTCATATATATTGGAAATAAGCTAAATTCTATAAGTGCGAGTTATAACAAGAAAACCTAAAATTAATAATATCTACATATAGTTTTATAGCATGTACGATTCAATACAGATTTACTTATATACATATGTATTCTTTTTGCGATTTGCTACTAAGGTATAATCAATTATACTAAGGAACAATCGGAAAGTAATCGATACAGAATTGATATGCAATCATGTAAAAGACCTGTATGAAAATGTTTTAACAAAGTTTGGTGCCCAAAAATGCCAAAAATACGCATAGACATCGTATGCAATACGTATTACCAAATATACGTTAGAATTGATGTTAACTCATTCTACAGTCACGCGTTTTATTCGCATGTATTATAAACTTCAAATACATACGTGCATGAATTGTAGTTTATAATTAACAATAATTTATGGCTTAAAGTGTTTATTGTGAAAGGTATTTTACGATTTTATGCGACATAACTCAAAGTGAAGTTTTAAAATAAATTACTCAAAAGGTATTAGATTTCAAAGGAACTAATTATTTGTTTAATTATGTATTTTTGGGTAATTATTTCTCAGAACTTTTTTATTTTAAGTTTTAAGTTTTATCTTATTATTTATCAGGAAAAAAACATATCTATATGCATATTATGGGTGTGCTTTTGAAGAAATAAAGTAAACTTAAAATATCTCAGCCACAGAATGGAACACAATTTCAAAACTACAGGCATCATACTTGTAAGGCTTGCAATGCAAGCACACACGACTAGTTATGTATGTATATACTCTTTAACTTTAAGTTTCACTTTGTTATTTAATGAAAATATAAGCAAACGTACCAAAAATATGTGTTTGTAAATGTTAAATACCAATATTAAGTAATTTTTTTTCTTTATTACTATTGTGCAAAAGTGTCAAAAAAACAATAAACATAAATAAGAAGGTGTATGGCTATAAAACAAACTAAAGATAAAATAATATATTAATTTATGTAAGATGAAATGGAATCTAAAACCTATCCTTTTGTTGGAACAATGTGAATATGCACAATAAATTTTGTATTATGTATACAGCATGAAACATTTTTTTATCTAATAGTAATAAAATTATTTTTGCCTTTACAATAGCATTTTTACAACAAATGTCGTTCGTCGATCGTTTATCTAAGAAAAGTTCAGAGAAATTCTTTAGACTTTTTCTTACCGTTGGTATTATATTCAGATTTGTGTTATCAAAAGAAAATAATCAGAAACTTTGTTTTGCATCGGTCTTTCTGTTGATATTGCCTGAAATTTTTCAAACTTTTATAATAATATGAATCAAATTACTAAACAACTAATGAGGTTGATAACATCCAAAAAAAAATCTGATGTTATAAGCATATAACTGACCGCAATGTGTATTGTCTAGTTAAGTGAAAGTGTTACAGAATATTATAAAAATGCCTGTTAAATACTTTTTTTTCCATTTTTTAGGGCATTAGTAAGCTTATAGTTAACATACCAAGAAAATGTATATTTGGCTCTTATTAGAGTGAGGTAAACGTTTGAATCCACTAATAAAAAGAAAAGTTTTTGCTTTTTTTGTCATTTATTCATTAGATTTTGAACAATTCACATCTAACTAGAGTTGCACTCTAGCGGAAAAATCAGACAAAAATATTGTTTCTTTATGAATAATATAAAATAGAAATTGTGTTTTTAAAATACAATATTTTATTTTAAAAAGAGGTAAAAATAAGGATAGCATGTGTAAGATGATAATGAAATTCAAGTAAAAGATATTTCGCCTCGGATCCTTTTTTTAAAATTATACTTTTTAGCACTTTTCCAAAAAAATTTTTAAAAAAAGTGCTTCTTTGATTCACTCTGTTCGTCCACTTCCACACCCTTGAAGATAGAAAACTTTATCAAAAACTTATTTTCGTAGAACAAAATTTTTATCTACCTCCTTTAAATTTGTAAAATTTAAATTTTTGGCGCCTTAAATTTCCCAAACAGCAAGCTTTTCCAAAGTTATACAAACGCAAAAAGCTAACGGTAAACTCCATGACATTAAAAAAATATAATTATTTTTCTTAATTCACACAATTAACTCTTAAAATCGAGCACTATGTTAACCCTTCTTCAAAGTAATAGTTCATAAATAGTTCATCCTATATAAATGCAATCCTAGAAATAGTTTCTTATATGAATGAAAATAATTTTAATATTGTGAGAATAGGTATATATAGACTGTATTTAAAAGATGTATTTTCACTTGTTGACGGGAAAAGTGCTCCAATACAAACCATTGGTTTGACCCAACTTTATTATTGTTTTGAATGAAAGTTATGTTGGTTTCTTAAACCTTGAGATGATTTTTGCTTTTTTCCTGTCACACTTTTTTTTATGGAATTTTCTATTTTTATTTATTCTTACTGTTCTTGTTTACGAACACATATAAGTAGTATATACAGCAACTTATTACGTAAATAAAAATTATTTTCACCTTGAAATATTATCCCGAACACACTTATTTCGTCACTCGTATGTTTTAAGAAAAAAATTAAAAGACACCTGAAAGTTTTTGCCATTAAGTAATTATGTCGTTAAATGAGTTTGGTCAATTCGATAAATAATATTTATTGGGAAATTTTAGCGTGTATTGAAAAAATTAAACAATAATTTTAACTCCTGCTTTACTTTCTGCTTTCTTGTCATATTTACAAAATTAGATTGGTCAGCAAAAATTAATAAGTCAGAATACTTTTTACCGATCACATTCCATACAATACATACAAGGGAACTGAAGTGATAGTAGCAAATTTTGTATGTCGCCTTTTCGACGGAAATGTAGAGGTTTCGGAATTATTACAGAAATGTTGATTTTTCTGTCGTTTTGTCTATACACATTGAGTTTGCTTTGGTTATGTCATGGTTTGATCAACTTTTGGGATATGTTAGGCCTCGGAAACTGAATGTTTACTAGAAGGTGCGAATTGATATGTTTGGTCATTTAAAAAACAAAACTATTCAACAGATTAAATTGTAATTATATTTATATAGTTACTTCTCATAGGTGTGAAAAAGTAAGGGTACTTCTAGAAGGGCCAGAGATTTGTGACAAAATGCATTAGATACGGTTTGGCGAGTAAGGTCGCAGAAAAATCTGACAATCGAACATATTAGCCCCGAAATAACCCTATTTTAAGATTCTTTTGAAAATTTTTGTATAACAAAAATATATCATTTTTTATACTTTATACTTTCAGAAACACAAACCAAAAAATTAAGTAATATTTAAAAATATAAAGACCTCACATATTTTTAGGATGAGTGGGAATAGGCTTATATAAATTTCACCTTTTTTAAAGAAATTAGATGTTTTGTGGCAACCGAATATTAACGCTTCATTTGTTATTGTTTTTAATATTATGTTTCGTTAAAAAAAAATATGCATACACAATTAATGTACGTTTGTACTTAAAATTTCGTTTTTTATTGTTCGAGCGAAAAACTTTAAATTGCTAAATTCAAATGCATACATATATACATACATCTATTTGAATAAAATTATTAACCTTTCTTTATTTGAAAAATTTATTTCTGTATGTTTATCCCCATGATTCTATAATTATGTGTATAAAATTTTTTTTTATATGTATAAAATTTGTCCAGAATTTTTCCAAACTATTGTAACAATATTTTTTTGGAAATTTTTCTTGAACTTTTATAATTAAGAAATCTGTGTAATATTTTATGCCACTTATATATCTACATTTTTTGTACAAGTGCATATGTGTGTGTGAAAATTTTTCTAATATGGCTTACATATTACAATGCACGGAATCTAATTGCTTAGCAAACAGCAAGCTTTTTCAAAGTTATATAAACGCAAAAAGCTAACGGTAATTATTTTTCTTAATTCACACAATTACATGACATTAAAAAAATATAATTATTTTTCTTAATTCACACAATTAACCCTTAAAATCGAGCCTTGAAATATTATCCCGAACACACTTATATATATATATATATATATAAATTGTCGTACTTGTCATGTGTGCTTGCATTGCAAGCCTTGCAAGTATTGTGTCTGTAGTTTTGAAATTGTGTTCCATTCTGTGTGAGATATTTTAAGTTTACTAAATAATATACATATAAATACATATAAATATGTGTTTTTCCTAATAAATAATAAGATAAAACTTAAAATAAGAAAAGCTCTTAAAAATAATTACAAAAAAGTAGATGCAAATAAAACGTGTGAATGTACAATTAGCTATTGCTAAAAGTATATAGGGTAATGCGTATAGCAAACGATTTATGCAAAGTCTCAAGTTCGAACACTGAAAAATGCGATTTGTCAGATGAATTTTTTTTTTATTGATAATTTTATTTTTTTTTTGTTCTTATTTAAAATGAGATTAAAAAGCTTTACCCTTACAAATCAATATTAGCGAGTTTCCGTTTTAAATATGTTTTTTTAAAATACCCTATTTGTAAAAGTTTAATGAAATAAAATAACATTCTCTTATTAAATTTTGCGGTAAAAATATATTATCAAGAAATTTACGTTAATGTCCACTTATGTTTTGCTTACTAGTACATTTGGCAGCAGATAGCCAAAAGAATACATACATAAATGCGTACCTACATACTTTTTATAAAACAATTTAGATTGTACTAAATTTAATAACCTTCTTGAGGAAATGTTCACTTCTTGTTATAACTCACACTTCCAAAACAGAATTTATATAGAATACCTATAAAACAGAATTTATATAGTACTACCAAAAGTAAATAAAAATCACCCCTACAGAGTGTAGTATCATTTTGTAAAAAGCGGTCACAAAGCACTTTTTCTGGGACAATACAGAAAAAACTCTATCTAATTTGTCCCACGTCTCTAGCCCTTCTGAAAATACCCGTACTTTTTGACATCTGAGAAGTAGCTATATATATGTACTAAAAGCCCCTAATGCGAATGGTACTAATTTCAAATATTTTTGAAAACAATTTTTTAAAAACAATTCTAAAAGAATTCGTAGAGTCCGTGCTGACCTGTGGTGACTTACTTTGTTCCTATATCACAGGTGTAATCCTAAAATTTAGAAAAATTAAGTATTTGCATAAGTAAAAGAGCTATACATATGTAAAATATTAAGTCTAAAACTTAAAAATTTAGGTTTTTTTCTCCGGAGACATTAAATTTATCACTGCGTTACTTAGTTATTCGTATGTTCAGCAATGATTTAATTTATGCATTTATTATGTTCACCTTTTTGGCATTTTAAACTTGCTCACCGATAATACATTGAGACTCAACGTGTCAAAATGAATTTATGTAAATTGGAAATTGATTTAATGAGGGAAAGAAAATTAAAACTTAGACAAGGTAAGTTGTTAACTCGCAAAATATAAAAAATTAAGTTCTACATAAGCTTCACATAATAATTAATATAATAACGTAAGTATGTTATAACATCCTTTGCAAGCATCATGTTGATTTACATAAAAAAAACGTGATATGGTTAACACATAACCGACCGCAAGACAAAGTTTAGTTAAAATGTTGCATGAGACTGCCAAAATGCCTTTCAAATACTTCTCACAAATTTTAGGGAGTCTAATACGCATTTAGATAACATGCCTAGAAAAATAGAAATTTAGCTCTTATCAGTGTTAACCATTTGGTCCCTGAAAAATTTCTCAGTCAGTTTTGGTAGCAAATAGAACTCAAACATTTTATTTTAAAAAATTCCATCAATTAGCTTCATACGTTAGATATGATAATAAAACCCCTAGTTCGGTTTCAGAGCACTTACATTTCCAAAAAAGAAGTTCACGTTGTTAAGTCCCCGAATGCAAACACGGAAAATTTAGTGATTAAATTTCACGGAAATTGGGTGATCTTCTCTTTATATGCACAAAAATGTAAACTTAGTCCATATTTTTTGTTTTATTTACTTTATATTTCAATTGTGTCGATTGTCCCAATCATCGCGGCTGTAAGCGAATTGAACCTTAACTATTATATACATATGTACACATTTACATATACACATTTTTTTTCTATTATAACATAATATACATAAATGTATAAAAACTTTTTCGGCTACTTAAGTTTATGAGTAAATCAAATATAAAAAAAACTCTTTTTAGAGTATTACTCGCATCTATTTTATTTCATATGCGTTATGATGATTCAAGCACGAATTATATTGCTTTGCTGATTTTATTGATTTTGCAGAAAATGTATAACTAAACAACAATATTAAGAATAAATTATACAGAAACAAATTTTATTACCTCTGCGCTGCATAAAAGACTTATTTAACTTACGAGAAAAAAGACACAACACGAAAAATAAAAAAAGTTCTGCAACAAATCTGCGTACAATTTTATATGTTACGAGTATACATACCTACAATGTTGGGAGAATTCAGAATAATTTTTTTTTCGTTTTAAGCAAAAACACTCGGTGTTACGCCATCGGATTTGGCTTGTATTTATATAATATAGATAATGTAAAATAGGATGATTTTTAAAGAGTTATACGAAATATGAATAAAATAAAAAATTATAAAGGCAAATTCTAGGTACTGCGTAGCCTGGTGGGTAGCGTGGTAGACTGGTTAACAAACAGAAGGATATTAGATCGAGGCTTGCCTGGATATTATCGTATTTTTCTTTTTTTGAATTATTTTAAAAAAAAATTTTTTTATTTTATTTGCTTTAAGTTTTTTGTTTTATTTTTTTTAATATATAACTGATAAATATTGTTATATATTTATATAAATATAAATATATATTGTTATAACAGAAAAATAAAAATATTGTTATAACAGTTTGGAAAAATTCGCAAAAATTTTAAGTCTATAAGTATGTGTGTATATTGTTTTTAAAGCTTCCTAACGAATTTTTAAGCTTTGTGCTTCTAATAATATAAAGTATTATTTATTTTTTGGTTTGTGTTTCTAATAATATAAAATATAACAGAAAAACTTGCTTTTGTTATACAAAAATTTTTTCAGAAAATCTTAAAATAGGGTTATTTGGGGGCTAAAAAATTCCAATGCCAGATTTTTCTGAGACCCTACAGGCAAAACCTTATCTAATGCCTTTTGTCCCATGTCTCTAACCCTTCTAGAAGTACCCGTACTTTTTGACGCCTGACAATAAATGCATTCAAAAATATCGAGCCGCGAACTAGCCAATGTCCAGCGTCAGGCGCTGTCAGGGCTTTCAATCCGGGGTTCTCTGAGCGCTCCGTTGGCAGGCGCACTCTGCAAGGAGGAATACGTTTTTCTCTTCTCTGGAACCTGGTAATTAATCATTTACTGGTGTTCCTGTAGGAAGAGAAATACAAGGTGATAACCTCCGCTGATGACTTTACGGTTGCTCTGTCTGGAAAGCATCTAAATAGGCTGATGCAGCGATTCCTTTATCTCGTCTCGAATTTGACTGTATGCTGCTGGTTGCCTATCAGTCCACAAAAGACGAAACTAGTTATTTTCAAGCACAGCTCCGCCAATACTACTTATCCTTTGGCAAGCAGTCTGGGTTCCAGAGTCTAATTCTTGATTCGAAGCTTAAGTGGAAGTCCAACATTATAAAGAGAGAAACAAAGGCAACTACTGCGCTTTACTCATGTAAAAGAAGAGGTGGGGTCTGAAACTAAACATGGTTTATTGGGTGTAGATCGCAGTATGGCCGGTACTGATGTATGGTGTTCTGGTGTGGTGGTCAGTGGTACGCACAGCAGTGAACTTCAGATTGATAAGCAAAATTCAAAGAATAACAATGGTGTGGCAAATTCTAATTTTAAAGAAATTAGGATGGTGGATACAATTTTCCTATATATTCAATAACTTCCAAAATTTTGTTTTATGCTTAAAAAATTTCATAATTTAAAAATTTTACAGTAGCAGTTTTTCACTCAATGTGAAATTTTTTTGTAATTCTCTATAATACAATATAGAGCTAAATATAATGCAAATCCCTTTAGTCATGAATAATCAATAAGAATCTAAATAATTTAAACTAAAAGCTTCTTTTTTAGGCAAAAAAGTTTCTTGCAACTAACAACAAAAAAGAAAAATCCTGAAAAAGATAATTATAAATAATAGAGATTTTCCTAAACGTAATACTGCAAAACAATAACTACGAAATGCAATACGGCAAAAACATAACGCAATGAATATGTAACATATTGTTCTATTCTATAAAATCAAAATTGTTCATAAGATTTAACTGTGCTACTCATACTAATTTCTTAATCATATAAAAACTAATTAACATAAATATACCGCGATTTTCATTATATATCGCGATGTGCACTGTGTTTTTGAAAACGCCTAATATTTTCACAAAATTTAAATATTAAAATTGAAATATTACAAGTAAAAGCAACGTTACAACTGGGTGCGCTAAAAATTTCTCTTTTTTTTAATGCATTTTTCAGATGGAGTTTACCAACCGAATTTTTTGAAATTTAAGTTCATTTCAATAAAATTTCAAAAAATATGTAGAATCAGTAGAGCCAAAAATATTGATAAATTTTCTTCACACAAATAAATTCCGACACACCTTCCATTTAAACTCCATATAAATTTGGAATTTATTTTTGATTTGCTCTCTTAGCTTGATGGCCTGTAGATATATATGGCATTAGCAAAATGATAATTTTATTATATGTATATTAGAGGCATAATGTTAAAATTGTTATGAAAGTTTTATAAGCATTAGATTGAAAATTCGGAGCGGAGTATTTGGATTTTGGAATAAGATTCGTACGCATCTACTCTAGCCTAAAATATTTTGCTATAATAGTAACATTACTGACCGCACATATTTTGGAAAATTCATATACACAATATTTATAATATATTTTGTCGCGTAAGTTATATATTACAATAACAAAAAAAAAATGAAATCTACCTCCTTTACATAAAATAAGAACCGACATGTTTGCATGAAAAATAAACAAAAGAAATAAGTGATAAAAATATAACTGATAATAATGTTAGGCACAAGCATGTCTATTCGATGTTATTTAAAATTAAATAAAGACTGTCCAATTTTCGTTGATTAAAATGCAATTTATCAATAAATAAATATAATAAGAAAAATAGTATAAACACATTATTTTTCAATAACTTCCAGTTCAGTTTTATACAAAATTTCATAGTGACAAGAAATTGATGTCCGTTAGAATTAGGAAGTTGTTTTAATAAATTGTGAATAGTGTTAAGATTGGAATAACTTTTGTAAACAATTTGAATTATAATAAGTGAAAGAAAAGAGAAAAATATAATAAGTAAAAGAACAGAAATAATTTTAAAAGCAAAATAAAAGTATTTATTTGAAACATCTTACAATGATAAAAGTAGTCGGTAGAATCCTTTTTTTAAGTATAACAAGGATTCAGAGATCGAACCGAAAAAAAAATTTTCAGCGCGTTTCATAACAAAGTGCATTGTGTAGGTCCTCATGAGTAGACAAATCTTTTGTATGTAGACGACGTTCAGAAAGTTCGGACTTACAGGGGCTTAAAGTCAATTTTGACTAATTTTTTTCCTTTTTGAAATTTTAATTATAACTCCGTGACTATGTCAGACAAGCGCAAATATGATTTGGAGTCCTCCGAGCTTTAATACGGTACATTAGTAATAATCTGTTCAGATTTCGAAATCACATGACGTTAAAGCTCGAAAAATTTAAGTTTTAATTTTTCATTTTTAAAAAACGTTAATTTTCTTGGTGACGGTGCATTGGAGCTTTCTCCAATTTTAGCACAGGTGGCAACCTTGATAACTGAGCTTCAATTTGGTGTAAGAGTCATCACGCTCCTGGTTATTGAGAAAAATAGAGTACTGTAAATGCTATTTTATACCAAATTTATGTTACCTCTACCGATGAAACAAAACAACACAAAAGGAAGCAACCTTCTTACAACAACAAGAAGTAATGGTGAAACTATTGAAACAATAACAAAACAACCCTTTGGATGAAGAAGTTGGATCACCATTTATTATACCATAATTTGCAACCATATTGTATGCAAGATCACAATTATCATTACTGTAATTGTTGCTGCTATTATTGTTGTTACTGTTATTGACGTTATTATTTTAATTGCTTAATTTATTTATATAAACTGGACAATTTTTGCTTAAACTATGTTTTTGTTTACCTAAACAATGGCAATACTTCTCTTCATTTTTGCGTTCTCTTAATTTTTGCCACTTGTGATTAAATTCATTACATATAAAACACCGAAGCACTTTCAACGCGACGAATACTTCCCTTGCAGCGTTCCCATTCTATAGAAACTTTTTTTGGAGTTGTGTAGCAGCTAGGAGAACCTGTCAAGTCTTCCATAACCTTTGAGGATATTACAGACCCATAATAGGACACATGCACTCAGAATAAAAAGTATGAGGAAAAGTATAATTTTTGGAGGAATGTTATCAGTTAAAATATACTTCGTTGATTTTCCTAAGAAAAATCGTTCCATTAAAAAAAATTTAATGATTCCGGTGGAAACAATGGAAGTTTTTCTTTAACTCCGTAACGGAAAGCGAAACGACAAAAAATTGTAATCCCTTAAGTACGCCCGTTGAAAGGCATAAATCAACCAAAAACTGGAAATGTGTATTTTTTGACTGTAATTTTCATTTAATTTAACTAAATAATTTAACTTAATATTTTCTGTTGCAAAATTGCAATCAAATTAAAGTAAAAAGTACAGTAATGTTATTCATTTAATTTAGTCATTTTTTATTTTATTTAGGATATTCATGTTATCTCGTAATTTATAATATTAAAACTACAATAATAATGAGTAATAATTTTTCAATGCACTACTTACAAAATTAAAATTTCTTGAATAAACATGAAATAAAGTTTTTTAAAATGTAACAAAAACTTGATTGACTTTTGATTTAATTTTCTCATAATGTAATAATATTTTGTAGTTTTTTACTTTTTGGATTTTCTATCCCATTTCAAATTTATTTCAGAAAGAAAATGGTCATTTGTATTAAAATCAAACCATTTTCACATTTATTTACGTATTAAATGCTAAACACATGAAAATGCATCAAAACTGTTAATCTGCTGACTTCATACATCTCATGTTATTATTTTTATTTAAGCACAAGATAAACTACTCGTAAACTAAACTATAAGTCGGTCTTTTTTCTCAAGAACCTGAAGAATAGCGATTTTAAATTTTTTAACAAGTGCAGTAAAGGAATACTTTAATATACTGAAATATTACGAATTTTTGGCTTCGTTCCTGTTTTTTTCTTTAAAGGCCGCTGATCGTGTCATATTTCTTATTATTTTTTTTTTTTTTTTACGTAAAAAAAGAGTTTAATATTTTAAAAAATCTCAGGATATTATACACATTTTTTAAAAAGCTTCCCATTTAAATTCTATTGCACGAAAAAGAAATAAAGGTAGGAGGAAAGAAAAAATGAAAAAAAAATTGAAATTCATATTTCAGTGTGGTTTCAAATGTTAATGATTAAGGATGTATGATTTTTCATGCACATTTTGTATTTCCCAATAAGTTGAGAAGTGTCGGCTAACAAAAATTTTAGTAAAAGTAATATAGGTTGACACATTTCAACAATTTGAATTATCTCATTTCGGTTATTTATACGTTACTTATAAAATTGTTTCAAATAATTTCAGTTAGTTTTTAAGTTATTAAAAATAAATATGTATGTACCTACTTCCAATAAATTTTTTTTTAAATAATTATTTTAAAACTATTTCAAAAATGTTATATTGAGTGCTTCAAATATTTTGCTGTGCTCTTCTTTCATATTTTATTAGCAGATAAACAAAAACAATCTATTTATGAAATGCCTGTGTATGAATTTTAATAGTAAACGGAAACGGACAAAAATTTACGAATATCATTTGTGTAATTTTTGAGTCATTTGCTAAGATACTATTTATTCCTTTTGAATATTTTTTTCTTAGGTAATATATTAAGTTTTAAAAAATTTTCTCAAGAATAGAGGTAAAATTTAGAAGTGTATATAAAATTTGTATTTAAAAAATAATATTTGATTGTATTTTAAATATTTTTTTCTAATTCCCTCTTTAAATTTTTTCTTTACTACGTATTTATATCAATATTTAATAATTATCTTTCATTAATTATATTTTCAACTTGACACAACAGTTACTTCCCATATCTTGAGTTAACTTACCCTATGAGAAAAAAAAGCTGTTCACTTAAAAATAATGAAGTGCTTTCAGTAACATATAAAACATTGAAGGTGAAGGTTGTGCTTGTTGTTTTTACGCTGTTTCAAGAATTTTAAAATAATTATGAATGAAAATATTAATATATTTTTTTGATTTTTCAAATATATTTTCTAAATCTTATCTGCTTTATAATAAGTGTGAATTTATTTTAATATTTCTTCTCAAAAAATAGGCACTTCGATTTAAAAAAACCCATATAAAATAAGATCGTGCTTTCAAGTTTCTCTCTGAGCATTGGGACTTGTTAGATATAAAGACATTAAATACTTAATAGTTTTTAAAAAAAATAATATTTAAAAGCTCATTTAAAGTTAAAACCGGTTTTTATTTTTACGGATTTATTTTTATGTAAAGGACATAGTTCGTTAATTTTATTGAACCATTTTCCTTTAATAAGGCAATAAAATTTCCAGTCAAAACAATATAAAAAATCTTTTAAAATATGACGGTTTCTCAAATAACGCGATATTTACGAATTTTTTATTTTTTTGAGTTTCATATACTTTGCCAAAATAATCAACTTAACGTAATGTTAATGAGAAAAGTGGTACACAGAATAAATAAATATATGTTTATGTAGCTGAATGACAAACATAAAATTAATCATTTATTTATTCGTTACAATTGATATACACTAGGTAGAAAAAGTCTGCGTGCACTGAAAGTTCCTATATATATATTTTGCATTAAAAAAGATTGTTTAGAAATTTTCAATTTTTTTTAATGATTTTAATAATATTTAAACTTTCAAAATATAACATTTTGATAAAATACGGAAAACGAGCAGAAAAAGTCCGCGTACAGCATCTGAATTTTTAAACCAATGTAACGAAATTCAGAATATTAGTATGAAATTAAGTAACCTTTTCTTGCTAAAACTTCATGCAGCCTTTTTGGCGTGACATGAACCAGTTTTGAAGTTTCTTTAATTGTGATTTTGACCATTCTTTTGTGATAACATTTTTCGAGATTTTTTTTAGAATTTATTTATTTTTTTTTGTTGGTTTACGGATTTTACGCTTTAGCAAATCCCATAAATATTCTTGCGGATTGAGGTCGGAAAATTGGGGTGATGTATGCAACTGCTGTCAGACATTATACAATAGCCACAGCTTCATAATTTCAGCGTTATGCTTAGGCTCATTTTCATGCTGAAAGTAATATTCTGTCTGAAGCCCTAATTCTCAACACTATTCTTTAAATTTTCCTTTAAAATATCTAAATAATCCTCTTTTTTCATAATTGATTCTATAAACTTTAAGAATCCTACACCACTAGCTGCCATACACCCCTAAATTATTACTGCACCTCCCCCATGTTTTGCTGTTGGAAGTAAATTTCTTTTCTTAAGCGCGCTACCACACACTGTAAAAAATTGATGCAAAATTGCTAAAAAAATATAGTAATTCTAACTACAATTAATGCAGTATAGACGCTTTACTCGATTGTATAGACGCTTTACTCGATTTACATACTAAACTTTACTCGATTGGAGAATAATTTTGCAGTTTGCTCGATTAGCGAGTAAATTTACGACAAAATCGAGCAAAATTAATGTTGTATAGTGATTTTACTTTAAAAGAGGGTAATAATAATATATCAAGTTGAACTTTACTTCAAAGTAAAGTAAAATTTACTTTGTGGAAGTGATTTTTCATTTTTACGAAGTATTTTTTAACATATTACTATTTTGTAGAGTAACTTTTGACAATAAACCATCATTTTTTAATTTTTTCTCAATTTAATTTAATCAGATAAAGGTTGTGTTTGAAGTAATATATAAATTTATAAGTTACAATTTTAAAATCGAATTATATAAGTTAAGTATATATAAAGTTTATTCTATTGTTTTGTTTTGCATTTTTTTTAATTTTTGTAAAATGTTTTAGTTATAAGAAATATTAATTAATAGATTTTAAATAGTTATAATATGTATTTTATTCAAATATTACATATTTCAACTCGAGTCAGTATATTGAGTCCCTAAGATTTCTTGCTGTCATTTAAAACATTTTTGTATTGTTATATTTTATATAAATTAATAATTTATTATATTCAGGTGTCGAAAATGTTTACATATATATTAGGATATGTACATAACATTTGTAAGAATTTCAGTAAGACACTTTAAAATTCCATTATAAATACGAAAAATAAAAATGATGCAATATTACTCGAACAAGTAGTATAAATGCTATTCTAGTAAACTAAATTATTCACTATACCTGAATGTAAAATACTATATCGAAAATTGAAATTAGTAGGTTCAGGTTATTATTACTCATCGAAAAGTAATTTCTGTACTATTTTGTAAAGTAAATTTTCTCTATAATCTAGTAAAAAATTTACTCTACAAAAAAGTTATCGCCGAACATTTTCACTACTTATACTAGGAATTCAGATTCGTAGCATTATTGTAGTAATTTTACACGATTTTTTTTACAGTGGGTCGTCCTTTGATTTCAAAAATGCAAAATTTACGTTCATTCGAAAATACAACTTTCTTCTAGAAGCTAAGGAACTTATTAATATACTTTTTCACGAATTCTATATGTTTTAAAGATTTACTCTATATATTAATAGCTTTCTACGTACCACTCAGCTCTTACAAGTAGCCTTTTTGAGAGTTTTGCGCACAGTATTAGCGCAAATGCTTTTTTAAATTTAAATTAATTATTTTTTGCGATTTCAGAAACCGCCGATCTTGGATTCACTTTTACATTTTTGGCTATATCGCATTTCTCCTTACGCGTCAATTTAGATGGGCGACCAGACTTAGAAGGCCGGGGCTTAGAGACTAGAGAACCTGTTTATTTAAAATTATTTGTTAGTGTTTGTACAGAAGAGTGGTTTCTGGTTAGGATTTTGTCTATTTTGTATAATTTCCCATTCTCTTACGGATATTTCTTTTACTTTTGATCTCATGTTAAAAATTTTTGAATTATTTTTTACTGCCAATTTCAAAAATTAGTTTCGCGCAGTATTTCTGACTTTAAATCAATGTTATGTAACATTAAGTTTCTACAGACTCAACTGAGAGTACATTTCTGCGTGTTCTCTTCTGAGAATCAGATACTGTCCGCAGACTTTTTCTGCTCGTTTTTCGTATGAAATTTTGTTTTTGTTTGTTTTTTTGTTGTCTTTTTTTTCGTAAAATGAAATGTTATATTTTGAAAGTTTAAATATTACAAAAATCATTAAAAAAAAAATTTAAATTTCTATAAACAATATGTATAAATTAATCTTTTTTTAATGCAAAATATATGGGAACGCTCAGTGTACGCAAGCTTTCTCTACCTAGAGTAGTTCTTATAGAACTGCTTAGGTTTTCTATCAAAATGAATTTCGAAAAAATTTTTTAACTAGAGTAATACTTTACAAATCTTTTGTTTGAGAATAATATATTTAAAAATTATATAGTATGTACGATTAACTAGGTATATTTACGAAAGTTTTAGTTATTATTTACCTTATAAATCAATATAACCTTCTGCATATTTTATATCATTTGTTGCAAAATCAGAACTCAAAAGTAAAAAATATCAATTTTTAGTAAAAGAATCTGAAAATAATAAAGCAGAGAAACCCTTGCAAAAGTTTTCTTAGAATATAGCAAATCCTTATTGCCGACCGCATTGTGTATAGAATAGGTAGGTTATGTGATGGCAACAAATTTTGAGTTTTCAGCAGGAACGCACTTTTCCATAGTAGGGAAGAGTAAACAGAGTGTTTTTAGCAAACTGTTGATGTCTCAGTCTGCATGTGCACGCGTGTATCTCAAGTTTGGCTGAGCCGATTTTGATGAAATTTTATATGTAAGTTTATTTTAACTATGGCACGGATTGATTAACTTTTGAGATATATCTCGGGAACTGCACTTTTTAGCGGGCCTGTTTTACGTTTTTAATCATTATGAAGAAAATATTCAACAGATTTACTTCTTATTCATATTATGTTTCGCTCGATTCTAACTGGAAATTTCCCGAAACCTCCTAACTGGACGTTTAACAGAACGCATTAAAACAATAAACATATAAATTTTTTGGAAAGATCAGGGCTCGGAAACTGATCTGAGGGCCGATTTTACATTTTTTACCATATCTTGTTGAATTTCATCGGATTGATGGAATTTCTTTAAACTTTACATTTAAGTTCTGATTGTTACCGAAACTAAATGGTGAGCATTTTAGGGAATTCGGGGAGCATAAAACAAAATTGTACTAAGAGCCAAATTTACATTTTTCTAGGTACATTAACTATAAGATTACTAAAACCCTAACAATTGGAAAGAAGTAACAGGCATTCTTATAATATTATGTTACTCTTCCACTTAACTAGACAATACACATTGCGGTCATGGTGCCATTTTCTCTATTGTCAATCCATCTAGTCCTTGGTCGAAGATATTATTTTGCGTTCTATTTTCTCGCATTCTAGCAACATGGGAGAAAATAGAACGCAAAATGGCACTCCTTCATTTTTGAGTGTACCGTTATACTGTTTTTGGGCAGAAGGCAACAAAAAATTTTATCTAAATTGGGACATTTTCAAGAAACATATCTCTTAAATACAAAAAGGAGTTCTGGGCGACCACACATAGTATTGTTACATGAAAAAATTTAGAAACGTTATATACAATCAACAAACGGATAAACGATACACTTATATACGTCAAAATTATCATAGAAGAAAATATATACAACATTATATGAGCGTAAGCAGGATGTGATATACAAACTAAGTTGATGTTTGTTTAATGTTTGGAGGAAACATTGCAATCGTTAACCCTAAATGAAATAACAATCTTATATGGTGATTTAAATGGACACATAGGAAAAGCAAGATTTACTATACTAGCAGCCCGTGTCCACGGTAGATTTGGCTATGGACAAATTACCGAGCAGGGACAATGGATTCTCGATATAGCGAGCGAATACAGTTTGAAAATTTTAAATAGTTGCAAATAATAGTTGAGAGGTTTAAATAGTTTCAATAGTTGAAAATTTAATAGTCATGTGATCTCTCATAGTAGTAGTGGTGTATCCTCTCAAATTGATTATATTATGTGTAACACATCAAACGCACGTCAGTTTCTGGATTGCAAAATCATACCAGGTAAAGTCCTTACGACTCCACATAGACCCTTACCCGCAATCTCTGAAATAACGAAGTCAAAATCAAGCGGTGAACTATTAACCGAAGAACACTAAATGGAATAATATCTACAAAAACGAAGGTAATACATTTATTTAGGAAGTTAACCAAAATTCTGAAGGATTTTGTATGTTTCAAAGAACAAGGAAAACAGAAAACCATGCATTACGACACTACATATTGCAAGAATTTCATAATAGGGTCAATCGCTTGGCAAATGAACATCTGGGTACTACAAAAGGTAAATCGTATGATACGAAAGAAATTTGCTGATGGATCGGAGAGGTGCAAGAAGCGCTTAAACGAAAAGAGATGGCATTTAAAAACTGGCAAAAATCATCAAAAGAAAAAAATCATGTCATCCACAAACAAAATTGCAAAACAAAGAAAGCTCTCGCTACTGCTAAAAATAACACTTATCAAGAGGTTTATGATAATGCAGAAACACAAGACGGGCAAAATCAAATTTACAAAATCGTCAAAGTCAGGGACAATGCCAAAGAAGATCCAACATCAACTAAATTTATCTGTGGCAATGATCGAGAACTATTAACGACCGATGAAGCTACTAAATGATTGGAAGAATACAACAGTGAACTGATGAATGAGGATTTCGAACACGACACTTTCGAAAAAAATTGAAAAATCATGGACCATTAAATGTGATATCTGTAAAAGAATCAAAAGTAGCTCTACAAAACATGAAAAATAATAAATCCGTTGGTCCTGATACCATCCCAGCTGATCTTTGGAAAAAAATGGGCTCTCAGGGAGAAATTCTCTTGCAAAAGATGTCCAACAAATTAATAGAAGATGACATGATACCCACAGATTCGAGAAATAGTTTTCTCGTCTCCTTATATAAACACAAGAGCAACGTACAATATTGTGAAAACTACAGAGGTATAAAACTGACGTCACATACGGTCAAAATCTGGGAATTGAAAATAGGCTGAGGCTATTAACGCAGATCAGTAAGAACCAGTTTGGCTTTGTTAAAGATATTTCAACTACAAATGCAATACAAGCAATTGGAATACCGTTAGAAGATGGAAAAAAATTTTCTTCTAACGAAATGAACTATTTTAATGTCTAAAAGTCTCTAAAATTTCAAGCTTCTACAAGCTGGGGTCTAGAAGAAGAACGACATCAAAAAAGGACAAAAAAAGGACTTTAGATAACGGTAAATTTGAACGGCCATTTTGTTTTTCTAAAGTTTATCTATAGTATATCGCGCTAGTGGAAGCAAGCCACTGCCTTTCTGCGTTTGCAAAATTTCAAAAATACTTATGGTTTCATTGCAACAAATAGTTAAAAAAGGCCATTTTTAGAGTTTTGGGGGGGTATAACTTCCACGGATGGACGGACGGACTGACAGGCGGACGGACAGAATGAAACTAATAAGCACTTTTTTTCAAAAATTTTTGGAAAAGTGCTAAAAAGGAATTTGCATATCGCATTCTCAGACCTAGAAAAAGCTTTTGATCGTTTACCCAGGAAAATCATGAGGCAAGGTCTTCGACATCAAAAATTTCCTGAAAATTTTATTAAAATTAGTGACATATACACAAATACAACAATGCAAGTAAAAGCAGGAGTTTTCTGTAGATATAATTCAGAGTTGACATTGTCGTACATAAAGGATCGACCCTTAGTCCACTTCTTTTCATCACTGCTTTGGATTATATCAGCAGGTATATCAAAGATCATGTTCCTTGGACAACTATATACGCTGACAATATTGTAATTTTCGCCGAATCCATAGAGGAGTTTCAAATCAATATCAGTGGACCAACGCTCTTAAAAGAAATGGTTCAAAAATAAATCGTACGAAAACCGAATACACGTATGCACCATTTGGAAATGAAATGTGTATTAGTTCTATAAATACAATTAAAATGAAAGGCGAACCAATACCGATAGCGAATTATTAAATAAAATCATTAAATCAAATATCTTGGTTCAATCATGTTCACGTTGTTCGAAAGGCCCTTGAAATTCCAATACCCAAGAGAGGATTAAGAAAACCATCAGCAACATGGCTAGGAACAGTCAATAGAAATATGAAAAAAGTATGATTGAACGCAACGAGAACCCAAGACAGATGTTCTTGGCGCCTCAGATCAAGGAGGGTCCACCCCAAATAAGGGAAAAGGTCATGAGGAAGAAGAAGAGATACAATCAATAAAAAGGATTGTCAGTATATGGCATATAGAGTATTAAATATTATGTTATACTTTTCATTGTTTATTATTATACCACATTTTACATTATTTACATTTCCACAAAGTTTCAAAACAATAAAAAATTAAATCCTAACCACAACGTTCTTTTACAGCAGCAAAAAATTCTTGTAATGAATTCGATCAACTAATGGTTCAAATTTATAAACGAACAATTCAGATGTTGCAAAAGAAATGATTGAGCCGTGTATATATAACATAATATATGGATTGGATAGGTTCTAACGAAGCCCTAATCGTTTTATTTAAATACTTTTACCTTTTCAATAATAACAATTGGAACGATTGTTGAAATGTGTGGATATTTATGAAAACATTTGTTTTTATTATTGTTTGCGTATTCAAAGAATAGCGTTCAATAAATGGCAATAAACATTAAAACAGAAAATTATTATACAATTACTTAACAGAAAGACATTTGTCAATTCAAAGAGTACAAAACTTTTCAATCTCAAAGCATCAATTACTGAAACGGATTTTCCACAAATACATTTTGTGGAAAAAGTTTGTAAAAAAAATGTTTCAACAGTATACTGTTCTTTGTTGCAAAAAAATTTCCCGTTAAATATTCTTCTGTATAACAGAAAATTCTGTTGAAACAACAAGGTTTTTTTCAAAACAACAAGATATGATCCGTAGTTTAAAAAAAGTTTAGTAAGAAAAAAGTGCGTTGGATCAAAAACTACGGACTTTCCCATTGAAAGAATGGAATTTTTAGTTGATTTTACATATTTTTATTTTGGGTGTGACTGTAAGTTTAATGAATCAAACTTTATTATTTTACCCCGAATATATAAAATTTGGTTTCGGAGTTGTATGCCAGCAACCCGAACCAGTGTAGCCTTTCATGTGCTTTTAGAGCACATGAAAAATGTAATTGGGCACACGTATAAAAAATTTCACATTCAAACCTAATGCCTGAATTTAACAATAATAGGATCCTTGGCATAAAAGAAGCAACTTGTGAAGGTTTGGTCGTATTTGCTTTATTCTTTTTTGAATTTTCGAGCGATCGGACGCACATGTTTAAATCAAAGAAGAATTTTACGCTAAGCAAGAATATACATATGTTCATATCGGAGACAACTCCTTCAAGTGGTTATAAAATCCATACCAAAGCAAATGTACCATTCAAGAAGGTGCAGGGTATAAAAAAATAATCGAAATGTTGGTTGCTTACAATAATTATGTAGAAACATAACTTTTTCTGAAATAGTTGCAATAGTGCAATCTGTGTGAGCTACTGTAGGGTACGCCGCTATAAGTAGTGGGTTAATGGGGGTTCTAGATATAGTGTCATCCTGAAGGTATGCAATAATATGTATGGGGGTTCTAGATATATTGTCATCCGAAATGTATGCAATAATGAATTTGTGAGTTGTAGGTATAAAGTATATGGGGTTGTTGTTTATCTGTAGAGGAGTTATTGTCTCGGTTAAAAGTGGGTAAAATTGTAAGTGTAATCCTAAAGGTATTCAATAATGAACGTAGGGGTTGTAGATATAAAGTATAAAGGGGTTTTACATGTGGGATTATTGCATACGTTTAGGATGGTGCATGTGATTGTTGTTTTATGTGAAAGTAAGCGGAGTGGGACTGGAATAATTGTAGAGGAGTTGTTGTCTCGGTTAAAAGTAGTTGTAGAGCATTTGTTGTCTCGGTTAAAAGTGGTAAAATTGTAAGTAAAATAGTAGAGCGCCACGTTGTGAGTAGAATTAGCTTTATGTTGTTTTGTGTAAAAGTAAACGGGAGTGTGATCCTAAAGGTATGCAATGATAAAAATGGAAGTGAGGATTTTGAAGTATGATTGATAGTGGAGCGCCACGTTATGAGTAGAATTAGCTTTATATTGTTTTATCTAAAAGTAAGCGGCAGTGTGATCCTAAAGGTATGCAATGATGGAAATGGAGCTAAGTTTTTCGGAGTATGGTGGATAGTACAGCGCCACGTTACGAGTAGAATTAGTTTTATTTATAAGACAGCGCCACGACGTTACGATTGTGAATTAGTTTTTCATTATTTAAAATGAAGTATGGAATATTTGTAGAGAGAAATTATAGAGAATTTTTATGACTTTATTAAATTATCACACTTTTTTACATATTATTAAATTAATTTTTTATAAATTATTTGCTAGTGTTATTTAAATTGTTATCAAATGTTATTTTTAGTGTTTTTAGTCTACAAAACAATTTTCGTGTATCTGTACACTTTTACCTTAATATACAATTCCTTAAAAGCTTTTTGATCACATAATGGGCGCTAAAAAAAGGTCGATAGCAACAGTTAAAGTAATTGTTGATCAAAATGCAACACTTTTTAATCAGAATTTTGAAACTGTTGAATCTCAGTAACAGGAACATAGTAACTCAAGTACAATTTCTCCACATTTTTATGAAACAGTCCAACAAGGAATATTATTTCGACATCTCTTATTCCATCCATACAAAATGAAGAAATCATAGAAATAACAGATATCGAATTATTCAATTTATTAGCTTGCTGGGGATTTTCAAATCTTTATAAATATTTCGAGAATCAGTGTAGATATTGAAATACTTAAGGTTTTATTAGAAAAAGATTTGGATGAAATTTTTCGCAACAAAAAAATTGGTTCCAAAATTGCTTTTAGACAAAAGCTCTTACAATGGAGAACGGAGAACGTAAGAAAACATCAATTGAGATACCTTTTTAAAAATATTACACAATGTTGCCTTTTATAGGGAATAGTAAATCCAGATTCTAATATCGAAAAATTAGAAATACAAAAAATACTTCAGGAAGCTTAAGTGAGCCAAAATTTAAGACTTTCCGCTGCTTCGCCTATTTCTGATGTTCTGAAAGATCAAGATCAGCTTCACCATGGCAAGCAGGACCTGTGTCCAAAACATTTGTAAGTAATAGTTTATAACGCAAACTAAGCTTATGTTGTTGTTTTCTAATTAAATTTGTATTCAAGGATCTTGATGAAATTTTGGAATCATGTCCAACGGGACATTTCGTTTTAAATGATATCAGTCAAAACAATGCCCTCGGAGAGACATCTAGGAACATTCTTTTGGATCCTATATGCAATTGGTATCTGAAAAGAAATCAACAACTTTCTAGAAAAGATTTTTTAGCTATTTCTCAAGAGATTGAAAAACGATTCAACAATGACAGGGTATATGTAAAAAAAAATATTTCTTGTTGATTATAAGTAAACATAAATTTGAGATTACAAATTTCATTCATGGACATTATTATATCCATAAAAAAAAATTGCTTAGTATTATTTCCATTATCTTTTAGAAGTTAATAGCTATTTATAATAGACATAATTTTAAAATTGAACAAAATTAAATTTAAAGGGAACTATTATCTAGTAAACTTTAATTTTAGTAAAAAAATACTATTTAATATATCAAAACTGAACTCAGATTTAATGTACATTGTACGTTCTTTATATATAAATGTATATAAATGTTATTATGTTTATATATAAAGGACTCAATGTATGTACTTTAATCACAAACTTTGGAAGCTACTTTTCTAAAGTTCTAAAATATTTACATTTTCCTTTTTTTGAATTAGAATATATACTACATTAACCCTAAAAGTAAGTCAAACGAAAGTCCTGGTGGTAGACTTTACAGTCGATATTACAATATAAAAAGACGGTTTACAAGAATTTGTTTAACACAGCAGCTTACAACTTCATCCGAAGAGGTGACTGAAGACTCAAATTTTAAAGATATTATTTCTGAAAATAAATTTTTTCTTAACGTTAAAATTACACATATTTAAGTTTTCTGTAATTATAGATCATTCGGATGACATAAAGTGGCTTCAATTGTATCGTGAACCTTGGGAGGAAGATAAAAAAAAAATGGCAGGCCACTTTTTACGATGGAAGAAAGGATATAATAACTATAAACAAAACAGCGCTTATTGTCGAAAAGTGGCCTTTATTTAAGCATCCTCTATGTAATCTTACACATTTGGACTTCGAACAACTTTACCCTTCAAAAGGTAAAGTTGGGATGGGACACTTTTAAAGTCAAAATAAAAGAAATTTTTAACAACAAAATAAAAGATAGGGAGTCTCTGCACATTTTAAATAAATTGAACTCGACAGATATATCGGACAATAAATTTGTAATAACTATAATTAAGTAATAAATATGATCATATATACCAGTTGATTCCAGAATATTCTTACATTAAATTGAAATTCCTCAGGGTTTGTCTATGCTGAGTTTTAAAGAGATAGCTTCAATAGTTTAATAACTGTTTCAACATTTTATATGGTAACAATTCATCTTTTCAGCACTTCGTTTTACGGCAGATATAAAAGAAAACTAGAAAACAGCACATATTTCACAAATTCCAAGGAATTTCTCTTTACATAAAAATTCCAGATTCAACTGTTGTATAATTAAAAAATAAAATAATCAGTATCTAATATAAAATCTTGTACAACAAATTTTAGGTTCGGTTGATCATTTAATTTTAGACCTGTTACATGCGCTATTGCCGCCATCAATTAGACATTGCTCCAGTACCACGGAATTAGATTGTAAAAAACGAAAAATTTTGAAATCAACTATAAAGGATTCGCAACAGTCGCTTTTAATTGAGGTTTACACTCCAAACAATATCGATCCAGCAGTTGACGAGCTCTCCGCTAAATTAAGAAAACAGGAACAAACCCTTCAGCCAGTAATTATTTTTAATGTAAGTGACAACTCATATTTAGTATACTACGACGACATTAAGTACAAATTTGATCTCTTACTTCCCGCACTTGACACTTGCTTTAAGGTTTTTTTTGTTTTAAATTTAAAGTACTCTGAAATTTCAAAAGCCGTTTGAATTTTTATTTAAAAATTTTTTTTTGAAATTGATTCTACTGAAAGGGTTTCTCCGGATATTTTGGTTTTAATAAACGAGCTTAATAAAAATTTGTTAATTTGCTATATATGTAAAACTAGTTCATTTAGTGAAGTGCAAACTCTAATTTATCACTATAAATATTTTCACAATTTACTTCCATCACATTACTGATGATTATTTTTGTCTTAATTGTAAACAAATCTATTCTTGCAAAAAGATGTTAAATTTTTTAGAAAAAGAAACTTCTAAACCCAATGCAACAGAAATTCCTTTCACTTCTAAAAGTTCACCAAATTCATTACAATTAGAAGATGAGAACCAAAAACAAAATATAGAACAATTTCAATTCTGAAAAAGTATGATCGAAAATATTGCTATCGAATTAAAATGTAAATTTTATGGTAAACAAAATCTTTCTCGAAAAATTGTCGAAGAAATTTTGAATGATTTTACTGATCTTTTACTTAAAACACTCATAGGAGAAGTAGATAAATCCTTTTGAAGACATCAAAACATTTCATCAATTTAAACAAATCTTAATATTGAAAGATTTGTATAAAGATCCTTTAGAGTTCTATATCAATAGTGAAATTTCAGGCAGGAATCCTTCTTTTAAACCTAAGGACTCCAATGGGGTGCTATTAACTCTCCAATTTCAATTTCAGAAATTTTTGAATTACCTGGAGTTTTCGAAAATATGAAACAAAATGTTGAAATGATAAATGAAAATTCAAAAAGCATTTTATAACTAGTGAACTTTGGCTCGAAAAAGTTTCTATGCTTCCTAAAAATAAGCACTCGGCTGTATTTCCTTATTTCTTATTTTTTGATGACTTTGAGTCGAGTAATACTTTGGGGTCACATGCAGGTCAACACGCTTTTGGTGCAGTTTATTACAGCTTGCCGTGCTTGCCACAGTGGTTGTGTTCCGAATTGGAAAATATTTTTGTCGCAATGCTTTTTTATAGTAAATATAAACGTTATGGTATTAATTCTATATTTTACAAACTTGTTCATGAGATAAAATTGTTGAAAGAGGAAGGCATTATAATAAAGTTAAAGTCCGGTCGTTTACAGAAAGTTTACTTTGTGTTAGGCCTTCTATTAGGTGATAATATTGGATTAAATACACTTTTAAGTTTTAGCAAAGGATTTAATTCAAGGTACCCTTGTCGCATTTGCAATTTCTCAAAATCTGATATACAATTAAAAGTAAGTGATAATTCAAACTTTTATAGAACGATAAAACAATATGACTCTGCTGTGTTACTTTACTCCGAATTAAACAAACGAATATTAAAATCAGGAATAGGAGAAGAATCTATCTTTAACGAAATTAAAACTTTTCACGTTGTGCAAAATTGTTCAGTTGATATAATGCATGATATATTTGAAGGAGTGTGTCACTACGTTATTTGTAAATTATTATTGCAATTCATAACCGTTGATAGATTTTTTACCGTAGATACCTTAAACAACAGAGTCTCACTTTTTAATTATGGAGACACTGAAATAGGAAATTTGTGCTCCATTATTAAAACTGAACATTTACATAAAAACAAAATGAACATGTCCGCGAGAGAAATGTGGATATTTATTCATTTTTTACCTTTAATAATAGGAGACCCTATATTTGAAGGTAATCAATCCTCACTGGAAATTAGTTATTTTATTAAATCAAATGTAAGACATAATTTTAAAATGCAGTTTTGAAGAAAAGGATATTGCAACACTAAGTACTTTAATTTCGTCGCATCACTCATTATATATTGAAATGTTTAATGAAACTTTAGAACCAAAATTTCATTTTGTGACCCATTATCCTTTTGTGATGAAAAGAAGTGGGCCTTTACATTATGTTTGGTCTTTCAGATATGAATCTAAACATAAAGTTTTCAAAAGTTATAAACATTTCTTTAGCCATCAAATCTTCTCTCATATTTTCTAGTCAATAATTTCAAAATCCGCAGTTTGTTTTCAAAAATCCAGTTTTTATTCTGAATTATGCAACACCGTTTTTTCATCGTCATTAGAAAACAGTTTTTCGTACGAATTTATAATTTATCACAAAATATGTTACAAAAAAGATCAATTATTACAAATTTCTAAAGAAAGTAAAGTATATTCCATAAAAGATCTATTTCTATATAAAGAAATTTCTGTATTTGTTGTATGTAAAAAATTATTACTTGAATATTCTGCTCATTTTCAGTCATACGAAATATTAAGTGAAGATGACCAGTTATTAGTAATCGATATAAAATTTTTCCATGGGCCGCCGATTCATAGTAATTTTTCCCCTAACGGCAAACTTTATATAAAACTAAAACAATTTTAGACGATTCGAATGTATTCGCTTAATCGGAAGTTTTTTAAAATATTGTCTTCTATGTAGGTGAAAAATGTGGAATATTATGTTAATGAATTAAAGAAATTAAGGCTATTTAGATATGAATACTTTAATATCTAAATATGAAAACTTCTTAATTGAAATTTTCTTGGAGTATTATTGTGGTTTTAGGTTTGCACTTACATAATATATTTTATTTTTGCGTTATTTGTCTAACTATGTAAATTCTATGAAAGCCAAGTATCCTGGAGATCCTAATACTAGTAATGTAATTAAAGTTTTTAATAATAAACAATGTGTTAAAATGAATAATATTTTTGTTAAATTTTAAGAGAACTATTATTACTTATTAAAATTACTAGAGTACATATTTACAACAAAAAGATAGTAAAAACTTTGATATTACATAATTATGTATTTGTTTCTAAAAATATTTGAAAATACACAGTTAAATAACATTGTATTATCTTATTCAAATAAAGAAATTAATAACATTTCAAAATATAAAACTTTTAATTAATTCCTCGAAAATGAGACACAAATTATTTAATATTTATTTATATTTAAAATTGAAAAATTAAATTATAAGCTATAATTAATAACTCAATTAATGATTTTGAATAATTTGCACATTTTTTTGAGTAATTATATTATGCAAAAATCATTATATAATTCAAAATCGCTATTTGAGTGCTATGTAGATTGTAATTTTACAATTTTAAATGTAAATTTATAACGAAATGTAGTAGAGCAACACCTTTAAGTGATAATTTGATCACACAACATTGTTATTGCACAACTAAACGTTGCTGGCCGAATATTAGAAATATTACATTAACTACTTATTAAAACACAATAATGTTGCAGTAACAATGGAAATAGTAACTTTTTCTTCTCAAAAATTGACTATTATTCGTTTTCAATATTAAACACATTTCATGCTTGACGCAAAATCATACACGTTTTGTGTTTGATTTCAAACATGGTGTAAAACAACATAAAGCTAATTTTACTCGCAACGTGGCGCTCTACTATTTTACTTACAATTTTACCGGATGACACTATATCTAGAACCCCCATACATATTAATGCATACCTTCAGGATGACACCATATCTAGAACCCTCATTAACTCACTACTGCTATAAGTTTAGTTATTCCGTTATAACTACTGTTGAATTTCCAAATAAAGATGCATAATGCAAAATTTTTTTATAATATGCTTTTATATATCTCCAAAAAATACCAAAATAAATTTAGGGATGGTACTAATAGAACTAGTGGAAGAATCATATAATTCATGCTTATACACATCAAAATGAAATATCATACTTATGTACATATCAAAATGAAATTACTTTAATACTTATTTCTCATATAAAACTATAATATTCGCTTTATTATGATCAAACTCTGTTTATTCAAAAAATATTTTTATCAATATTATTATCGAAATTTTGCTCAAGCAAAAATTTTAAATCTAACAGATATCCGTATTTTGATACCTCATATGACCTTATTCGAATTTTATTTCAGATCACACTTTTACAGTGAAGCCATGATGTACTCAGAATTGCATTGTTCGTTTTAGAATTCATTTTCTGGAGGTAAATTGTAACATGTTCCACACTCAAAAAGTGTCCGAAAAAAAAAGTTATAAAAAGTAAATAAAAGTATATTACATTTAGTAACGTGTTTAATATAAAAAGATATAATTAGGTAACATCAAAAGTAATTAATTATGTATATCAAAAATTCTATAGTGAACACCAACATTGTGGTTCAAATTTTTACTGTTTTTGCTTAAATTTATAAAATTCATAGTCGTAACCATCTGAAACAGAACTATTTAAATATAATCAAAAATTTGTTATGAACGTATATAATTATGGGACAAAGTGGGACAATATGTATTTGCCGGCAACCTTTCAGTGCTACCAACCAAAATTTCATTTTTCAATCAAATTTTTTAAATAAGGTTTTCGAATATTTGAAAGCATAAACACTTTTTTCAAAAAAACCTGAATAACTAAAGTATTACTTATTATTATCAAATACATACATTTATGTACATAATCCAAATATAAACAAAAGATAAAACAAATTAATTATAAATATCTTACCGAATTCAACATATAATTTTGGCCGTACATTATCCTGCCAGGCACTTAAATTTCCGATTGCGAATAAACTCAAAATAAGAAATAAATTTAGATAAAATACAAAAACTTTCCACAAAATTGTTGAAGTCATTTTGTATATGCCTTTTTGTTTTAATATGTTTTCCCTTTTTCCTAGTTTAAAGTACGTATATTTATAAATTGTACAATTGGTTGCACCAAAAAGTCTTATATCGTATGTAAATATATGTAAATTTATATATCCACATATACAGGTATGAAGCGCAGGATTGGTAATAGAACACTAACTGCATACATAAAATGGGATTTACTCAATACAGATTTTCCTTTTAGTTCCAATCGTTATTTGTATTTTCTTTTTTTCGTTCTGATTTTAGTAGACAATGTGGAAACGATAAGACTGTTCTTGGTTTTTGTGTTGTATTTCACTCTTTATTAAATCATATGTCAAAAGACGCGATCGAATTGTTTATTGGCTCTATTTTTAATTTATTCTTTTTGTGGTTTATCCATATTTTGTTTAAAATTACGCTTTTTGTTTTACTTCACTGGTTTTGGAGTACAAACTTCTTTCAAGAAGTGTTGAATTTGTATAGCCCTGTTGTATAAAAATATGTTATAATAAGGTATGTTATTCTGATTGCTTTCCGATCTTTCTTACAAAAATTCTATTTATAAGTTTTTTCCCTCCATTTACTTAATTTCTTTTTTTGCTTCTAAGACACTCAACTCTTTTTTTAGTCACAACGTATTTTATCCTTCACGTATTTTATCCTTTTTTTATTATTTTGATGTGTATCTCATTCATATATCACTGTTATAGCTACACTTATTTTTGTTGTTTTTGAGTATTAATTATTTTGGTAGCAGTATAGGTTTATTTTCTCTTCTTTACATTAATTTTTATATTATTTATTCTTTAATTCTTTCCTTTTATAATTTTTGCCTTCTTACAACATTACTAATATTCACTATTTTTCATCGAATAACATACTTTGGTGTTTCAATACCACAAGTAATGAAATGTGGGTTAACGTTTAACACTGAAAAAAAAAGAAAGAAAGAATATGATTATGTATATAAAAATATAAATTTGTATAATTAAAATCATCAACATTACACTATAATAATTGATAGGATTATTTCTAAGACTCCATATAATGAAAATAAAAAGTATAGTTCCTTTGATATAAATATATTATGCTATATCTTCACAGTTTTAGTGTCTTATGAAAATCCAACTACAATCCCAGAATTGGAACACAGCTTAAATTGGATCACGTATCTTAAAATATGTATCATTTAAAATTTCATTTGTAGCTAACTTTATTTACGTTTTATAAAACACTCATGATAACTATTTCCTAATATTCATAAAAGAATTATATTCTTTTTATTCATTTGCCGATTAAGAGACGTGCAATGACCACATAAAATCAGCTTATTCTTGACATTGGTGTCAAGAATTCACATAAAGCAAACGGGAAATGTATATACATATTTAATGTCTTTATATCTAACAAGTCCCAATACTCAATTTTTTTTACGAAATGTTACGAATTTTTGGCCTCGTTGTTGGTTTTTTCTTTAAATGCCACTGTTCGTGTCATATTTTTTATTATTTTTTTCTTTTTTTTTTTACGTAAAAAAGAGATTAATATTTTAAAAAATCTCAGGATATTATACACATTTTTTAAAAAGCTTCCCATTTAAATTCTATTGCACGAAAAAGAAAGAAAGGTAGGAGGAAAGAAAAAATGAAAAAAAATTTCAAATTCATATTTCAGTATGGTTTCAAATGTTAATGAGGAAGGATGTATGATTTTTTATGCACATTTTGTATTTCCCAATAAGGTAAGTTGAGTAGTGTCGGCTAACAAAAATGTTATTAAAAGTAATATAGGTTGACACATTTCAACAATTTGAATTATCTCATTTCGATTATTCATACGTTACTTATAAAATTGTTTCAAATAATTTCAGTTAGTTTTTAAATTATTAAAAATAAATATGTATGTACCTACTTCCAATAAATTTTTTTTTAAATAATTATTTTAAAACTATTTCAAACATGTTATATTGAGTGCTTCAAAAATTTTGCTGTGCTCTTTTTTCATATTTTATTAGCAGATAAACAAGAGCAATCTATTTATAAAATGTCCCTGCATGTGTATGTATGACCTATCTTAATTCTAAACGGAAAGAATTTTAAAATGCCTGAACAAAAATTTTAAAATACCTGTTATTTTACAGTCGGAATTTTCGAGTCATTTGGTAAAATACCATTTATTTCAAAAATAGAAAAATATTCAAATCCGGTCATAAAAATATATGATTGTTTTTTCCAAACATTTTAAATATTTTTTTTTCTTAGGTAATTGATATAAATGATAGTAAGTTTTTAATATTTTTTCAAATAAAAATAGAGGTAAAATTTTGAAGTTTATATAAAATTTGTATTTAACAAATAATATTTGATTGTATTTTAGATATTATTTTCTAATTCCCTCTTCAATTTTTTTCTTTACTATGTATTTATATCAATATTTAAGAATTATCTTTCATTAATTATATTTTCAACTTGACACCACAGGTACTTCCCATATCTTGCGTTAACTTACCCTATGAGAAAAAAAAAGCTGTTCACTTAAAAATAATGAAATGCTTTCAGTACCAAATAAAACGTTAAAGGCGAAGGTTGTGTTTGTTGCTTTTCCGCTTTTTTTAAATTTTAAAATAATTATCAATGAAAATATTAATATATTTTTTTGATTTTTCAAATATATGTTCTAAATTTTACCTGCTTTATAATAAGTGTGAATTTATTTTAATATTTCTTCTCAAAAAATAGCCACTTCGATTTAAAAAAGGCCATATAAAATAAGGTGTGCTTTCAAGTTTCTCTCTGAGCATTGGGACTTGTTAGATATAAAGACATTATACATATTCATTTCCCGTTTTTCCTCGTTATTTTACTTTCAAGGTAGTAAAAGTTTTAATATATCTTGCTTTCGTTTTTCTTGCGGTATGGCATGATTTTTAGATAGAACAAAAAATTGTTCTCTGTTGTGATATTATAGCGATACAATATCCGTATTACATACTTTCAAATTAAGCTTAAAAAGAGGAATCAGTCTAATTTGTCGACTCGACATTAGTTATTAATTTAAATTCAACAATAGTTACTTACAGAACGAAAATATGAAATTCAAATAAAGAAGGGTATCTTCGGAATAGCATCTACGACGTATCAGACATATTGTGTCATCTTCTCTAAAATATAAACAAAAAAATTTGACGATGTTATTTTTATTAAAATTATTTTCCGAAATTTTGAATGGGAATAAAATATAAAAACAATTCTTAAAGTTTTTTGTTTTCGAAGTATGCCGATTGAAATACTTTTTTTATTTTTGAGTATTCTTTATAATTCTCATTTCATTTAGTTGTAATTTTAAAAGCCATCTGGATTATCATAATTATTTTTTTGTTTTTTTTTTTTTTCAATTTCTTTTCAAATTCTATTTCTTATTCAAAAATTTTACTCGGCATTAGAAAATAATAATTAATAAGTTGATTTTAATAAATTATTATTGTAAGTGGGAATAACTTTCATTTTTCTTTATTCTTCATTTAATTACAATATATTATTACTTACCCTATATCTGGTAGTTACAATGCATAATTTATTTATATGCATATAATTAGGGGGTTTTCATTTATGCACGCTGCGCTGAAAGTCCTACATTAGAACTAAAATTTCTAAGTTACAGCGTTGAACATAATGCAAAAACTTTAGCTAAGTTTTTTTTGTTTACGCAGTAATACAAATTCTGAAACTTCTAAATAATCTATCGTTTGAAAATAACAGAAATGACATTGTTTATGAAATTGTATCCCAATACTTTTTGTTGTAAAATAAGGAAATTTTAACAAGATTTGAAAACTTAGAGAAAACTTACTTTAACAACCCTTCAATATCTGAATATGAGATTTTGAAATTTAAATTTTTTTTTGAATTTTAAATTTAAAAAAAAAATTCATGAAGCAGCGACAAAATTTATACTAATGGTCTGCGCTACATTTCGAACATTTCTTTATTGCAGATTCAATTTCCGAACGCAATTTATAGCAGCTAATAATTTCCGAACGATCTATATTTTCAGTAAATTTTCGATTGTATTACAAGTTAGAACTATTCTAGAACTGAATAAACGAAAACCACCTTAATTTGAACTTTGTACACCCATAAACATATGTTTTTCATCCATATATATTTACTTTTACTTTTACGTTTATTAAATAATTATGAATTATTACATTCAATTATAGAATCAATATTATATGATGTATTATTGTATTTTTTATATTAAGTAATTAAATTTTCTTGAATTGTACTTCTGATACTCAATCGCATCACATCGTGTTTTTTCAGTGCTTAAAATAATTTCTCAAATCACGTTTTTATACCCGTACGAACGTATGTTCGAAGGGTATACTAAATTTGCCTTACCGTTTGTAACGTTGAGAAATAACGGTCTTAGATATAGACTCAAGTGTATGTTTTTGATCAGCGTCAAATTCTGAGTTGATTTAGCTTTGTCTGTCCGTCCGTCCGTCCCAACGATAACTCAAAAACTAACTAAGCTAAGTTCACCAAATTTTCACAAATGATTTACTGTAGTAAGTGCCAGAACCCTATTTAAATTGGACAAAATCGGGGTACCGAACGAATATATTAGTAGGGTCAATATGTCTGATAAAAGTCGTTGAAATTACTTGGCTCCTTCTGGTACCTGCCATACAACTTCAAAAGTTATTTGACTATATCTCAGACACTATAAAAGCTATTGTTTTGAAATTTCACACAAACGAATGTGTTAGTAGGGCCAATGTGTCTGATAAAAGTCGTTGATATTACTTGACTCCTTCTGGTACCTGCCATACAACTTCAAAAGTTATTTGACTATATCTCAGAAACTATAAAAGCTGTAATATTTATATTTTACACAAGCGAATATATTAGTAGGGCCGATGTGCTTGAAAAAATTCGTTAAAATATTTTGGCTCTTTCTGGTAGCTGCCATACAACTTCAATAGTAGTTTGGCACACACACTATTTTGAAAAACACAGTACTGAAATTTTGCATAAATTAATATGGCAATACGGCAACTTAAAGTCATTGTCTGTCCATAGTCAGTTATGGCTTATTTATTCGCACATAGGATACACAAATTCGTACGGGTATCACAGAGTTGACAAGGTCAACTCTATTTTTAGCAACCTGTCGGTCTGTCTGTCTGCGTGTGCACGCGTGTATCTCGGCTGAACTGATTTTGATGAAATTTTATATGTAAGTTTATTTTGACTATGATGACCTCGGGAATTAGATCTTTTAACGGGCCTATTTTACTTTTTTGAAGAAAATATAAAACAGATTTAGTTGAAATTTCATATATAAGCTTCATTCGACCGTCCGCGAAACCTTTCTTAACTTTAACTTTTAGAAGAAATCAGGGGTGAGCAACTTAGCGTTTACTATGGGCCAAATATATATATAGGGACCGATTTCACATTTTTTACCATATCTACGGAACAAATCGATGGAATTTCTTGAAATTTAATATTTGAGCTCTGGTTGTTACCAGAAGTTAATGAGAACTTTTCGTATGATTCAGAAGGCACAAAATGGAACTCTACTAAGAACCCAATTCACAGTTTTCTAGGTATGTTAACCAAAACCTTATTATTGTCCTTAAAATAAAGTTTAAAACACATTTACATAATCTTATGGAATATTTTTACTAATCTAGACAATATACGTTGCGGTCAGTTATGAGCTGATCACATCAGATTTTCTTTAAAGGTTTTCCCAATAGATTTTTAAACCACATTTTTATCTTTATTTAAATTCTTTTTTTAAAGTGCGATTTCTATAATTGCTGTAAAAATTTTTTGGAAAGGATTAATATTTACTAATTTAAATTATTTACCTCCTAAAATTTTGTAAAAATTAAGAACACTAAAATTTATAACTATTTGATCATAATGTGAATATTTTTATTATTTTTATTTTTTAGTTTTTCTTTTTTTCAAAAACATTGAATCACATATTACATTGAGCATTATTAAATTGTATTGTATAAATACATAATATAATAATTCGTTCATTATTCACCATTCAAACTGTACAGTGCTTTTTTTTAAATCAAATAATATTTTCATATTTTAAAACTCTTTTAAATATAATTTTTAAATTCAATATAACTGCTTATTAATCATTTTAAGAATTCGGTGCTCAAAAATAAAACTTATTGCGAGTTACTTAATTAAAATGTTTACCGAACTTCAACCCACTTTCAATTTTACAATTAATTTTTTATATTAGTAAGCTTTAATTTAATTTTAAAATTTCGAAAACAAAAAATCACTAAAATAATTTACCTGAAGTTGTTCGTAATAACATTACAAACAATTATGGCACAATGGCAAATTTAAAAAGAAGTGATTACCCGTAAACATAAATTAATTACATTTATTTGAAATGTAATTTGGTGCCAGTGATCAGCTAAAAATAAAGCCTAATTGGAATGGCGTACTTATGAAAATAAATTGATGGCGCCAATCAAAGTAATGGTCAGAAACCCACGTCCATCATGTGAGCCGCAGAATATTAAGTATAATCTTATCCAAAGGAGATTGAATTACGTAGACATAAATAAATGTTCAAAATAGAATATCTTCCGCACACAAGAGTTTACTCAAAAACAATTTGATTGAGTCTCTTACAAGTAATTGGTCCATCACGCAATGAAGATATACCAGAGGTTCGGACATACACAATAAATGTGTTGGTAACCGTATGACAAAGGAATGTAATAAAAAAGATGATTTTCAGACCAGTTGTGCAAACTGCAACGAGGGACAACCCAGTTAGTTACCGAAGCTGTTTAGTGGCTAAGGTATTACAAAAAAGGAGAATGAAAAGGAACCGGCCTAAACCGGTCCTGTATAATGGAAGGGACCCCAAGAACGAATAATACTCTTATAAAAATAAGGTAAAAATAAGGTACTCTTATATTCAAATAAGGTAAAAAATGGAGTTACATAAGTTCACAAGTACCTTCCAAAATTGCAGAAGATTGTGTGGTTAAAAGAAATGACAAAGGTATGAAAACTAAAGAAATTCACAATAATATATTACAAAAACCTAAGTATAATGCAAATTATGCAAAACACGCTACAAAGAATTGAGGAAAACTCAATGAGATTAACTACTATGGAAAACATAATATATACTAACATATAGCAACCTGGAAGTTATTTCCAAAAAATGTCAGCAAATAATATACGAATCTACTTAGAACGCCATTAGCGTTCCACATTCCAAAATTGGAATTGAAGGTTTTTCTTAGAGCTAAAATATCCATGTATGCTTAATGCCAAAAACACACTTGGGGAAGGATTTGGATACGCTTAGTGATTGATGTTATAAATGCAACTCACCCTGGTAACCATTCAAGAGGATGTAGTATTATTTTAATTGAGGAAACCATAATGAAGAAGCACACAGAGATGAGGGTTCAGCTTGCTATAGTGAAGATCGAATTTACAAAATTTAAATTTTTTATGGTGGTTCAGTATATTGTCCACCAAGATATTTTTAAGGATCTTCTATGCGCGGGAGGAAATAGATTCTGGGAAGTGACTATAAAGTCAAACATGTGGAATGAGACTCTAGATTGACCTCAACTTGAGGAAGAGAATTAAGGAAAGCTATTCGACATTAGGAAGTTCTTATTTATGTTCCTATCAGTCTGACTTATTGGCCTCCTGATGATTACAAAATACCGGATCTTATTGACATTTTTATTTCTAAAAGGAATTCGGCATATTTTTTGAATTTGGAACATGACTTTTATTTGAGTTCCGTTCACTCTGCTGTCATATTAGCCCTTAGTGAGAAAAAAGCTAACACACGAAGCGGATCCACTTTAGTCTACAAAAGCACAGACTCGGTATGCTTCAAACATGATATTATTGGAATTATAAATCTTAATGCTGAGCTGTACACTAGAGATTCTGTTCTAATTAGATTCTATTCTCTAGATTAGATGAAGAAAGTGTTTTAATAAAATGATAGAGAAGGCCGTCTGGAAAAATACTAAAGAAACGAATTATTCGTTGTGGAAAGCAACGAATACTACTAAGAAACCGATAAAGCAAATCCGCCCATCGCAAAAAATCGGACGGACCATGGGCAAAAAGCGATAGGGATAAAGCTTAACTGTTTAATGATCACTTGGAAAGAATTTGTCAACCAAATGACGTAAATTCTAGTGTTTGCTTTGTAGAAGACTTTATTATAGATGAAAACGCTATGGCAGTATTTACACAGAAGGAAATTCGCCAAGCAATAAAGTAACTTAAATCGAATAAAGCCCCAGATTTTGATGTCATTACTACTGAGATATTAAGAGAATTGCCGAGAAAGGCATTGACATGAAAAGTGATAAATGCAGCAGTGAACCTGAGACATGTTCCTTGGAAGGTAGCGGAAGTTATTATGGTAGAACAACCGGAGAAACGCCTTAATGAGCGAAAGTCTGCTGTCAATGATATCAAAACTTTTTGAAAAATTGTTGACAAGGCTGATGTCGATAATAGAAAGTAAGAAATTGATTCCAAACCATTAGTTTGATTTTAGAACAAAGCATGCAATAATTAACTAAGCACACAGAATAACAAATGTTGTAGAAAAGGCGTTAGAAGAAAGGCACATATGTTCGACAGTATTTCTGGACATGATCTGTATTTAAACTTAAGAAATTGATACCTTTACAATTCTTGGAGTTACTTGAATCATATTTTTCTCACAGGCTTTTTCGAATCAAACAGGATTAGGAGTATTCCACGCCTACAGAAATTACGGCTGGTGTGCCTGAAGGCAGTATTTTTGGTCCTATATTATACGTGCAAGAGATTTGCCAGATTTAAAGGTTACTGTTTTTACATTTTTCGACGATAAGGCAATATCGGCAAAAGGATCTAATGTTGAAGAAGCGTCAAAAAAATTACACGAAGCAAGTAACAATATAAGTACATTTTTCCATGTACTTATATTGTTATTTGCTTGCTGCAATTTTTTTGTATGAAAAATAAAACTAAATGTAAGAAAATCTGTAAATGTAAATTTTGCAAACAAAAATTCAGTAAACCCGCAAAAACCAAATTTGAATAGTATCAATCCGAAACACAACGAAATATCTAGGTAGAACTTTAAATATCAAACTCAGAGAAAAAACAATATTGGCTCCTAGACTGTAGGTTCAGATTAGCGACATATAATAAGGTGTTGATAACAAAATGATAAAGCCTATGTGGAAGTAAGGCTTGCAGGTATGGGGTTGTGCCAAGCAGTCACATATCAAACAAATATAAGCTTTACCGAACAGGGTCTTTCGAGATATGGTGGGTATTTGCTGCTTTTGCAATAGTGACATTCAAAGGAATTTGGGTGCTGGTATGTGTGCATATGTGTACATTGGAATTCGTTATTATTAGCGATTTTTTTTTTATTTCCTTTATCCATTATTTAAATTCATTATCATTACATTTATTAATTTTCATTAAATAGTTGAACTTTCTACAAAAAGGTTAATTTAGAAAAAAAAAGTTTAATTTAAAAACAAAAAAGTTTATTAAAAACGAGAAAAAATAGGGTTGACCTTATCAACTCTGTGATACCCGTACGAATATGTCATCCTATGTGCGAGTAAATATGCCATAACTGACTATGACTGTAAGTTGCCTTATTACCATATTAATTTATGCAAAATTTCAGTAATGTGTTTTTCAAAATACTGTGTGTGCCAAACTACTATAGAAAATGTATGGCAGCTACCAGAAAGATCCAAGAAATGGTAACGAATTTTATCAAGCACATCGGCCCTCCTAATATATTTGCTTGTGTGAAATTTCAATACCACGGCGTTTATAGTTTCTGAGATATAGTCAAGTAACTTTTGAAGTTGAGTGGCAGGTACCAGAAGGAGCTAAGTAATTTCAAAGACTTTTATGAGACACATTGGCCCTACTAATATATTCGTTTGTGTGAAATTTCAATACCATAGCTTTTATAGTTTCTGAGATATGGTCAAATAACTTTTGAAGTTGTATGGCAGGTACCAAAAAGAGCCAAGTAATTTCAACGACTTTTCTGAGACACAATGGCCCTACTAATATATTCGTTCCGGTGAAATTTCAATACCACAGCGCTTGTAGTTTCTGAGATATGGTCAAATAACTTTTGAAGTTGTATGGCAGGTACCAGAATGAGCCAAGTAATTTCAAAGACTTTTATAAGACACATGGCCCCTACTAATATATTTGTTTGTGTGAAATTTCAATACCACAGCTTTTATAGTTTATGAGATATACCCAAATAAATTTTAAAGTTGTATGGCAGCTACCCGAACCGGTACCCCGATCATGTCCAATTTAAATAGGGTTCTGGCACTTACTACAATAAATCATTTGTGAAAATTTGGTGAAGTTAGCTCAATTAGTTTTTGAGTTATCGCTGGGACGGACGGACGGACAGACAAAGCTAAATCAACTCAGAATTCGACGCCGATCAAAAACATATACTTGAGTCTATATGTAAGACCATTATTTCTTAGCGTTACAAACGGTAAGTCAAATTCACAATACCCTTCGAACATACGTTCGTACGGGTATAAAAAGGTTAAATTCCAGTAAAAATAGTTTATTTTAAGGTTAAAATGGTTTAATTTAATGGAAAAATGCTATATCTAATATTGTCCTAATCGAAAATAATATAAGGGAGTTAAATTTTAAAATTTCTTTGCAAAAAATAAAATTTAGTTCTGGTAACGAACAGTCTACAAATATATTTTATTATATTTACTTAAAATTGACTTTTAGTCAAACTTTAATCACATTATATTGCAATGTGATTAAAGCCAAATCACGTTACGTTGTAGAAAACCCCTAACGTAGTCAATGTCAAAGAATACGCAAGCGGATTTTAATATCGCAATACTGAAATCTTTACTGTGTTGTCATGTCTTTCTATATGGTACATATCTAACTTTTTGTTCCTCAAAAAAAAATGTGTTATTTACTAAACCACATTAATGTTAAAACAAAAATATAATCACATTGGTGCTTAACAGCAAATAATAATAGTTAAAAATTCTTTCGATATTTACACCATAGTAAATAACTTTAACTTTAACGATCAATTTAATGAGAACCGCCTATCATTTGTTATTATGCTATTTGTTATTTGCTATTATGCTAAATTTTTATACTTGTTTTTTTTTTCTACCAATATGCTATACATAACCAACATACATACATGTGTACGTCATACATATTATATACTTTTATATTTTATAGAATTTTTCTAAATTTGCTTTGAATTTCAATTTTTTCTAAAATTCCTTATATGGAACAATAATTTCAAGAAACAACTAAAATATTTTAAATACATATTTTAAATAATTTGCTTTTATTTGTATATATATGTATATTCTTATAATCGCACCTTGACAATAGTAGCGTAACATCTCAAAATTGTTAATTTTTTATTCAGATAAGCACAAAATATTTAGTTGAGAGCACAAAATATTTCTATACAAGTATTTTACGCCAAATTAGTTAACGATGTATCAAAAATTACCGCTTTTATTAAAAATTTTCCGAGTTCAGTTTTTTAACTTTTTTTGAACTGCGTTTTTGTTGAATTCAATACCGCGATATTTTGCGATCCCAAACTCAAAAAATATTTCGATATATTTGAAACATTAAAATAGTAGATGGTACTCTCAGGTGAGTTGCAGCAACATTTCCATTTATACAAATGAAAAATAAAATATATTCTTTTTTTATTGAATTAAGCACCATATTTTATCTTATTTTTTTTATTTTACATAACTTTAAAAACAATACTAGAATAAAACAAAATATTTCGGTCTTTAATTCCGCAAATAAAAATAGCGTAACTTTGAACTCAATTTACTTAAAACTATAAATTTAGACATGTTACGGTATTATTCTCAAGGTACGATATGTCTATATGATTTTATTCTTTTATACTAATATATTTTTTAAAGCTTAATTGATACAACGTATTACTGCACCTATTGGATTCAAAATATTTTTATCTTTTTATTTATTTAATTCAAAATATCGTAAGATTCTTTTTATTTATTTAATATTAAATATGTTATGTTTCAATTTAATCTCAATTTTTTTAACACAATAAGAATTACCATATTGTATTTATTTTCTTTAATACAATTTACCATATTTATTATCAAAGTTATTTTAAAATTTTCAAAGTTACACTCGTCAAGAAGCAAAATTTTATTCGTTAAAGACTATATTTTGTGCAAAATAATCGAATTGGAAAACACTATGTAAGTAAGTGTTGTAAGTAAGTTTTTTTATTTCGGATTTAAAATTGTGTACTATATATTGCAGAACGTTAAAACAACAGATATTATGTTATCCCACTTTCGTGTCCTCAAAAAGTTTAAAACAATTTTGAGAATTAGTTTAAAATGCAAAAATATAGAAATTACTTCAACATTTATTTAATTAAATATGCATTTTATATTTATTATTTATAACTAAGCATTTCAAGTTGACTTTTGTAAATGAATCAGTGAATATTTCAAACAAATAACTTCAAGTGGTTTCCGGAAATAGAAAAAATACTAGAGCATTTCAAGAGACATACGTATTTCGCTTATAAAATATCCAAAATCTAAAAATATTTTGGATATATCGAAACATCATATTATTTTTAATTAAATTTAAACATACATGTACATTCTTATTTTTTTTTGTTTCGCTTAACTTTAAAGCAATACTTAATATAGTTTAAAAGGAAATTTCTCGATTTTTTAACTACCAAAATTTACAAAAAAATTGCATAACTTAACTTCATTTCCCAAAACAATAAATTGATCTAGTTTATTTGTATTTTTAATAATTTGGCAACCCATCTTACTGTTTTACCGTTAAGTAGACTGGATATTATTTTACTGTGTACTTATTTTTGTCATGACCACTTTCGTACCTTTTATATTTGCAAAATTTTTCTTTTTTATATTTTATTTTTTTTTTTTATTTTTTTAATATATTATCATTCGTTGTCATGCGAAGAATCTGATATTAGATATACTAGGTAGTAGATATACAAATTGTTTTAAAACTTTCATATTTATAATTTTTCTTCCTTACTTTTTTATAAAAAGAATTTTTTTTCTTACCCAACAACAAAATAGAAAAATAAGATGTAAATACAAACACAAACTTTCTGATAACAGATATTCTTGCAGATAACTTTTGTTTCTTGTTTTTTCATATTTTCATCCCTGTATGTCGTAACGTAACTGTTATTTTTAATCGTACGAAACCAAAATGTATGAAACTTCTTTTTTTGTTTTTTGTTTTATGCTGTGAAAATGTCATTTTGGTGGTTGCGAAAATTTAAAATATTAAATACATACTTTGCATGTGTGCGTATGTGTGTACATAAGTAGCATTAATGTCTTTATATCTAACAAGTTCCAATGCTAAGAGAGAAACTTGAAAGCACGACCTTATTTTATATGGGTTTTTTTAAATCGAAGTGCCCATTTTTTGAGAAGAAATATTAAAATAAATTCACACTTATTATAAAGCAGGTAAACTTTCGAAAATATATTTGAAAAATCAAGAAAATATATTAATATTTTCATTCATAATTATTTTAAAATTCTTGAAACAGCGGAAAAACAACAAGCACAACCTTCGCCTTCAACGTTTTATATGTTACTGAAAGCATTTCATTATTTTTAAGTGAACAGCTTTTTTTTCTCATAGGGTAAGTTAACTCAAGATATGGGAAGTAACTGTGTTGTCAAGTTGAAAATATAATTAATGAAAGATAATTATTAAATATTGATATGAATACATAGTAAAGAAAAAATTTAAAGAGGGAATTAGAAATAAATATCTAAAATACAATCAAATATTATTTTTTAAATACAAATTTTATATACACTTCTAAATTTTACCTCTATTTTTGAGAAAAATTTTTAAAACTTAATATATTACCTAAGAAAAAAATATTCAAAAGGTTTTGGAAAAGACAGTAATATATTTTTATGACCGGATTCGAATATCTTTTTTATTTTTGAAATAAATAGTATCTTAGCAAATGACTCAAAAATTACGCAAATGATATTCGTAAATTTTTGTCCGTTTCCGTTTACTATTAAGATCATACACAGGAAGGGCCATTTTATAAATTGATTGCTCTTGTTTACCTGCTAATAAAATATGAAAGAAAGGCACAACAAAATTTTTGAAGCACTCAATATAACATGTTTGAAATAGTTTTAAAATAGTTATTTACAAAAAAAATTGGTAGGAAGTAGGTACATACATATTTATTTTTGATAACTTAAAAACTAACTGAAATTATTTGAAACAATTCAAATTATTGAAATGTGTCAACCTATATTACTTTTACTAACATTTTTGTTAGCCGACACTACACAATTTACCTTATTGGGAAATACAAAATGTGCATGAAAAATCATACATCCTTCCTCATCAACTTTTGAAACCATACTGAAATATGAATTTGAAATTTTTTATCATTTTTTCTTTCCTCCTACCTTTCTTTCTTTTTCGTGCAATAAAATTTAAATGGGAAGCTTTTTAAAAAATGTGTAAAATATCCTGAGATTTTTTAAAATATTACTTTTTTTTACGTAAAAAAAAGAACAAAATTATAAGAAATATGACACGATCAGTAGCATTTAAAGAAAAAAACAGGAACGAAGCCAAAAATTCGTAATATTTCGTAAAAAAAATTGAGTATTGGGACTTATTAGATGTAAAGACATTAGTAGCATGTATTGTGAGTACACATATGTACATACGTAGTACATAATAAATATATGTATATTTCCAATATTTAAGAAGTTCGGAATCAGCAAATAAAAGTTGTACGATTTTGTCAAAATTGAAAAAAAATAAAATTTTAATTTAAATTTTTTTAGAATTTAAATTGAAATTACTAAAGCTTTCCGTGCATTTTTTTAGCACTTTTCCAAAAGATTTTCGGAAAAAAGGGTTTATCAGTTTTACTCTGTCCGTCCGTCCGTCTGTCCGTGCTTCTGTTTACAAAACTTCTACAGGCTTGCAGATAGAAACCTAAAATTTTATATGCACCTAGATCTTTACTAGAAACTAATTTTCTTAGAACATAATTTTTACCTATCTCCCCCACTCTAAAAGTTATACACCCGCCATAACCATATAAATGCTTTTTTTTAACTATTTATTGCAGTAGAATCATATACGGTTTTTCAAATTTTGCAAACGCAGAAAAGCAGTGGGTTGTTTCTTCTATTTCGGCATACTGTACTTGAACTTCAAATAACCAAAATGGCTGTTAAAATTTACCGTTATTAAAAATACGTTTTTTCCAAATTTTTGATGCCGTTTTTCTCCTAGACGCCAGGTTGTAAAAATCTGAAACAGCTTTCAGACAATAAAAAATAGTTCATTTCGTTAGAAGAAAATTTTTTTAACTTCTACCATATCTCAACTTATAACCTCTCGAAATTTGTAAAATTTGTATAAAGGGATCAAAATTGAATATTTGATACCCATATTTGCGAGTCCGTAAACTTTTTCAAATTTCTATAAACGCAGAAAGGTAACGGCAAATTCTATGCCATTAAAAGTATAATTATTTTTCTTAATTCACACATTTAGCCCTTAAAATCGAGTAATATTTAAAATAATTTAAAAACCCCACTTTAAACTAACTTTTGCTTTATTTTAAAAATTGCATAAATCGTTCATCACAAATATATGCAATCCTAGAAATAGTTTTGTATATGAATGAAAATAATTTTAATAGTGTGGTGGTATACCTATGTAGATTGTTTTTAAAAGCAGTATTTTCACTTATTGAAGAGAAAAGTGCTACAATACAAACCACAGGTTTGACCCAACTTTATTAAATAACTTAAACCACTAAAATATTGCAGCAATGGCGAATTAGGATATAAAGATGCATGTACAAAGTTTCGACAAGTCAAAAAATTTCAAAAAAAATATTATAAATTTGAAAAAAAAAAATTTAAATAAAATAAGGCTCTCCTACAAATTATTGTTACAACAAATTAAAAATTTGGTTGTTAATTGAGCAAAAAAAATTTGAGCATTCAAAGTGCACAAATTCATAATAAAGTTGGGTCAAACCAATGGTTTGTATTGTAGCACTTTTCCCTTCAACAAGTGAAAATTCTGCTTTTAAATACAGTCTATGTATAGCTATCACACTATTAAAATTATTTTCATTCATATACAAAACTATTTCTGGGATTGCATATATTTAGGATGACGCATATATGCAGTCTTTGAATTAAAGCAAAAATTAATATAAAAAGGGGTTAACATAGTGCTCGATTTTAAGGGTTAATTGTGTGAGTTAAGAAAAATAATTATATTTTTTAATTTCATGGGATTTACCGTTAGCTTTCTGCGTTTATAAAAATTTGGAAAAGCTTGCGGTTTCGGAAATATAAGGTGTCAAAGATTCGAATTTTACGAATTTCAAGAGGTGATAACTTGAGAGGGGGTGGAGATGGAAAAAAATTTTCTTCTAACGAAATGAACTATTTATTAATATCTAAAAGCTCCTAAAATTTCAAGCTTCTACAGTCTGGGGTCTAGAAGAAAAACGACATCAAAAATTTGGAGAAAAAGGACTTTAAATAACGGTAAATTTGAACGGCCATTTTGTTTTTATTAAGTTGAACTATAGTATACCGCGCAAGGGGAAGCAAGCCACTGCCTTTCTGCGTTTGCAAAATTTCAAAAATGCTTATGGTTTCATTGCAACAAATATTAAAAAAAGCCCATTTTTAGGGTTCTGGGGGGGTATAACTTCTAGAGGGGGGGAGATAGGTAAAAATTTTGTTCTACGGAAATAAGTTTCTAGTGAAGATCTATGTATGTATTAAATTTCAGCTTTCTATCTTCAAAGGTGTAGAAGTTTTGTAAACAGACACACGGACAGACGGACGGACGGACGGACGGACGGACGGACGGACGGTCAGAGTGAAACTAATAAGCACTTTTTTCAAAAAATTTTTTGGAAAAGTGCTAAAAAGATCCGGTTTGATCGCCATTCGTGTGAAACCATGCAGGTGAAATTTATTGTTTTTCTTTTGGTGCTTAATATTCAGCTCTACGAAATGTAAGACGTCCATAAAAGAAACTGGAATTTTGTGTGCGAGTGTTTGTGGGAGATGTTCCACTTTTCTTCAAAATATTCAGGTATCGAGAGATTATTTAGTAGCGTATTCAATAAAAGTAATAATATCAGATATATGTGCAAATAATAATTATATAAAAAAAATATAATAAAAATATTTAATATTACCGAAGGTTGGCAAAATAATGATGAAACAATAAGTTTAGAATTATTAAAACAGAAGAAAGCTAGAATTAGAAAAACAGAAGAAGCACTGAAAAATTATACAATGATGTTAATCCAATTTATAAACAAAGGAAAAAAAAATTTGATGTGCTCAGCACATAACCGACCGCAATGTGTATTGTCTAGTTGAGTGAAAATATTACAGAATATTATGAAAATGTCTGTTAAATACTTCTTTTCAATTTTTAGGACATTAGTAAGCTTTTAGTTAACATACCTAGAAAAATGTAAATTTGGCTGTTAGTAGAATTTTGCTTTGTGCTACCTGAATTCCCTGAAATGCTCACCAGTTAGTTTCGGTAACAACCAGAACTCAAATATCAAATTTCAAGAAATTCTATCAATTCGTTCCGTAGATATAATGAAAAATGTAAAATCGGCCCGCAGATCAGTTTTCGAGCCCTGATCTTTCCAAAAAATTTATATGTTCATTGCTTTAACACGTGGAATTCAAATATTAAATTTCAATGAAATCGGTTGATTATTTTTCTTTATATACGCATGTATATGCGTATATGAATGTATATTTGGCCCGTAGTAAACGTCCAGTTGCGGTCTAGTGAAGCTTATATCTAAAATTTCAAGTAAATTGGTTGAATACTTTCTTCAAAATGGTCAAAAATGTAAAACAGGCCCGCTGAAAGGTGCAGTTCCCGAGGCCTGATATATCCCAAAAGTTGATAAATCCGTTCCATGGTCGAAATAAACTTACATATAAAATTTCATCAAAATCGGATCAGCCAAACTTAAGATACACGCGTGCGCACACAGACCGACAAACCGACAGATCGACGGATCGACAGGTTGCTAAAAATAGTTTATTTACACTTCCCTACTGTGGAGAAGTGCATTCCCACCGAAAACTCGATATGCAAAATTTGTTGCCATCGCATAACCTACCTATTGTATACCCAATACGGTGGGTAATAATAGCTGTCACATATCATTTTCTGAAGTTTGAAAATTAAGGATTACGATAATTTGATTAAGGTTTGAAAAGTAAGGGTAGAGTTCTTAATCAAAATAACAATATAGCATTTCAAAATTTAAAAAATCTGATGTGGCCAGCACATAACCGACCGCACTTCTTTCCAATTTTTAGGGCATTAGTACGCTGATAGTTAACATACCTAGAAAAATGTAAATTTGGCTCTTAGTAGAGTTTCGCTTTGTACTACCCGAATTCCCAGAAATGCTGGCCAGTTAACCAGAACTCAAATATTAAATTTCAAGAAATTCCATCAATTCGTTCGGTAAATATGGTGAAAAATGATAAATCGGCCCGAAAATCAGTTTTCGAGCCCTGATCTTTCCAAAAAATTTATATTGTCATTGTTTCAATACGAGGAATTCAAATATTAAATTTCAATGAAATCGGTCAATTATTTCTCTTTATATACGCAAAAATGTATATTTGGCCCGTAGTAAACGTTCAGTTGCTGATGCCTGATTTTCTTCCAAAAGTTAGGAATTTTTGCGGACGGTCGAGAAAAGCTCATATATGGAATTTCAAGTAAATCGGTTTGATACTGTTAATATGTTTATAATATTAACAGGTGGTGGCGCTGCACTGTTTATAATATTTTGCAGGTGATGGCGCTGTACTGTGCATAATGATTGACACAATGTGTATATGTCAATATACATTACTGTTGTATGTCATTGTAACTTCCGATTCCTTCTTTCATTCTTAATTCATTAGGTAATGGGCCCAGACCTCATGATGAATTCGTTAACAACACGTTTGGAATTATTAACCAAAGACAATTACGATACATGGGTAATTCAAATGCAAGCTGTTTTAATAAAAGGCGGATTATGGAATTACGTTAATGGCAAAAACATGAAGCCAAGTATATCAGATGTTGAGACGAATACGAAGATTATTCGAGAATATGAAAACTGGCGTGAAATGACGATAAGGCGAAAGCAGATATTGTACTATCAATTTTACCAAGTGAATTGAAGCAAATAAAGAATTGCGATACATCGAAGGATATGTGGCAAAAGTTAAAGGAGATATATCAGTCAAGGGGGCCTGCCAAAAAGGCGATGCTGCTAAAGCAGTTAGTAGTCAGTAAAATGACGGAAGGAAATGATCTTCGGGAACATTTACATAAATTTTTCGACACCGTGGATAGACTTGCAGATATGGAAATAAAAATTAATTCTGATTTATTGTCTGTAATGTTGATTAACAGTCTCCCTTTAAGTTATGAGAATTTTAGGTGCGCAATTGAAGCGAGAGATGAGCTTCCAGACCCCGAAACATTGAAGATCAAGATACAAGAAGAATATTAAGCACGACATCATGATGTAGAAGAGAAAACGCCAGGTGCATTTGCGGTTCATCAAAGGAATTACAAATCTAGAGCAAAATTTGTTAATAATAATAATTCGAAAGCACAATTTCGCTGTTATCGTTGTCATAAAATAGGTCATAAAGCATCTCAATGCCGTCAACAAAAATATTTTAAACAATCATCTACTGATAATTGTGCTATGGTAGCAACAATAGAAAAAGCCATTGAACAAGTTAATTTAGTGAAATCTGAAAATCTGTGGTGCTTAGATAGTGGTTGCACATCACACCTTTGTAACAACAAAAATAAATTCAATGTTATAAATAAAACAGAATTTAAAAAATTAAATCTTGCTAATGGTGATTCAGCAGATATATATGGTAAAGGTGAAGTTTTTATTACCTGTTCAAATTACAATGAAATTAAAAATATAACTTTAAAAGATGTTTTATATGTACCATCGATTAAAATAAATTTATTATCTATTGCTAAAATAACAAGTAATGGATTCAAAGTAATTTTTCATAAACAAACAGCTGCTGTACAAAATGAATCAGGTAAAATAATTTTTGAAGCAAATAGAATTGGTGACCTTTATTATATTGATGAAAATATAGTAAATAATATGTGTGCTTTGACTAATAATGATGAATATGAAAAATTAAATAATTGGCATCGTAAATTTGGTCATTTGAACATAAAAGACTTATTACACTTATCAAAAAAGAAATTAGTAAAAGGTATGGATTCTATACAAATAATAAAAAATTTCCAGTGTGATATTTGTATACGAGGTAAAATGTCATGTTTACCATATCCAAAGGAATCAAAGCGTCAAACTGGTTTACTTGAAATCATACATACCGATTTGTGCGGACCCATGAGGGTTGAATCATTAGGAAGAAGTAAATATTTCGTTTTATTTATTGACGATTTTTCTAGATGGTCTGAGATATATTTCGTTAACAAGAAATCAGACGTAATATCAAAATTTAAAGAATATAAGTCATACGCGGAAAATTTTACAGGAAAACATATTAAATATTTGCAGTCAGACAATGGTACTGAATATTTAAATAATGAATTTAATAATTATCTTAAAGAATATGGAATACGTAGAAGACTTACTGCACCTTATTGTCCTGAACAAAACGGAGTGGCTGAAAGGCGAAATAGAACTTTAATGGACATGGCCAGATGTCTCCTAATTCAAGCAAATTTACCACCATCGTTTTGGGCTGAAGCGGTACATACTTCTAACTACTTACGTAATCGATGTCCTACAACACATCTTGATGGTAAAACTCCATATCAAATATGGCATGGCAATGTCCCTGATATTAATAATCTACAAGAATTTGGCAGTGAAGCGTATATGATTGACAAAACACCAAATAAAAGCAAATTAACTCCAAAATCAATCAAATGTGTACTTGTTGGATACTCTGATGAAACAAAGGGTTACAGAGTTTTAATTCCTTTCAAAAATATTGTCACAGTTACAAGGGACATAAAATTTATAACTAATCAAAATCAATCAGGTAACTCCTTTTCAATGGATAAAAATTCTAAACCCAGTTTAATTGTAGATACAGTTGAATTCGCTATTATTACAAAGTACGATAAGGAATCTAACAGAAATAAAAATTTTGAAAAATTAATTGGCGATGAGAACGATTTTTTAAAGATTCAAAATAATAAACCGGATATTCAAGTGATGTCAAACAGTGATGAGCAATCTGATTCTAAGGAATTTGAAACAGCTTCAAGTGATTCTAAAGATGACGATATGTGGACTGATAATGACGATAAAAATTCAGATTCTAATTTAAATGCAACAACAACAAAAACTACTAATACATTACGAAATAAAAAACGAGGTCCAGGAAGACCACAAAAATTATATACTGGCAAAAAGGGTCGTTCTAAAAAGCAATACAATTATGTACCAAATAATCATAATGAGAATTTTAGTAATTTGTTGGAATGTGCTTTTAATGTTGAAATTCCTATTGAAAAAGCGGTTGACGATTATGAATGGCATGACGCAATAGCAAAAGAGTTAAAATCAATAATTCAAAGAAAAACATGGATTTTAGTTGACAGACCGCAACAAAATCACATTATCGGCAGTCGTTTTGTTCTAACAAATAAATATGGTAGTGATGGCAATATAGAACGCAAAAAAGCCCGTCTTGTAGCCAAAGGTTATAGTCAAAGACCTGGTATAGATTTTAAAGAAACTTTTTCACCTGTTGCCAGAATTACTTCAATAAGATTAATAATTGCATTATCAGCACGTTTTAACTTTAAAATAAGACAAATTGATGTTACAACAGCCTTTTTGAATAGCGATATAGATGAAACAATTTACTTAGAGCCGCCAGCTTTGCTAATAAAGGGATTAGAACGTTTGATAGCAACTGAACAACAAAATGATGAAATATACATTGAAGCGAATGAAATGTTGAAAAGTTTTAAAAATTCTGATAAGGTGTGTTGTTTAAAGAAGTCTTTATATGGATTGCGACAATCAGGAAGGCAATGGAATATCAAATTAAATAGAATTCTTCAAGAATTTGGTGCTGTAAATTCCGAATGTGACAAATGTGTATATTATGTACGACGAGAAGAGGATATTTTAATAATAATAGTATACGTCGATGATATATTAGTAATTAACAAGCATGATTCAAGAATCGAAGAATTTTTAAATTACATTAAGAAACATTTTGAGATTCGTGATCTTGGTCAACTTAAGTATTGCCTTGGTATAGAATTTGAATGGTACGAAAATTCTATTCTTATGAAACAAAGTAAATATATATCTGATTTGTTACGAAAATACAATATGAGTGAATCAAATCCAGTAACTACACCTATGGTAGTAGGGTGCAAACTTGATAAAAGCAAAGTTAACTATCAACATCCTTACCAAGAATTAATTGGATCATTACTTTATTTATCTACTTGTACTCGGCCTGATATAACTCATACTATAAGCGTTTTGGCTCAATTCAATAATCATCATAGCGAGGAACATTGGGTTGCAGCTAAAAGAGTCTTACGCTATTTAAAAGGTACTCAAGAACATGGTATTTTATTCAGTAATAACGAAGAACAACTAATTGGTTTTGTCGATGCAGATTGGGGAAATTGCCCAATTAATAGAAAGTCATACACTGGAATTGTATTTACAATTGGAGGCTCTGCAATAGAATGGGAATCTAAAAAGCAAAGTGTAATCGCATTGTCATCTACCGAAGCTGAATATATTAGTTTGACGGAAGCAGCAAAACATATGAAATATTTTAGGAGGTTTTTAAGTGAATTAGATCTTTCTCATTTAACAAATGGCGTACTATATAACGATAGTCAAAGTGCTTATAAACTTGCGAACAATTATGTTTTTCATGCCCGCACAAAACATATAGACATAAAATATCACTATATAAGAGAAGCTATTAAAAGTGGATGTGTAAAAATAAGTTATTTATCAACACAAAATATGCCGGCTGATATGTTCACCAAATCATTAACAACAGAGAAACATAATCGATTTTGTATTCAAATTGGACTTAATGGTCAGTGCATCGAGGGGAGGTGTTAATATGTTTATAATATTAACAGGTGGTGGCGCTGCACTGTTTATAATATTTTGCAGGTGATGGCGCTGCACTGTGCATAATGATTGACACAATGTGTATATGTCAATATACATTACTGTTGTATGTCATTGTAACTTCCGATTCCTTCTTTCATTCTTAATTCATTAGATACTTTCTCCAAAATGTTCAAAAATGTAAAACAGGCCCGCTAAAAAGTGCAGTTCCCGAGGCCTGATATATCCCAAAAGTTGATCAATCCGTGCCATAAACTTACATATAAAATTTTATCAAAATCGGTTCAGCAGACACAATACGGTCGGTAAAAAAATGATTTTCCTCTGATTTCCAAAACTTAATATAACCAAAGTAGTTTTAAAACGAAGGAAGATTTAAATACAAAAGTGTATTGCAATAACTTAAAAATATCGAATGTAATTAATAAAAGAGATAATATTGTAGTTATAGAAAGTAAATGCAAAGAAGATAAGGAAAGAGAGTTTACGCTGCGATAAAAGTTCAATATTAGAATTAAAATTTCTAAGCCGCAACGTTAAACTGTATGCAAAAACTTCAGCTGTATACGCAGTCTACAAGTTCTGAAACTTCTGAAATAATCAGTCGTTGGAAAATAACAAAAATAACATTATTAGCTACTTCTCAGTTGTCAAAAAGTGCGGATACTTCTAGAAGGACTAGAAACATGGGACAAAGGACATTAGATAGGGTTTTGCCTCTAGGGTCCAAAAAAAATCTGACATTGGAACTTTTTAGCCCCAAAATAACTCTATTTTAAGGAAAAAAATTTTGCAAAACAAAAGCACGTTTTTCTTTTATATTTTATATTATTAGAAACACAAACCAAGAAATAAATAATATTCGAAAATATAATGCTCTCACATATTTTTAGTTCCAAAAATCGGAATAAGCTTAAATAAATGCCAGCTTTTATGAAAGATATCAGAGGTTTTGTGGCATCTGAATATTAATGCTTAATTTGTTATTATTTTGAATATCATGTTTCGTCAGCCAGCTTTAAAAATAAGTATATACATACACAATTTATCTACATATGTACTTAAAATTTCATTTTTTATTGTTCGAGTGAAAAACTCTAAAATGCTTAATTCTAATACATTTGTGTGTACGTATACATATATTTGAATAAAATTATAATTTTGTTTATGCCTAACCCTTATCTTTGTTTGAAAAGTTTATTTCTGTATGTTTACCCCCATGATTTAATAATTATGTGTTTAAAATTTATTCTTATATACCAAGTACAGTTTTGAATATTATTCAATTCATATAGGAAGCTTAAAAAAATCGTTAAAAACTTTAAAAAATATATACATACATATTTATGTACTTTGAATTTTTGCGAATTTTCCAAACTATTATAACAATATTTTTTTAGAAATTTTTGGAAGATCTACTAAAGGTGCCATGTTGAAATACTTTTGCTCTTGTATAAGAGTAAAATTATAACTGTGTTATTCATAGATCGTAGCAAGGCTTTTGATCTTGTAAACCCTTCAATTTTGCTTGAGAAGCTCTATAACATTGGTTTTAGCGAATATTTAGGGAAGCAGATTGTTAAAATGGACAGTATTTATAGTTCTCTGCAGGATATTCAAGTAGCCGTGCCTTCAATAATACGCCTCCCGACATTGTACACTTTTCCTAAATGCGTCCAATATGTAGAGGACACATAAAAAAAAGTAAATTGGGTATCGAAGAAATCGAGCACGCTTTTCTTATACATTTCATATAAATGTTACCAGAAATAACCAATTAAAAAAACTAGCACATATTTTCAGCAACAAAGTGCTTCCAAAAAGTTTTCCTAAATGCGTTTTATACGTAGGGGAAACGTAAAATAAAAGTAAATCGAGTATCGAATCGCTATAATTATATTTTCTCTAAACTTAAGAATATGTAAAATATCTTACATCTAATTTAACCATTTAATTTTTTTTCCCCTTCTTCACTCCTAGGAAAAGCATGATATCATGTCCTAGTTTCATAGCGTCATAGAGTTATCTAGGTAGGTGACTAGCCTGGCATTTTATTAAATATTTAAGTTTATTAATATTTACTGTTTATTTTTCTTATTTTTTAATATCGAATATTTTGAATATTTGAAAATCACTTGTTTAAAATTTACCGGTGTCATAACCACTGCACCAATGGCCAGGTTAATTTAACCATTGAATAGTAGTGGTTTATTAGAGTTCCATTGCATCTACTCCATTTCAAAAACCAAAGGTAGACAAGCACAACTGGATAACACATGATTAACTTACTTATACTTATTGCAATAAAAAAAAATTGATGTGGTAAGGTGTATTGTCTGTTTTAGCGAAAATTTTGCACAAAATTATGAAAATGCCTTTTAAACACTTCTTTTAAGTTATAAGAACCCTAATAAGCTTTCAGTAAACATACCTAAAAAATGTAATTTTGGCTCTAGGAGGAGATTCACTTTATGCAGTCCGAGTTCCCTGAATAATTTGGGAATTACTTTCGCTACCAAACAAAAAGTTCACCCATTAGTTTTAATTTAGGAATATCACCGATGAGTTCCCTAGGTATGCTAAAAAATATAAAATCGGTCTCTAGCTTATAGTTAACATACCTAGAAAAATGTAAATTTGGCTTTTAGTAGAGTTTCGCTTTTTAACATCCGAATTCCCTGATTTGTTGATGTTTTAGTAAAAGCTTACTAACTTTCTTAAAATTGGAAAGAAATTTAAAAGGCATTTTCATAATCTTCTGTAACACTTTCGCTAAACTAGACAGCACATTGCGGTGGGTCTGATGCAGTTCTGATCACATCAGTTTTTTTGCAAAATTACATGCAATTTAGATAATTATGAATAAAATTGGTGTAAAAATATTAATTGAGTGCAAAACTAAATTAATGAATATTATTATTAAATATTGAATATTAAAAAATCACACCATTTATCATAATCATAATATATAAATAAAAACTGGGGTATGTAATTCCGGAATGGAAATTCTAGTTTTCGCTGCGATAAAAGTTCAATAAAGAGAGTTTACGCTGCGATAAAAGTTCAATATTAGAATTAAAATTTCTAAGCCGCAACGTTAAACTGTATGCAAAAACTTCAGCTGTATACGCAGTCTACAAGTTCTGAAACTTCTGAAATAATCAGTCGTTGGAAAATAACAAAAATAACATTATTAGCTACTTCTCAGTTGTCAAAAAGTGCGGATACTTCTAGAAGGACTAGAAACATGGGACAAAGGACATTAGATAGGGTTTTGCCTCTAGGGTCCAAAAAAAATCTGACATTGGAACTTTTTAGCCCCAAAATAACTCTATTTTAAGGAAAAAAATTTTGCAAAACAAAAGCACGTTTTTCTTTTATATTTTATATTATTAGAAACACAAACCAAGAAATAAATAATATTCGAAAATATAATGCTCTCACATATTTTTAGTTCCAAAAATCGGAATAAGCTTAAATAAATGCCAGCTTTTATGAAAGATATCAGAGGTTTTGTGGCATCTGAATATTAATGCTTAATTTGTTATTATTTTGAATATCATGTTTCGTCAGCCAGCTTTAAAAATAAGTATATACATACACAATTTATCTACATATGTACTTAAAATTTCATTTTTTATTGTTCGAGTGAAAAACTCTAAAATGCTTAATTCTAATACATTTGTGTGTACGTATACATATATTTGAATAAAATTATAATTTTGTTTATGCCTAACCCTTATCTTTGTTTGAAAAGTTTATTTCTGTATGTTTACCCCCATGATTTAATAATTATGTGTTTAAAATTTATTCTTATATACCAAGTACAGTTTTGAATATTATTCAATTCATATAGGAAGCTTAAAAAAATCGTTAAAAACTTTAAAAAATATATACATACATATTTATGTACTTTGAATTTTTGCGAATTTTCCAAACTATTATAACAATATTTTTTTAGAAATTTTTGGAAGATCTACTAAAGGTGCCATGTTGAAATACTTTTGCTCTTGTATAAGAGTAAAATTATAACTGTGTTATTCATAGATCGTAGCAAGGCTTTTGATCTTGTAAACCCTTCAATTTTGCTTGAGAAGCTCTATAACATTGGTTTTAGCGAATATTTAGGGAAGCAGATTGTTAAAATGGACAGTATTTATAGTTCTCTGCAGGATATTCAAGTAGCCGTGCCTTCAATAATACGCCTCCCTACATTGTACACTTTTCCTAAATGCGTCCAATATGTAGAGGACACATAAAAAAAAGTAAATTGGGTATCGAAGAAATCGAGCACGCTTTTCTTATACATTTCATATAAATGTTACCAGAAATAACCAATTAAAAAAACTAGCACATATTTTCAGCAACAAAGTGCTTCCAAAAAGTTTTCCTAAATGCGTTTTATACGTAGGGGAAACGTAAAATAAAAGTAAATCGAGTATCGAATCGCTATAATTATATTTTCTCTAAACTTAAGAATATGTAAAATATCTTACATCTAATTTAACCATTTAATTTTTTTTCCCCTTCTTCACTCCTAGGAAAAGCATGATATCATGTCCTAGTTTCATAGCGTCATAGAGTTATCTAGGTAGGTGACTAGTATGGCATTTTATTAAATATTTAAGTTTATTAATATTTACTGTTTATTTTTCTTATTTTTTAATATCGAATATTTTGAATATTTGAAAATCACTTGTTTAAAATTTACCGGTGTCATAACCACTGCACCAATGGCCAGGTTAATTTAACCATTGAATAGTAGTGGTTTATTAGAGTTCCATTGCATCTACTCCATTTCAAAAACCAAAGGTAGACAAGCACAACTGGATAACACATGATTAACTTACTTATACTTATTGCAATAAAAAAAATTTGATGTGGTAAGGTGTATTGTCTGTTTTAGCGAAAATTTTGCACAAAATTATGAAAATGCCTTTTAAACACTTCTTTTAAGTTATAAGAACCCTAATAAGCTTTCAGTAAACATACCTAAAAAATGTAATTTTGGCTCTAGGAGGAGATTCACTTTATGCAGTCTGAGTTCCCTGAATAATTTGGGAATTACTTTCGCTACCAAACAAAAAGTTCACCCATTAGTTTTAATTTAGGAATATCACCGATGAGTTCCCTAGGTATGCTAAAAAATATAAAATCGGTCTCTAGCTTATAGTTAACATACCTAGAAAAATGTAAATTTGGCTTTTAGTAGAGTTTCGCTTTTTAACATCCGAATTCCCTGATTTGTTGATGTTTTAGTAAAAGCTTACTAACTTTCTTAAAATTGGAAAGAAATTTAAAAGGCATTTTCATAATCTTCTGTAACACTTTCGCTAAACTAGACAGCACATTGCGGTGGGTCTGATGCAGTTCTGATCACATCAGTTTTTTTGCAAAATTACATGCAATTTAGATAATTATGAATAAAATTGGTGTAAAAATATTAATTGAGTGCAAAACTAAATTAATGAATATTATTATTAAATATTGAATATTAAAAAATCACACCATTTATCATAATCATAATATATAAATAAAAACTGGGGTATGTAATTCCGGAATGGAAATTCTAGTTTTCCATTGGAAAGAAACGAAAAATGTCAAACCAATGGTTTGTATTGCAGTACTTTTCCTTCAACAAGTGAAAACACTGTTTTTAAATACAGTCTATATGCCTACCACACTCATACCTACCATTTTATTATATTCATTTATTAAAGCCATTGAGCTATTAAATTATGTTAAAATCCAATTAAAATTTGTTCAATAGCTTAATGTATGAAGTATACATATAAGAAATGTATGAAATATTGTAAAAACATTATTATCATATAAAATTATTATTTTAGCCCTGATGAAGACTTAAAATTAAATCGAAACGTTGGTGAAAAGTTAAAGAACATTGTTTTATTTGTCCTACACCAGACTATTTGAAATACTAAAAATAAAGGGCGCTACAGTTAGAACTTCCATATGGTAATCAGTTAATATAGCTATATATAATATGAAATATAGTATATATAATGACCTGAGTTTTGAACCCGAAACCTTTCAGTTATATGTAGGTCGACCTACATATTTAGAACCAATTAAAATACATTTCATTGCTCTAATTCTGCCCGAAAGTTTATTAAATAATAAAACGGTTGACAAATGGGGTACAAAATAAGAAAAATAAAAACTAAATCTATGTTCTGAAACCTAAACTTTAACTTAATCGCTTAACATCCACAAAAAAATCGAATTGTTCGTACCCACAAAAACTAAAAATTAAATCATAATGCAAGCGCTCTTGACTCGTAAATCAATTTAATTATAAACAATATATTTCAAAATATTTTTTTGACTTGAACCTTTATGTAAATTTTTTAGGAAGTTAATAGAAAAAACGATGGCCGACAATATAAATACATATGATGATAGTAGAATCAAAATATGCAAAATTTTAAATTAAACTAACGATAAGGTTTTATTCCTCTTGTGAAAATACACATTTTGTTATCATAATCGATTAAAAAGTCGTAGTAGAATCAAAACCCTTCATTTGTATATATGTAAATAAATGTATCAAAACCCTTTATTTGCAACACAAAAATTTTTTTGTAACAAAATCCCATGTTTGCTTGGATTGTGGTATTAGTAGCTGTAAAATGTTGTTTCAAAATACATTATTTGTAAATTTAAAACTTGACACAATATATTTTTATCATGAAACATGACGTTATTGATAGATTTCAAGATCGGTAAGACTTGTGAGAATACGTAATTTATTCCCAAGTCATTTTAGTAAATATTTTATGGCTTTAGCAAATTAATAAAATGACTTGTGCATAACTTTCAAATGTTTATGCTATTTCTAGTTTTTAAACAGCTAAAATAATTAAGCAATTATTAGCAGTCAGAAAATTTAGCAATTACTTGCAAGGTCTGCAGGATAAATTAATATTTTGAAAAGCCTTCGAATTTGTGATTAATCGATTAATTGTGATTAAACGTAAAATTTTTGATAATTAAGAAAAGTTCGATCGTTTTATGTTTATAGAAAAGTGAATGGGAATAATGGTATGAATTTTGCAAACTTAAAATTAACTTATAATAATTATGAAATTGAAAATTAAATTCTTAATTTTAAAAGGCTTATCTGATAAAGAAAGATATAGAAAGACAGCTAAGGCAAACTCAGGGAAAAAATTTAAAGTTTATTCAGCAACTCAAATAACGCTGCTTTAGCAATGGATTTTGCAAATGATTCTTCTCTTTATAATAGAGATTATTTTATTTTAGATTATTTTAGAATCTAAGCATGAAAAAAAGTTAAAAACACGATTGGTATAAGAATGCGTTTAATATTTTTGGAAGTTCGTTTTACTAACCGTAAAATCTTAAATAAATCTTTAATCGTTCTATTTACATTGTTCTATTTACATAACATTGTTCTATTTACATTCTATTTACCTTCAATTAGTTTCTTAGATTTGAAAAAATGTAAAATCGGCCGAGTTTAGTTTTCGAAGTATTTTGATTTTTCTACGAAAAATACCTAAAAATTTTATAAAGTACCTAAAATACGAAATAGAGTTCTATGTAGAGTTTAAATTTTTTTAATGAACATTTCCTTGAAGCTCTTATCAGCTTTTTACTGAATTTTCTAAAATTACTATTTACTCAGTGATCCTGTTCCCAAAGCACTGTAGACTGAAAAACACTTACAAAATTATAATATTTTTCATGTAACGCTATAGTACTTTCAGAAGTTGTATATTATGTTGTAAACGAAACTAAATACAACATTTTTACAACAGAATTTTACAACAGAAAACTTACTTATTTATAATTCTGCTATACCTAACCAAATAAAGCTATACCGGTATTTAAAATACATTGGTTGTACTTAACTTTCTTTCTTATTAAACAAGTCCAGAACAAATTTATATCTCTTACAACATTAGAAAAAGTTACAATTTTTTACAGTTTTTTATATACCATAACCAAAATTAAATTTATATTATTGTTTAATTTAAATAAAATTGAATAAAATTGACCTTAAAAACATTTTTGCTTTGTTTCTGATAAAAATTATGGCAACAAAAATCATTATTTGCAACTTACTCGCAACAAAACCCAACACTTACAAGTTCAGAACAAATTTATATCTACCATAACCAAAATTTAATTTATATTATTGTTTAATTTAAATAAAATTGAAAAAAATTGACATTAAAAACATTTTGACTTTTGTTTCTGATCAAAATTATTGCAACAAAACCCATTATTTGCTATATTAGTTGCAACAAAACCCAACACTTGTATATAATTACAACAAAACCCCACATTTACTTTCTTAATTACGTTTTTTGTTCAAAATGTCTTGCTTATCTGTAATATTTCTTTACAGAAAGGCTTAAGCTCATTTTTTTAACAAGTATAATTAATATAATTTGAAATATGAGTGCTGAATTACTCACAAAACGTTTTTCACATTTTACTTAAAATTTATTAATCTGCAAATGTATGGGTTTTGATTCTATTATCTTCATATATGGATAGCTATAGTCGTATATGTTTTCATAGAAAAAAATGAAACTAAAATGAAGAGAGCCACAGAGTGTTTTTGACAAGTAAAAATGTTGTTTTTGTATTGCCATCTCTGAAGAATGTTAAATTGGGTATATATAAAGTTGTGGCTAATTGAAAAAATATATTCGATTTAAAATATATTAATAATATTAGCAAAAGAAAGATCTGCAATGCTTGCAGAAGAAATAAAATACAAGTAAAAACGTTTCAGTCGGTATAAACCGACCGAATTATACACTGCACGTTAGCAATCTGAGTTTAACATCTGTTTTTAAAAAATCTAGAACTAACTCTCATTGTTATATACCAAGTATTTGAACCTGACAAACCCCTCTATAAAAACTGCATGGATATGTCTAACCTATAATTGGACACACAACTACCAAGTTTCATGAATCTAACTCTATTATTTTTTTTTTAATATTTTAAATTAGCTTTTGGAGTTCCATGGCAGCTACTCAAACCTGTTAGACCATTTCATCAAAACTTCAGGGATATGTGTGAGCTGATATTGGACACACGACTGCCAGGTTTCATGAATCTAACTCTATTATTTTCCCAAATCATTAAAGTTTCTTTTTAGAGTTGTATGGCAGCTTCCTGAATCTGTCAAGTCATTCCAACAAAACTTCAGAAATATGTGTGACCTATAATTGGACACACGAATACCAAATTTCATGAATCTGACTTCATTATTTTTCCAAATATTTAAAATCAGCTTTTGGTGTTGTATGGCAGGTACCCGAACCTGTCAAGTCATACCACCAAAACTTCAGGGATATATATGACCTATAATTAGACGCAGGACTACCAAATTTAATAAATGTGGCTTTATTATTTTTCCAAACATTTAAAATTGTCTTTTGGAGTTGTATGGCAGCTACCCGAACCTGTCAAGTCATATCACCAAAACTTCAGGAATATGTGTGACCTATAATTGGACACACGAATACCAAATTTCATGAATCTGACTTCATTATTTTTCCAAATATTTAAAATCAGCTTTTGGTGTTGTATGGCAGGTACCCGAACCTGTCAAGTCATACCACCAAAACTTTAGGGATATATGTGACATATATTTGGACACACGAATACCAAATTTCATGAATCTGACTTTATTATTTTTCCAAATATTTAAAATTAGCTTTTGGAGTTGTGTGGCAGCTACCCGAACCAGCGCAGCCATTCCATTAAAGGTTTCAGAACATAAGTAAAGTGTAATTGGACAAATCATTGCAAAATTCGATATCAATATCTTTATTAGCTTTTGAAATATTTAAAAAACCTCTTTGAGTTGTATGGCAGCTACCCGCACCCCCTGTCCGAATTGACCAATTACAATAGCAGCCGTAATTTGCGCAAAAGAAACAACTTGTGAAGGTTTGGTGTCGATTGCTTTATTCGTTTTTGAGTTATCGTGCGATCGATAAATAAACGCAAAATTTTACGCTGAGCAAGAATATATATATATACATGGAGACGACTCCTTCAAGTGCTTACAAACTCCATACCAAAGTGAATATACCCTTTTTTACTCGTAATTATTAAGAGATTTTCTCTATACAACATATATTTTTTTATTTCTAGATTAATTCAAATTATCGCAATACTTCCTTTTATTTAGTTTTGAAATAACTGCAAAATATTGAGCATAAATCTGTTTTGTTTCCATAGACATAGCAAAAGTTTCCATAGATTGCATTGGAGAATTTCTTAAATTTTTTACTTAATTTTTCCGACTTTGTTTTTATTGTTTTTATTGTTAAATATTTTGATTATTTTTTTACTTATTTTATAAGTTATTCGGAGTAAAAACGTTAAATAGTTAAGAATTTTAAAAAATTATCTCTGTCAGTATTAGAAACATCTAAAATTTGACCCTGCTTCTATTACTGGTATATGTGTCAGAGAGTCTTTTGCAAAAAAATGAAGCCAATTCCTATATTACATAAAAAAACAATTCACGATACTTCAAATTTTCTTACCGTTAGTTAAATAAGATCACAGCTAGGAACTACAGCTTTTCGAATCATTATTTTTAAATAATTTGATATCCTAATACTTTTAATACTATATTTTTAAATAATTTGATATTCTAATAATGACAGAAATAATTTTTTAAAATTATTTCTGTCAGTATTAGGAACATCTAAAATTTAACCCTGCTTCTATTACTGACATACATATGTGTCAGTAATATGTCAAAAATCCGTATTTTTATTAAGGTCGTCATATTTAAAATACTTAAATTTTTATTTTCGTATTTATTTAATTAAAATCGAATTTGAATTTTCTTTCTAATGTCCGAAAACTGACACTAAAAATTCATTACAGTTTCGGAGTATTTTAGCTTTAAAAACTGGTGTCAGTAATAGGTTCTAAAAAGAGTCAGCAATATGTGCAAAATTATGTCAGTATAAAGTTTTAATTTTGATATTCATTTTAATTAATTAAAATACTTTCTTTATATTTTAAAGGGGTTTAAACTATTTCTGTCGAAAGAAAATCAATTATATTTGGGAAAACCTACATATAGAATATAGACTACAGCATATAAAATTACATTGTCAGTATTAGGAACACAAACTGTCAGTAATAGACACAAACATTTGCGGATAGGTCAATATTAGGAACATTTTTTCTTTTCATCTTTAATCGAAAAATCATGAATCAAAAAATATTTTGATTAAATAATTTCATAAAAAACATTATTCTCAATTATCTAAATTATTCCATAAATCGGATCGATTGTTGAGGTTTACCACTTTAGTTTTGTTTTTATACTTACATGTATATAGAATAGAACTTGCATATAAACTTTGTAATTTTGTTTTAAAATTTAAGTTCATGTTCATTTCAAATTATTACTCATTGATTGATTACTGCTAGTATGTGGATGTAATTTTTTATATTTTGGGTCAACGACTTATTCCTAATCTACTTTTCAATTTTTCTTTCTTCATTAAATTCTATATTTATATAAGTACATAATATATTTAATATTATGTTGTATTCATATGTTCATATTTAATTCAATACATTCATATTTTAATACGTAGAATATCATTAAATCAGATCTTGAATTTTTATAAGTTGAATAACTAGATAGCAGAAAGATAAGTTTTCGAAGAAGAAAGGGCCTAATATTTTAAAGCTTTTTTAATTATTTAGTTTCTTCAAATTCAAGAATTTCACCTGTGATACAGGAACTTGCAAAAGTTTTTTTGATTTACTAACTTTTAAATATGCTGGAATATTCAAGATAATAATGTTTTTGAAATTACTAACAATTGGGAAAAACCGATTTAAATTAATTAGAAAATTACTTAATAAAATTCAACCTTCAATTGCATTAATACCGAAGACTGGTGCCTCTGGTGTTCTCAAACATGCTAGTTTAATTTTCATTATGTATATGTACTTTAAAGCGAAAATTATTGCATAAACCAAAATTCATAAATTTAAATTCATTTACATAAAATGTTGAATGATAGCGCTAAAGGCTAAAAATTAAGTTAATTATTTAGAGTAAAAATGATAAAATAAAGTAATAAAGTTAAATAGATTATAATAAAGATTATATTATAAATTACTTATATAAACTAAAAAATTTTAAATGAAGTTGAAAGCTTACTACAAATTTAACATTCTAGTAATCCAATGAATTTCCAAATTTACGGAACAACTTGGGTACTGCATTTATTGTCAATATTTTTTTTTCTTTAATCTCAATTTTGAATTTTGAAATCCTTCAACACAACAGTATGTTTATGAAATGAATAATATACCTTTTTCTGAAAATATTTATCCCTTATATATATTTGCATTACACTTAATTAGAAAATAATAAGAAATTTTATTGAGTACAACACCAAATCAATATTTTTCTTTTATTAAAAAAAAAACAAATTTTGCATACTTAACTTTAATTTTTTAATCCGTGAACAAAGAACCAAATCGAATTTACAATTGAATTTTCCCCAATAAAATCCGAGGAATTTCATAGGAAGACCTTTTTCTCAATCGAAAAGCATGGCAATGAGTTTTGCATTGGGATCAAAAAGATAAAATTTTTTTTTAAATTATAAAAAATTACACACATGTGTAAATAAAAATAATTGTTAACAAAACTAGTAATATATCCAAGGTAGAATAAAATCAAGAAAGAGGTTACAGGTAACTTCTACCAAAAATTAAAGTCAAGTTAAAATTGTTGTAGGCAAATTGTTTACGCTGCAAATCAAGGTTCTAAAAAGATAAGATCGGGAAAAACATAATTAACTTCATGGTAGTAATAACTTCCAGAACACAAATATCACAGTTTCGAATACTACAAACAAATATTTTACGCTTCGTGAAATGGATTGGCCGGATCCGTTTCGATTGCCCCCCTATGAAAATCGGCAATGAAGCGACGCTATATGACTACCACATGGCAACCCCCCTGTGAAAATAGGTGGGTTGCGATAGGGTAGTTTCTGATATAAAGTTTTCATTCATCAACTTAAGGAGGGCAATGTGGTTGTTCCGGTTTTATTGGGAGAAATTTCTTGCAGGGAGAATCCCTATAAATTAAGGTCGGTCGAGCTTTTTAATGTCCCCCTTCATAGTACGGACTATGGGATGCATCAACCAAAAACGCGTATATTGCGCGAAATAAACATGTATTCGTCGATTTTTGCAGGAATATAAAAGAATGCTTAAAGCCAAGCTCTACGGTAGAATTAATTTTGTTTAATTTATTTTTAGTTTTTGTTTGATTTTGTTTTATTTACTCATAGCTTCATTTCATTATAAGTACTATATATTAACTCGCCCTGCAGTAATTGTTTACGTTTGGTTTTGGTTGTTTAGTTTTTAATTTATAACATTTAACACTTTAATATACTACTAATATTATTAATATTACTAATATTATTTTTTCCTCCCTTTTCACTTTCCGTTTATAAAAGATGACGATTTTAGATAAAGTAATAGCGTTACTTTAACTAAAATCGTTAACTATAGTCTAACTAAATTAACTGAACATTTGTACGCTAAGCGACATTTATTTTTTTATATATTTTTTCATAATCTTGTGCATCACAGATTTTTTACACACCACATCAAATTTTTTTGTTAAAATTAAAAGTTCAGTGGTAGTTTCTTTTTTTGTGATTGTAAAAATATAAAAATTTAAAAATTCTGAAGATTCATTATTAAAATAAATTTCTATTAATATCAGAATATTTGATATACAAAACGAATTAGTTAAGTGCTTGTATATATAATTGTTTATATGTAAACAGAATTTTGAATAAGAAATAAATGAAAAAAACAACAAATAAACATGTGTGTTTTACTTCAGAGAAATTGTTAAAGTAGATCAAAAGAATCTAAGGCAATAAGAAAACAATAAATAAGTAAGAAGATATCCTTATAGTAAATTAAGAAAATTAAATATTATGAAAACTGAGAAAAATGTAATGATACATAAATGATACATTCCACTTACGTGATTGAATTTAAATAATTTCAAAAAAAAGAATCTTAATTTCAAAAACAACTCTTTTTTTAACTTTCAAATAGATCATGAATTAAAGATATAGACAAATTATAATACTCTAGGATTAAATAATAGAGATATAAATACATAAATATACAAATATGTACTCTATTGTATACAGGCCCGGTCTTCATTTATTCGTCGTCCTTAATGGTTTCTTAAAGTGCGCCTCACGCCTTTCCATCGTTCAACCTCTTTTAATACTGTAAACAATAATACAATAAATGTATTGCAAACAATAATGTAATAAGCTTTGCACGTTGTGCATCATAAATCACTTTCTTGTAATCTTATCATTCTGAATACTGGATTAATAATTTAAAGCCGGGAACTAAACTTTTAGCTTTTTGTTTTATGAATTCAACTACAAGATATAATTCAACTACAACAATTAACTATATTTTATGTAGTTATGATCAAATTTATTTCAACCATTTAAAAGCAAACAATTTCCTTTTTGACATAAAATTAAATTGTAAAAAATTTATTTACTTAAAAGTGATCGAATCATATACTTAAATGGTTTTACATTGCGAAATTTTATATTTTTAATAAAAACTCAGTCATTGCAAACTTTTATTCGTAATTTTAACAGTACTTATATAAAAAAAGTTCCAACTTGCATTTAAAAATTTAGGAAAAATTAAAGCTTCAGTCTAAAGTTTGCGGCTTTTTGTAATCCACAAATAAAAAGCTTTTACATTTATTATTATATAAGTATTATATATTTTTTATTTTAATACAAATATAATACAAGTAAAATTAAACGATATACTAAATCCAATACTCATAAAAAAGAGCGAAATACTTTTATATGCAACATTGATAAAAGCAAATGAGAAATAAAATAAATTAAATATACAAAAGTGACTGAATCAGTTGTCAATATAAATACAATACAAACAAAATTGAACGATATACTAAAACCAATACTCATAAAAACGAACGACATACTCCTATATGCAACATTGATAAAAGAAAACGAGAAAAAAAATAGAGTTGACCTTGTCAACTCTGTGATACCCGTACGAATTTGTTATCCTATGTGCGAATAACTAATGTGCCATAATTAACTATGAGGCAGACTATGACTTTAAGTTGCCGTATTACCATATTAATTTATGCAAAATTTCAGTACTATGTGTTATTCAAAATACTGGTTGTGCCAAACTACTATTGATGTTGTATGGCACCTACCAGAAAGAGCCAAGAAATTTTAGCGAATTTTATCAAGCACATCGGCCCTACTAATATATTCACTTGTGTGAAATCTCAATATCACAGCTTTTATAGTTTCTGAAATATAGTCAAATAACTTTTGAAGTTGTATGGCAGGTACCAGAAGGAGCCAAGTAATTTCATCGACTTTTACGAGACACATCGGCCCTACTAATATATTCACTTGTGTGAAATCTCAATATCACAGCTTTTATAGTTTCTGAGATATAGCCAAATAACTTTTGAAGTTGTATGGCAGGTACCAGAAGGAGCCAAGTAATTTCAACGACTTTTATGTGACACATTGGCCCTACTAATATATTCGTTTGTGTGAAATTTCAATACCATAGCTTTAATAGTTTCTGAAATATAGTCAAATAACTTTTGAAGTTGTATGGCAGGTACCAGAAGGAGCCAAGTAATTTCAACGACTTTTATGTGGCATATTGGCCCTATTAATATATTCGTTTGTGTGAAATTTCAATACCATAACTTTTATAGTTTCTGAGATATAGCCAAATAAATTTTGAAGTTGTATGGCAGCTACCCGAACCGGTACCCCGATCATGTCCAATTTAAATAGGGTTCTGGCACTTACTACAATAAATCATTTGTGAAAATTTGGTGATTTTAGCTCAATTAGTTTTTGAGTTATCGTTCGGACGGACGGACGGACGGACGGACGGACGGACGGACGGACGGACGGACAGACAAAGCTAAATCAACTCAGAATTTGACGCTGATCAAAAACATACACTTGAGTCTATATCTAACACCGTTATTTCTTAGCGTTACAAACGGTAAGGCAAATTTAGTATACCCTTCGAACATACGTTCGTACGGGTATAATGAGAAGTAAAATGAATGAAGTGCTATACGAACAAAAGTGATCTAATCAGTTGTCAATATACAATACAAGCAAAATTGAACGATATACTAAATTCAATACAAATAAAAACGAACGAGACCTGAAGTAAATAAAATTTTATTCTATACAAATAAAAGTGACCCAATCAGTTGCCTTACTAATATAATATACAATGCAAATAAAAGTATTGTATAAAAGGAGACATGAAATATAAATAAAATCTAATCCAAACAAAATTGAACAATATGCTAAATAAACTGAGGCTAATGCAACACAAATAAAAACGAACGAGTCTTGATCAAATATAAATAAAATGCAATACAAATGCAAATAAAATTCACCGATTCACGTCACACGTGCCTATTGCCTAATATACGTTAGATGCAATACAAATAAAAGTAATCAAATTAAAAATCTACCTAATTAAAAATATTGAAAGATTTTACTAGTTGATTCAAATTAAAGGCTACCTGTATGAAACAAAAAAAACAAATAGGAGCATTGAACTGGGCTACCATATGTCTTATATTTATGCAGAAAATATTTTAAAAAAGATAATAATTATGAGATAAAACTAACAAAAAGATTAATCATTAGGATTAGGATTTTTTCGAGGATTAAAAATAAAGATAATTCTTTTTATTTTATAAGTTTCTTATAAGAAACAATAAATTTACACTCAAATGGTTTAAAATTTTTATTTCTTCAAATTTAAGAAATTCCTCATAATTTAACAGTTTTTTAAGTAGAAGTTTTAAATTTTTCTCTAGGTTTTAAACTTTTTGTTTTACATAAGAAGAGACATTTTGTGAGACAGTAGAGACATTATTACATATTCTTTTCTTTAAAATTTACCATTAATACGAGTAGTCATACGAGTATAATTATAACCAAAAAACGTGCAATTGTATACACAGAAGAGAAGTGAACGAAATGAACAATTGAAGGAGATTTTATAATCGGTCAGTGACAAAAAGTAGTTCGTTCAGAACGAATCACTGAAATTGACTATATTGCCGACATGACTAAAGTAAATGCATTTACTGGTATTTATAGACTTCCATACCTACATGAGGTCATGATAAATTTTGATTTTGAAATTTCAGAAAGTCGCTCGGACAGTTTTAATTTTGGAGATAAAATAATGAAATAAATTATACACCGTTTCATTTTACTTTTTATTTTTTGGACACCACATAAATTCAACATCAAATTCTTAAATTCGATTGATTATTAAACAACATTTTCTCAATTCAATATAAATAGTAGATATTACTAATTTATATTGAATTCTGTAATACATAACATTTTTTACAAAATATGAAAGCAAAACATAGTAGTAGAAATTCATAATCATCATTATATTTTGAAATTCATTCAAAATTCTTCTAAGATATGGCCTTATTCTAATATATGGCCTCCAAGCTCAAATTATTTTCCGAAATTTTGAATCGGAAAAAATAGAAAAACACTTTTTAGTGTTTAATGTTTTTGAAGTATGCCGATTGAAATATTTTTTTTTTATGAAATTTTTGAGTATTCTTTATAATACTCATTTTATTTAGTACTTATAGTTTTTGAACCCAATTATAATAATTATTTTTTTGCTGTTTTCTTCAATTTATTTTTAAATTTTATTTCTAATTCAAAAATTTTACTCTGTAATTCAGTTTTACTCTGTAATTCAGTCAGTTGTTCAAGTATTTTTGAAATTTAATTTAATTTTTTATTTTAAATTTAAAAAAAATGTAAAATCAGTAGCGCCAAAATTATCAATATTTTGATCAATTTCCTTCACACAAATAAATTCCTATTCCGCTTCCATTTAAACTCCAAATAAATTTGGAATTTACTTTGATTTGCTCTCTGAGCTTGATAGATATGACATTAAAAACACAATATTGGTATACACATCTCAATACAAAACTATGTATTCCATTAATGTCTTTACATCTAACAAGTCGCAATACTCAATTTTTTTTACAAAATATTACGAATTTTTGGCTTCGTTCCTGTTTTTAAAAAATTTTTGAAAAAAGTGCTTATTAGTTTCACTCTGTCCGTCCGTCCGTCCGTGGACACTTTTTTTGTTTACAAAACTTCTACACCCTTGAAGATAGGAAGCTGAAATTTCATACGTACATAGATCTTCACTAGAAACTTATTTCCGTAGAACAAAATTTTTACCTATCTCCCCCCCCCTCTAGAAGTTATACCCCCACAAAACCCTAAAAATGGACTTTTTTAAATATTTGTTGCAATGAAACCATAAGCATTTTTGGAATTTTGCAAACGCAAAAAGGCAGTGGCTTGCTTCCCCTAGCGCGGAATACTATAGTTAAACTTTAGAAAAACAAAATGGCCGTTCAAATTTATCGTTATCTAAAGTCCTTTTTTTCCAAATTTTTGATGTCGTTTTTCTTCTAGACCCCATACTGTAGAACTTTGAAATTTTAGTTCCTTTTAGACATTAACAAATAGTTCATTTCGTTAGAAGAAACTTTTTTTCCATCTCCACCCCCTCTCAAGTTATCACCTCTTGAAATTCGTATAATTTAAATTTTTGACACCTTATAATTCCGAAACCGCAAGCTTTTCCAAATTTTTCTAAACGCAAAAAGCTAAAGGTAAATTCCATGAAACTAAAAAATATAATTATTTTTCTTAACTCACACAATTAACCCTTAAAATCGAGCATTATGTTAACCCCTTTTTATATTAATTTTTGCTTCATTTCAAAGACTGCATATATGCATCATCCTAAATATATGCAATCTTAGAAATAGTTTTGTATATGAATGAAAATAATTTTAAATAGAGTGATAGGTATACATAGACTGTATTTAAAAGCAGAAATTTTTGTATTCTGTATTTTTCACTTGTTGAAGGGAAAAGTGCTATAATACAAACCATTGGTTTGAACCAACTTTATTTTCTTTAAATGCTACTGATCGTGTCATATTTCTTATTATTTTTTTCTTTTTTTTACGTAAAAAAGAGTTTAATATTTTAAAAAATCTCAGGATGTTATACACATTTTTTCAAAAGCTTCCCATTTAAATTCTATTGCACGAAAAAGAAAGAAAGCTAGGAGGAAAGAAAAAATAAAAAAAAATTTCAAATTCATATTTCAGTATGGTTTCAAATGTTAATGAGGAAGAATGTATGATTTTTTTTGCACATTTTGTATTTCCCAATAAGGTAAGTTGAGTAGTGTCGGCTAACAAAAATGTTAGTAAAAGTAATATAGGTTGACACATTTCAACAATATGAATTATCTCATTTCGGTTATTTATACGTTACTTATAGAATTGTTTCAAATAATTTCAGTTAGTTTTTGAGTTATCAAAAATAAATATACCTACTTCCAATCAATTTAGGTACGTATGTACCTACTTCCAATCAATTTTTTTTTAAATAATTATTTTAAAATTATTTCATTATTTGAAACATGTTATATTGAGTGCTTCAAAAATTTTGCTGTGCTCTTCTTTCATATTTTATTACAAGGTAAACAAGAGCAATCTATTTATAAAATGGCCCTGCCAGTGTATGAATCTTAATAGTAAACGCAAATGGACAAAAATTTACATCAGTACCTACTACCTGTAATTTTACAATCGGAGTTTTTGAATCATTTGATAAGATAATATTTATTTCAAAAAAGATATTCGAATCCGGTCATAAAAATATATTATTGTCTTTTTCAAAACCTTTTAAATATTTTTTTACTTTAATATATAAGTAAATATATTAATAATAAGTAATATATTAAGTTTTCAAAATTTTTCTCAAAAATAGAGGTAAAATTTAGAAGTGTATATAAAATTTGTATTTAAAAAATAATATTTGATTGTATTTTAGATATTATTTTCTAATTCCCTCTTCAAATTTATGCTTTACTACGTATTTATATCAATATTTAATAATTATCTTTCATTAATTATATTTTCAACTTGACACCACAGTTACTTCCCATATCTTGAGTTAACTTACCCTATGAGAAAAAAAAGCTGTTCACTTAAAAGTAATGAAGTGCTTTCAGTAACATATAAAACATTGAAGGCGAAGGTTGTGCTTGTTGTTTTTACGCTGTTTCAAGATTTTTAAAATAATTATGAATGAAAATATTAATATATTTTTTTGATTTTTCAAATATATTTTCGAAAGTTTACCTGCTTTATAATAAGTGTGAATTTATTTTAACTTTTCTTCTCAAAAAATAGCCACTTCGATTTAAAAAACCTCTGAGGATTGGGACTTGTTAGATATAAAGACATTATATTCCATTATTTAACAATATTGCTCTCATTCTCTTTTGCTATTTTCTTTCTATTTATGGGGACAAAAGTTGGCATGGGCCCTAGTCAGTCTCACATTTGCCTAACATGTGAGGCTGAAAATACTAGGAAATGTCCTCTGAAAACATCAGCTCTGCCAACAAATCCGACTCTCACCTCCTAGAAGGTAGGTAACATAGTTATCTGCCGGGTGTCTCCTGGGCAACTTACTTAGTAAGGCTGACGAGAGCGGATGAAAGCGAGTACTCGGCGCTTAATCCGGGTTTCGTTGGTTAGGAAGCGCGCGGGCGGTAAATCCAGAAGCGTCTGACCTCGAATAGGCGGCTCCCTGGTCTGCGTCTGATCCCTGAGGGACGGCAGTTTTTGAATCCTGGCAGTAGGTATAAAATGCAGAATTTAATCATTTGTGCAATGGACAAAACAAAAGCATTTAGTACCCCAGGTGGTAATTCAACTACGTTGGAGAGACCACCCTCTTCGGAGGTCGGCTCTACGGATTCTGGGGAGAGCCATTTATTGCATTTGTTTGATCCATTCAGGAGGAACGCGAAAACCCGGCGTTCGCCACCTACATCTGATGTGCGGATTTTAGAAAAGAATAGAAATATAGAAGGTGGACTACAGAACATTCAAGCTCCACAGACCAATAAGGGTATAAACATGAGTAAAGCTCAAGACAAAGAAAGTGATGATCAGAATGCTGACATACACAAAAGGATTAGCCAACTGGAACAGCTCTGTGTGGCTTTGAAAAGCGAGGTTCTTCAACTGAGGGCTGAAAATGAGAAGCTAAAGAAAGAGAAGCATACGCAAATTACAAACAATAAGTCTAATGTGGGCAGTCATAAAGAAAAAGACGCTGCGCCACGAGCAAAGCAGGTGAAGTCAGTCTTAGACGCCTACTCAACAGATGAGGAGGAACTCGCCAGAGAAACGGATTGGATCCTAAAACAAAAGAGGTCCAGTAAAAAAAGAAAAGCGGAATCGTCTCCGGAAGTGGTTCAGGTGACAACCAACGCTGAGAAAGCGGATGTTCCTGATTCTAAAAGTCGAGGCAATGTCACGAAAAACTCTAGGCCGCCTCCAGTAGTCATAAGTAATGTGGTTGACTATAATAAAATAGAGTCAACATTAAAAAATAAGGACATCAATTATAAGGTTAAAATGATGAACAACAATCAATTTAAGCTTATTGTAAATTCCGAAATGGACTACAGGAATCTTACCAGAGCCATGAATGGATCTGGACTAGAATGGCATACCTATGAAAACAAGCAGGCCAGAAAAATAAAAGTCATGGTAAGAGGTCTTCACCCCAGTTGTAAACCGGAAGATATAAAGGAAGACCTAAGCTCTAGGGGTTACAAGATCTTAGATGTAACCAATAAAATTAAAAAAATGAAAGAAAATGGGAAAAACATTATCGTGCCTCTACCGCTGTTTATGTTAACATTCTCAAATGAAGAAGAGATGAAAAAAATTTATGAAATCGATTACATAAACAGGAAGAAAGTTAGGATAGAGGCACTTCGAAAGGACAGGATCATTTCGCAGTGTAAAAGGTGTCAAAGGTATGGACATACACAAAAATTTTTCCAGAGAAAACCGAATTGGGTTAAATATGCAGGCAGGCACTTAACATCAGATTGCAGTAAGCCAAAGCGTACTGCAGCAAAGTGTTCCAATTGCTTGGAGGCCCACCCAGCAAACTATAGGGGATGCCTTGTAGCTAAGGAACTACAAAAACGTAGAAATTTGAACAGCAACAACAACCTGAAGAATTCTGAACGGACCAGATGCAAACCGTGGGAATGCAAATGACAGCGGTTCAGATCACTTCGACTAAGCAGAAATTTATAGTGGCTGCATTATATTGTCACCCTAGATTTAAAATTACGGCAGAAATGTTTCAATGCGTTCTGACAAACTTGGGCGATAGATTTATATTGGGGGGTGACTTTAACGCCAAGCACACTGATTGGGGTTCAAGGCATACTTGAGCTAGAGGAAGAGAACTTAGGACAGCAATTGGCGGCACGGGGTGCCTTTGTCACTCTACTGCGAAGCCAACGTATTGGCCAACCGATGTTAATAAGTGTCCAGATTTAATAGATTTCTTCATAACGAAGCGGATTGCGAAAAATTTCATCGAGGTACATGATAACTACGATCTTAACTCCGATCATTCGGTGGTTATTCTTGTACTTAAGGAAAATATAGTTATGAAAAGAGCGAAACCTGCGCTGACAAATGGAACTACAGATTGGTCAAGATTTCGCTTAGAGATTGAACGACAAATAGATCTAAGGAAAATAATAAGAACGACCCAGCACATAGATGAGGAGGCCGAAAAGTTTACTAAAATTATTCAAAATGCGGCTCAAAATGCGTGATCCTGCTGGTAAAACCAGATATAATCATGAATCGCAGCAACTAAGACGCTGTATTAGAAAATACAAAGAGGATTCGGTTGCTGATTATGTTCAAAATTTGACGTCGTGTGAGAAAACCAATTACTCACTGTGGAGCGCAACAAAGAAAATGAAGCAACCTATCAAACATCTCGCTCCTATTAAAAACAAAGATGGAACGTGGGCAAAAACTGACAAGGACAAGGCAAATGCGTTTGCGGATCATTTGGCCGATATATTCTGCCCGCATGGCATCCGGAGGGTGTATGAAAATGAGGAATCTGCTTTTGTTGGGGATAGTGTGACTATTCCAATTGTCAGGGAAAGAGATGTTATAGAAGAAATCAGGACTCTTAAACCTAGGAAGGCTCCAGGATTGAACTAATAACGGCCGATATTTTGAAAGAATTACCCAAAAGGGGTATAACGATGCTTACGCGCCTAATAAATGCGTGTATAAGGTTCAATTACGTGCCTGAAATTTGGAAAGTTGCAGAGATAATCATGCTGCACAAACCTGGCAAACCTATAGACAGGCCGATTTCTTATAGACCAATCTCTTTGTTGCCAATGATTTCAAAGCTACTAGAGAAACTTTTATTGAGAAGACTCCAGCCTATAATTGAAAGTAAAAGGTTAATCCCGAATCATCAATTTGGTTTTCGCCGCAACCACTCAACCATAGATCAGATTCATAGAATAACTGACTTAATAGAAAATTCACTGGAAGAAAAAGCAGTATGGTCTATCATATTTTTGGACGTAGCCCAGGCCTTCGATAAGGTTTGGCATTGTGGATTAATAAAAAAACTTAGGCGATTACTACCAAGGCAGTATGTTGACCTGCTCGAATCTTACCTGACTAATAGGGTATTTCGAGTTAAACAGAAAGAGGAGTACTCTTCGCTTAGGGATATCAAGTCGGGGGTACCACAGGGGAGTATATTGGGCCCGATATTATACTTGCTATACACGTGTGATATTCCTGAATCGGAAGGAGTGACAACAGCTACATTAGCTGATGATACAGCAGTTATCGCAATTGGACGAAATGAAAATGATTCTACACAAAAATTGCAAAGGGCCAGTGATGAGATCTCAAATTGGACTAGAAAGTGGAATATAAAACTTAACGAGGTGAAATCAGTACATGTAAATTTCACTAATAGGAAAATTGACAATTCATTTTCGGTTCAAATAAATGGCGTCTTGATTCCGTCCGCAAACACGGCGAAGTATTTGGGAATGACGTTGGACGCGAAGCTCAGATGGAAGGAGCACATAAAGAAAAAGAGATCTCAACTAGAGGAGGAATACAGAAAGTTTGAATGGCTTTTGGGGAGGCGTTCTAAATTGACAATATACAACAAAGTTTTGATATATAATCAAATATTTAAGACTGTCTGGGCTTATGGTATTCAGTTGTGGGGCTGCGCTGCGAAGACTTATATCCAATCTATACAAAGACTTCAAAATAGGGTATTACGAGACATTGTAAACGCCCCTTGGTATGTCCGTAATGCCGATATACACAGGGATCTCACGATCCTAAGTGTCAAAGACGAAATTAAAAAGCAAGCAGCCAATCATAAAATGCGTTTATCCAATCATGTCAACATCGAGGCGGCTCGATTGGTTGACAATCAAAACTTTGTTAGGAGACTTAGACGTACGAGGCCTCTCGAGTTAGTTTAAAGTTTTTTATCTGGAACAATGAGTACTTAGTACACTATTGTGCCAGAGCAAAAGCTTGTAAATAATCAAAGTTAGAGCAAAATTAATGGTTAGTCGTTCCGACTAGTTTTATAGTTTATTTTGAGGAGGGTGTTTTTTAGTGGATTAAAGTTCCACACTACTGCTTTTCGTCTGGTAGTGTCTTTCGAGATTTTTCACCCTTCCTCTCGGTAAAAAAAAAAAAAAAAAAACAAAAAAAAAAATTTTCTTTCTATTCTCATTCTATATTATTGGTTTTTTTTGTTCTTATTTACTAATGCAATAGTGTAACTTGCCTCTATGTATATTATATGAGACGATTTCAATTATGTACATGTACGATTGAATGTATACAGTTGTATGAAATAATATTCTGTGTGTACAGGATGTCTGAAAAATTTTTACAGCTTAAAACTGCTACATGGATTAAGAAATCAACACTGTTAACTGGTCAGAGACGTTTATTAGAGTAGTAATTACAATATTCAAAAAAAAATTACAACAAATGCTCAAAATTAGCTCCATTTGTAGTACTAAATGCACGGAGGGACTTCGGAAAATTGTTGACAATGGTCGCGCACTGTTTAATGGTAATTTCATCATATAGTTCGATCATATAATGACAGGACTATCGCTACGAAGACTTCCAACCCCTGGTAACGTTTCATAGCATCATAGACAGTCATTTCACCCAGTCGTCCTTACAATCTCAGCTGTCTTCATACCTGACCTGTGTATCGTAATTGTTATCGCAATTCATTTCTAGGCTTCCAAAAAATAAAGACACAATTAACAGATACTACTTGGGGTAATATTGAACGACGAATTCAAATAATGAAACCGAATTGAAAAAAACCAGAATTATAACGAAAAAAATTAACATTTCCAAAAGTACGCGAATTTTTCAGACAGCCTGTATAGGCAAATACGAAGTCATTCTATTTTGTATATAAAAGTAATAATTAATAATTGTATTTCTGATGATTCATATCATTCAAAAAATATTTAGAGAATTTGTGCAATAAATAAGAATGAAAGAGTAAAAAAATGTACGAATAATTTTAATCCTATGAATATTTTTCGTTATATGCTCCACAGGGACTTAGGAATTCCTTTGGTTGTGGATGAAATTAGGAGTTGTGCTACAAAGCATAGGGCTCGTCTAGAACAGCATGTAAATATGGAAGCAGGTCGGCTGCTAGAAAATGGCGTTATGACAGAAAGACTTAAACGAACAAGACCATTCGATTTAACACGAAATACCAATTTCCTTATGGAAGGTATTTAATTCCTGCACTCTCAGAATTTAGGTGATTTTTTAAGGTAGGAGTCACGCTCCCCTACTGTCGGAGGAAAAAGGCAGATATAGCCGTCCTTCTTCGTCTTTCGAGATTTTTTCTACTAGGTGAAAAAAAAAAATGGTGCGAATAGAAAATGAGTAGATCAATGCTTAATGTTTTGCGTAACCGACTTTCTTTCAATGCACATTTTTATATTGTTAGGAATAAAATATTATGTTTGTATATAGATTTTTATTTAGAGTTTTTTTAAGTTTTCAATGGCGCCCCAGTTTTTTATTGCCCACTGCGAATATGCATATATGAGAGGTCCATCCGTGATTGTATATAAATTAAGCTTAAACCTAAGCAATTACGAACATATTAATGAAACATAGTTCATTTAAAAAACAAACTTTTAGTTTTCCTTTGGACTTTCGATTGTTAACTAAGAATGTACAGGATTACATAATCTAGTAAGCAAGGATAATATAAAATTTTATCTCCGAAGAACTTTTCGTACCATTTATAATTTGCGATGCCTTATAGCGAAAAATGTCCAAACGGTAACTTTTTTTAAATTTTTTTTTTGATTTTACGTAAGACACACGACAAATGAGTGAATATTTTTGACATCGCTTTTAGCTTAAAATGCTTTTAGAAGAGATTTTTCTTTTAAAATAATGTTCCTTTTAAAATGACTTTTTAAATTTTAATAAAAATTTAACAGAAACGCAACACTTTCCACAAAGAAACAGATAATTTGTAACAGAAAGTTACAAATTATCACGGCTCGCACTATGAGATATAAACAACCATAGTAAAAGAAAAAGAGGAAACTCAAAAATCAAAGCAGATATTACACCCATATATTTTCACGGCAACAAAATAAGACTTCGCCGAAGCCTACTGAAGAGTTGAGGAACGAAATGTTTAACAGCCCAAAGTAAACACCCACCTTTTTAAGTGTTAAACCATCTTTTAAAGTCTTTTTAAAAATTAAGTTAATGTGGGCATTTCAAGTGAACATAACAACTAGAATATCTTAACCGATAAAACGAAAGGAATACAATTTCCATCTATTTCAATCTAAGAGAAACTACTTCTCTCAAGCACTGATCAAGCAATTACGAGGTAGAATTTTTATTTTTACATTATGTTTTCTAATATATTCAAATAACTTTATATTATCTGGTCAACTCTTCTCAATTAAATTTTAAAACAGCTTTGTGCAAAAAGTTGCCACAATTGTTAATTATTGTAAACACATCAAGAGATGTGGTGCTATATTATTCAAACAGATTTTTTGAATTTTGGTTCAAATTTTAGTTTAAGTGTGTATACACAATACAAAATACACGTCATATACTCGTACATGCACTCGTATGTATATTATCATCCTACCCATAATGTAAAGAATGAATGACAAAAAACGAATGATGCATTAAAAAATGCACATTTGTAGCATTCGTTATTGTTACTAAAATAATATGGTAAAATCATTTTTCGTAGCATCCCCATGAATACCGCTACCTATGCTAAATTCGGCTTATAAGAGCAATATGCTTCCTTTTCCTCATCTCATTAATTAGTGGAACAGTATAGTGTAAAGTACAGTACTTCTAATATAATATAATTAATCTTATATAACTTATTTTAAGATATATAAATTTGTAATATAAAATTTATAATTAAACTAATAATTGAATTTAAATAAAATTATTTAACATTAATAAAAGTGATATTAACAAAATCACTTGGTGGTATAATTACCCACTTATAACCACCACATTAGTAAACCCGAAATTTAGAACATAAACATTTTGTTTTTAAAATTTAAAATTCTAATAATACTTATATAAGTAGTGTCAATAATAAGAAGCTGTATATTTTAAAATACAGATACAATAATATAAAAGACTCAATAACATATAATGCTTTATACGAAATTCGAAGCAAAAGTTAAAACGTTAATTCACATATTAAAACAAATTTTTGCTTAAAAATATACTTATATCAAAAGCAAAAAATTTCAACATTAAAAATTCTACTATGCGTAAAATGTGGTAAAATCATCGTATTAACCGGCTAAAAAACAGCACAAATTTCGGTATACACAATTATATGCAAATGAACATGCTTTTCAACATTATTACATTCAAACATATTTGTAGCATCCACATTGAATCAATAAAACATTTGCGCTTGATCATCCATATAACATTCACATTTGGTCATACATAAAATATTCCAACTGGGTCATCCACTTCTCAACATTCACACTAGTTCATCCATACATGCTGACACATTGGCTACACACAACTAAATTCGAACAACACTCTCATTTGGAGATTCATACAGCATTTGTATTTCCATAATAAACACAAAACTATAACCACACACCAGTATTTTGCCCAAGAGCATTCAACTAGTTTTCAACATATTATTCAATCACACTCCATATTAGACATACCAAACACAATTTTCAACTTTAATTCTACCCACCAATCAAAAGATAAGTAATACTACTTTTATTTTCATTACAAATGAAGATTATTTTTTAAAATGAATTATCGTTAAAAAACATAAATTTTTCCAAATCTCGTTTTTGGAAAAACACATAAATTGAATTTTTTTGGAAAAATAAAATGGTTCAAAGTTTAATGTTTTTATATAAATTTAAAATTTTTCTACAAAAACAATTTTTTTTATTCAATTTACATTTTCTACTATTTACATTTTGTTATAACATTATTGAATAGTGTTATTAAAAAATCGAAAAAATTAAATTATCTTTTAATCATAATTTTAAATAAAGATTAATTTACGAGCATACATACATATTTAAATTTCGCAATAATTACAGTATTATATAATATTAACTCATATGTATAATATACACCCATTTTTATAAGTTGACACGCATTTTTATAAGTTTATAAAAGTTGACATTAGCATTATACGTATACAAATTTATAAAATAATTTAATTTCTATACACATGCATATATATAAAAAAAAGTTGTACATATTGTGATTACAATAAATAAGAATTTTATAAATTTTGATTTGAAATTAAATTTATTTTTAAACAATCTTAAATCTTGTGCCTATATAATGCCATATACGAGTATATCTAACAGACCATCAAGCTCAGAGAGCAAATCAAAAATAAATTCCAAATTTATATGGAGTTTAAATGGGAGGTGTGTCGGAATTTATTTGTGCGAAGGAAATTGATCAATATTTTTAGCTCTACTGATTCTACATATTTTTTGAAATTTAAAACTTAAATTTCAAAAAAATCGGTCGGTAAATTCCTTCTGAAAAATGCATTTAACAAAAAAAATTGGAATTATTAGCGCAGACAGACCTTTCTTGCCTTTCAAATGGAAGGATACTGAATTACAGAGTAAAATTTTTGAATAAAAAATAGAATTTTGAAAGTATATTGAAAAAAAAAAAATTATTATATTCTAGATGGCTTTTAAAACTATATTAAATAATCAGAGCCACAAAGAATACTCAAAAATTTTTTCCGATTCAAAATTTCGGAAAATAATTTCTACTTGGAGGCCTGATAGATATATATGGTATTAGCCTTATAAATAGATCTTTATAAATAATTATGAATTTCAAATTTAAAGTAAAATTTTCAAAATTTTTTAAAATATTTGTATTTGAATTACTAATCAATACATTTTGATAATTTATTTTATTATTAAGGTAGATAAGACAATTAGCGGAAAATTCTTTTAATGACGAAAAAAAATAAAGTTTATGGCTTAGACGATTTCCTCAAGTAGCGCTTTTTTCGATAGTTGAAAAGTCCCTTGAGGAGTCTGCTAGTATTGCGGATAAAATATTATCTGAACTCGAAAGCAGACTCTAGAAGGGAGACGATGATCGAAAGGCTTGTCATTTCTCGTTCAAGGTTCAATAATTATCGCGACTACTCAGAGCGAAGTACTCGTAAACTCGAAGTAGTCGCGAGGTTGATCGATCTCGTCAGGGTTCTCGATCGGAAACTCGCAGTTCGGCGAATTCTCGTGTCTTGCGCTATACTCGTTCTCATTCACTAATTCTACGGCTGCTCATAAATTATACGGTTTCTAATTCCACTGGAGAATGTTGGTACCATAAGAGATGTCGGACTATGGCCTTGAAATGTCATTGTAATACAACTAATTCTACAATTCAGGTGTCCGTAAATCAAAATGCCAAACGATTATTGCGGCAAACGTTGGTGGCAAATTTAATAGCCGCCTTTTTATTAAAGACACAACGATTTAGTATTTCTTGTCGATACGAGAGCGGACCCTGTAAATGCAATTTTAAAAATTTAAATTCCGAATTTGATTTAATTGCTGCTAATCGCAAATATTACAACTTTTGGCACAAAGATGCTTTCACTTAACCTTGGTGTAAGAAGAAATTTCATTCATCAGTTTATATTGGCTGATATTAATCGTTCAATCTTAGGAACGGATTTTCTAAACAGATTTGGTCAACTGGTCGACATTAGGAATAAAAGGATAATCGATGCTATAACAGGAATTTTTGTTAGATGCTTTGACTTAACCATGGTGTAAGAAGAAATTTCATTCATCAGTTTATATTGGCTGATATTAATCGTTCAATTTTAGGAACGGATTTTCTAAACAGATTTGGTCAACTGGTCGATATTAAGAATAAAAGGATAATCGATCCTATATCAGGAATTTTTGTTAACACTTTGACAGTTGTCACTTATACTCCTACTCCTAAGCAACTTTAAAATGAAAATTATTTCGCGAATACTTTCAGATTATCATTAATTAACGCAACAGTTAAACATAATGTAATACACCACATAACCAATAAGGAACCTTTTTTGCGCCCTAAGTGTCTGGATTCTGTTTAGCATATAGTTAAGTAGGAATCATATATGGTTGGGTTACGTATTTGAAAAGCTTCGTCATCTCCCGTGTTTTCGCCATTACATTGCATAAAATACATCTAAAACAACTCTTTGATCGATTGAAGGAATACGGTCACTTAAACCATCTTACTAAGAATTACAAGGGCGCTAAGAACTTCTTCCAGCCTGAGGAACCAAACTCTATTTTTCGACGCCTTGCCGAACGCCGCAACGTTGATCAATCCGCTGCCTCACAGTCCATTCAGTATTAGTACTACTATTAGTACTAAATTACGCATCGGCTCTAACTTTGGGTGCGGTTCTGCAACAATTTAATGGAAACGTCTGCCAATCTTTTTCATTTTTCTCTACGAAGCTTAGCGACGCTGAACGAAAATACCGTTTTCATGGACCATAGACCCCTGGTTCCTGCAATTACTTCTAAAACTGAACGCAGTCCGAGACAAACCCGTCAATTAAATTATATTTCATAGTTTTGTAGTAATATATGCCATATTTCTGGCAAAAAAAAAAATGTGACTGCAATGGAAATCATTGTCAAAAACTGCTGCTGATAATGTTTTTTCCAAGCAAACAATAATTCTTCTTTTGAACTTAATTGTGTATTGCGAGACTTCAACCTCTGTAAATAAACCTTATGTAACAGAATCTCTTCGTAATTTTTATTCCATTTTTTTTCCATTTTTACTCCGTTACATAATGTACCACATCCTGGTATACGTGCAGGCAGGGCGGACGGTTCATATACAGCTAGTCACAAAAGTATTGACTCACCTCTAATTATTTTAAAAAAGTGTAGTTTTTGACTCCTGTATATTGAGAAAAAATTTAAATAAGCCAAAGTAGAACAATTTGTATATTATTCTTCAAATTTTTTTTAGAATTTAAAAAAAAAAAAAAACAAAAACAAAAATAGCAACAAAAACAAAATTCATACTCCAAATTTTTACGCACAAAAGTATTGACTCAGTCAATATGAAATCAAATAAAAAAGTTAATTTATCTTATATTAATATTTGGTTGGGTATCCTTTTGATTTAATAACACTCTGAAGTCTATTGGGCATTGAATGGACCAGATTGGATGTCACGGAAGTGCTAATTTTGGACCATTCTTCTTTTAAGTGGGATTTCAGCTCTTCTTTACTTATAATGTCATGTTTCAGCAAAGAACACTTTAAGTGGGCCCATAAATGCTCTATGGGGTTCATGTCTGGTGATTGTGGAGGTGTTTCAAGCTTTTTTGGAACATTATATAGGATCCATTCCTTCACTACGAAAGCACAATGTTTAGGGTCATTGTCTTGTTGAAACATATAATCATTAGAAAGCCCTAATTTTTCTGCACTGCTTCTTAAATTTTGTTTTAAAATGTTAAGGTAAACGAATTTATCCATTGTAGAATCTATAAAATGCAGGTTACCAACGCCATTCGCCGACATGCAACCCCATACCATTATTGATCCTCCACCGTGTTTTACTGTCGGTAACAAATTTTGTTTATCAAATTCTTGACCAGGTTTTCGCCAGACATGTTTCTTGGATGATCCAAAAATTTCAAACTTACATTCGTCGCTGAATATAACTTTGTCCCAAAAATCAAGATTTTTTGTTAAATGAGCTTTAGCAAAGGTTAAACGTTTTTTCTGTTAACTTCATTGATCCAAGGTTTTTTTCTTGGTGCACGACCATTTCTACCATCTAATACTCCTACGCACAGTTTCAACACTTACGTTAGTTTTTGTCGCTTTCCGGATCTCTTTACAAATGGTTACACCACTAGCCATTGGATTTTCTTTGACCCATCTTATTATTTGTCTTTCATCATTAGGGGTCAAAACTTCAGGCCTACCAGTACGGGGTTTATTTTCTAAAAGATTTTGGGTTGTGTATTTTTTTATTATATGTTTAATGGTGCTTTGTGGTATATTTAACTGTTGCCCAATTTTTCTTTGAGAATACCCCTTCTCATGAAGAAAAATAACGGTTTTTCTTTCTTCCAATGTTCTTTCTCGAACTTTACCCATTTTTTAAATTTTAATTGCCGCAAAACACTAAACTTGAATATTGGAATATGAGAGGGCAGCTAAGAATTATTATAGCACTCATTACAAATGAATAAGCCGCTAACAAATGGGAATTCCCCAATTTTTCAAGAATATTTTTATAATGAGTCTGAATTGATGGAGTATGAATTTTGTTTTTGTTGCTATTTTTGTTTTTGTTTTTTTTTTTTTTAAATTCTAAAAAAAATTTGAAGAATAATATACAAATTGTTTTAATTTGGCTTATTTAAATTTTTTCTTAATATACAGGAGTCAAAAACAACACTTTTTTAAAATAATTAGAGGTGAGTCAATACTTTTGTGACTAGCTGTATGCAAAGTATGCATTTGTAGCGGGCGACAAAAAGCAGGGGCGCCATTAAAAACATTAAAAAACCATAAATTTAAAAAAAAAAATTTTTAATACAAATTTAATTCAATTTACAGCGAAATTAACTTGATAAAATGTACCTACATACAAACATAATATTTTATTCCCCCCAATAATATAAAAAATCTGATGTGGTCAGCACATAACCGACCGCATTGTGTATTGTCTAGTTAAATGAAAGTGTTACAGAATATTATAAAAATGTCTGTTAAATACTTCTTTCCAATTTTTAGGACATTAGTAAGCTTATAGTTAATATACTTAGAAAAGTGTAAATTTGGCTCTTAGTAGAGTTTCGCTTTGTGCTACCCGAATTACCGGAAATGCTAGCTAGTTAGTTTCGGTAACAACCAAAACTCAAATATCAAATTTCAAGAAATTCCATCAATTTGTTCTGTGGATATGGTGAAAAATATAAAATCGGCCCGCAAATCAGTTCTCGAGCCCTGATCTTTCCAAAAAAATTATATGTTCATTGCTTTAATATGAGGAATTCATATATTAAATTTCAATGAAATCGGTTGATTATTTCTCTTTATATACACAAAAGTGTATGTTTGGCCCGTAGTAAACGTCTAGTTGCCGATGCCTGATCTTTCCAAAAAATTTATATGTTCATTGTTTTAATACGGGGAATTCATATATTAAATTTCAATGAAATCGGTTGATTATTTCTCTTTATATACACAAAAATGTATATTTGGCCCGTAGTAAACGCCCAGTTGCAGATGCCTGATTTCTTCCAAAAGTTAGGAATTTTTGCGTATGATAGAGCAAAGCTTATATATGAAATTTCAAGTAAATCGGTTGAATACTTTCTTCAAAATGATGAAAAATGTAAAATCGGCCCGCAAATCCGTTTTCGAGCCCTGATCGGTTCAGCCGAACTTGAGATACACGCGTGCACACACAGACCGACAGACCGACAGACCGACAGACCGACAGACCGACAGGTTGCTAAAAATAGTTTATTTACACTTCCCTACTATGGAGAAGTACGTTCCCACCGAAAACTCGATATGCAAAATTTGTTGCCATCACATAACCTACCTATTGTTTACACAATACGGTCGGTAAAAATGTGCATGAAAAAAAACGGTCAGCTACGCAAAACACTAAGTATTGATCTTCATATATTTTCCTTTCGCATCATATAATGAAATGTTCGTAGAATGAAATTTATTGATACATTTTCTTACTCTACACTACTCCTTTATTTTCATTTATTGTACGAATACACAAAATATTTTTTTCAATGACATGAATCATCAGAATTGCAATTATTAATTTCTCCTTTTACATACATACTAGAATAAATTCGTATATTATGCCTATAAACAGAAAATATACAGCTGTACATATTCAATCCTACATATACATAAGTGAAATCGTCTCATATAATATACATAGAAGCAAGATAGGCAAAAAATAAAAATATTCAAAAACATACATGCACACATAATTTATATTGTTTAATATGAATAAGATCAACACTCATGCGTACACATATAATTATCTCATAAAGCAAGATTTTTATTTTGCTGAGATTGTTCCCTATCAACACTCGCTCGTACACATATAATTATATCACAAAGCAAAATTTTTATTATGTTTAATGATCGCCCTAGCTACACTCGTTCGTACACATTATATTTAAATTGTTTCATATATGCAAAATTTTATTTATGCTTAGTTGTCGCCCACTCACCAAACAAACAAACACATTATTATAATGTATTATTTTTTCTGTATACTATTGCATTAGTAAACAAAAAGAACAAAAAAAAAAAAAAAAAAAATTAAGAATGAGAATAGAAAGAAATTAGAAAAAGAGAATGGGAGTAATATTCTTAAATAATGGAATACATATCTTGATATTGAGATTGTGTATACCAATATATTGTTTTTGTTTAACAACAAAAAATTTTGAATGAATTTCAAAATTACATGATCGTTATGAATTTCTACTACTACGTTTTGCTTTCGTTTTTGAAAAAACTGTTATCAATCACAGAATTAAATATTAATTGGTAATATCTACTACTTATATTGAATTGAAAAAATGTTTTTTAATAATCAAGCGAATGTTAAGAATTTTTATGTTGAATTGATGTAGTGTAAGTCATCCAAAAAATAAGAGTAAAATGAAATGGCGCATAATTTGTTTCACACATTTATCTCCAAAATTAAAACAGTTAAGCAGAATGACATTCTGAAATTTCAAAACCACAAGCCTATAAATACCAGTAAATGCATTCATCTTAATAAAATCTAAAAAATATAATGAACAGTATAAAAGCTTGTACCAATGTTCATAAAAAGTTTAGTTTTTAGGTCACAAATTTTAGAACGAAACTTTGATTTTCTTTAAATTTTTGAATGCAAGTCGAAACTTTTTTTATATGCTGCTTCATTTCTCAGGCGATTTGTGAAATAAAAAGTCATATTTTATTCGTAATTTTAAAATTACGAATAAAATTTCGCTATGCATTTAAGTATATAACTAAATAAATTTTTTAACTTAATGGAAATTTTTTAATTATTTTTTCTGCCTTTAACTCGTTCCTTTGATTACGTCATCCATCTGTTCTGCAGTTGCATGAAGAAATTTCCATTAAGTTAAATTATTAGCGTAATAAGCACATTCTTATTAATTTCGCAACTATGATGTTGTATTAGTAAAATTCATAATTTAAATAAATTTTTACTTTTTTTCATATTCAAATAAGCTTTGAAAAAGTGATATAATTTTCATAAAATCTTTTACAATAAGTTTCACTTATGTACGTCGAAAAGTAAATTTTTTGGTTGTTAAAATCAAAAAATCAAGTTTAAATGATTGACATAAATCTGATCATAACTTCATAAAAAAACATACAGTTAAATAAATTACCTTGTTTTTGAATTTATCAAACAAAAAATTGAAAGTTTAGTTCCAGACTTTAATTCTATAATTCAGCATAATAAGGTTACAAGAAAATGCTTTATGATGCACTATGTGTAATGCCTATTCAATTTTGTTCACAGTAATAAAATAGGTGAAACGGTTGAAGGGGGGGCGCACTTTTTAGGAGCCGTTTAGGGCGACGAATACATCAGGCCGCGCCTGCGTGCAGGTCGAAATATGCATTACTTGCGCCACAATATAAATGCAGACGTGAATTCGTGGACTAAAACCTGTATCGCTTCTCAACAATCTAAAGTGCACAAATATACAAAACCCTCCCACGATATTTTCAACGTTCCATATGGGCGCTTCGAACACATTCACATCGATCAAGGAGCTAAATTAGAATCGAAACTTTTCGCCGAATTAACCAAACTTTAGGGAATTCACAGAATCCGCACAACCGCTTACCACCCACAATCGAATGTTTTCCTGGAACGTTTCCACCTACATCTGAAATCTTTAAATTTTTCTTTTTTTGGCCAAGAATTTTTCGATTTTCTAAACTGGGTGATTCATCTTAAATTTGAGAAAAAAATATTGTTCATGTTAATTTTTACAAATTAACATTAAGTTAAAGTTTTGATTTCGGAACATAGATCTGAATTTGATTTTTGGATTTAACACTTCAAAATTATTTAAAGTAATTAAAAAAAATTAATCATCACCAATGGCAGTAAAATTTTGCGGAGTCTCAAAATCAGTATATTCAACTGTCAAATGTTTATTTATTTTTATCATTTATTTAGAGTAACTCAAACTCAAACAAAAAAATTCAAAATTTGAAAATTGAATACAGCTGCTTTTTAAAATTTAATCCTAAATTTTGGACAAAAAATGTTCAAAAGTTAACAACTTGGTAATAATAGTAAGGATCATAGCAATTACAACGACAATAATAACTGTTATAATAGTGTTAATGAAAATAATAATGAAAATAATAATAACAATAACCGTAATGATGATATCAAGTTAAAAGAAAAAGATAATTTAAGTAACAAAGATATAGATAATAATAATCAAAATATAAATATTAATTCTGAAAATAAATATGCGAACTGGATTAAAAGTGACACATTAAACCCTACAACAGAGCCTAAAGATAAAAAATCTTCAGAGAGTGAACATTGATCTGCAAGTCTGATGAAAGTAAACATCAGTTTTATTGACCCATTGAGTCCGCCGATTGTCAAACTAACTAAAAATACACATAATAACGGAGATGTAACGTATGTGCTTTCTAGATTGCGAGATCATGGAATATATGGTAACGTAAGGTTGCATTTATCATATTTTTATGATTAAGATGACATTTGCCACGATGTGATTTACACAATCTACCTAACTTCACAGCGGTATATAATTGCAGAGAAGTAAATAGGAAAGGTGGTACTGGAATTTTTGTGAAAAATACCATTCCTTTTAATGTAATTTGTAAAGAAAAATATAATTATATGGTTCTTGAAATTCAAAATGTTAAACCGAAAATAAAAATCGGTACATTTCCAGCAGAAAACAGTAATTTATTTATAGAATATTTAGAAAATAAACTAACAAATAATTCAAATAATTTATTCTTTACTGATAGCAACTGCATTTCATCTGAAAATAATAACATATTAGTGAGATATAAAGATATGACAGATAATGCAGGATATTACATAGTAAACAAAATTAAAAGTACAAGAGTAACACAACAAACAAAGAGCTTAATTGATCAAATAATTACAAATATTAATAGTAATTTCAATATTAGTTACAAAATAGAAGATAATAATTTATCAGATCTTCAGCTAGCCAAAGTTGCTATTAAATGTGAGATGCCTAAAAAATTGCTTATGAAAACGCGGGTAATGCTTAGAACATATTATAATGGACTACGGCAGATTGTAAAAGAGAAAATAGGTGGGACAACGGTAACGGAAATTAATGTTTTAATAAAAATTATTCAAGAAGCAAAAGAAATGTGTACAAAAACTTTCCATTTTAGAGCTAGAAATCACAGTTGGATAACACCGCTCATACTGAAAAAATTGAAATTTAGAAAATCATTATATGATGAGCATAAAAGAACACCGAACAACTGTGAAAAAAGAATAAGATATGTTGAAGCTAAAAAGAATATAGGAAAGTTAATAAAGGAAGCTAAAAATAAACATATAACTTTAGGGATTGAAAAAACAGAAAGCTACTATAAGAAACCATGGAAAATCTTGAATGCTACAATAAGTAATAGGAATGGTGAAGTGTCTGACAAACAACATTTGTAATGAAAAAAAATGGGGAAAGAACAAACATGAATTACGAGACAGCACAAACCATGAACAAGTTTTTCAATGAGATAGGGGGAAAAAGTGTGGAATGGATCCGAAAGTCCTCAGTGGAAGATGATAATATCTATAAGCTACACAATAACAAAACAATATTCCTTGCACCGGTTACAGAAAAAGAAACTCTGGTAGGTATTATAAAACACCCCTTAAAAATTTAATAAACAATGTTTAATGGGCGGCGAATTTCCGGAGGAATTAAAAAAGGTTTTAATTATTGGTTTTAATTAATAAATCTGGCTTAAAAGAGGAATGCGGGAATTATAGGTTAATTTCAATTTTAAACTCAATATCAAAAATATATGAAAAAGCATAGAGCGTATGAATTACAAATTTCATAAAGCAAACAATAGGTTTTGATAAGAATCAATATGGTTTTTTTGAAAATAGTGGTACAGAATCGGCTGTTACAGCTACGTTAGAACAAATATATAATGCATTGGACGAGGGACACTATGTCGGAGACGTATTCGTCGACTTAACAAAGACTTTTGATGTAGTTTGATGTAGTTAATTATCGGAGCATCTGACCATTGGTGCAGTGGTTATGGCACCGGTCCTTTAACCGAAGGGTCTCGGGTTCAAACCCCGGTCAGGTCACTATAAAAATTATATTCAATATTATTATAACTTAATATACAATACTAATAAAAATATTATACAAGTAATTTTCAAATATTCCTAATATTCGATATTAAAAAAAAAAAAAAAAAAACTAAGAAAAATAAATAGTAAAATATTAATAACCTCAAATAATTAATATATAAATAAAAAAACTACGGCAGGCTAGTCACCTACCTAGTTAAACCCTATGACGCTTTGAAACTAGTGCATGAGAAATCATGCACTAGCCCTATGCTCCTTCTAGGAGTGAACAAAGGAAAAAAAAAAAAAAAAAAAAATTATCGGAGCTATTTGATTAACTACAAAGCTATTTGAGAAATAGAACCCAACGTGCTAACATTCAAGAAGTAGTTAGTGATGAAGTAACTATAATAACATGTGCTCTATATTAGGTCCCCTTTTGCACCTGCTATATATCATGAATATACCAAAAAACAAGTTTATATCAAACAATAAAATTTATGCGGATGACACAAATTTGATTGCAAAATTAATCAGGGCATAATTAGCGCAATTAACGTTAAAGATAATACAATTCAAAATGTAGATAAAGTTAAGTTCTTAGGAATAATAATTGACGAAAATCTTAGATGGGATTAGCACATAAAAAAATTGAAGCAAATGATCATCCCTATGAGCATGGCTATTAAAAGATCCGGCAGCATTCCAACACATGCAGCTAAACTTGTTTATAATGGCTATATTCTATCAAAAATCAGATAGAACATATGCTCTAACCTAAATGAAAATAGAAATATAAGTCAGGGCTCTAAATTTCATGTAAAGCAAATAGATATATTAGAGCTAGGACAACGAAAAAACAAAATAACTAAAAATGTAGTGCAATAAAACTATTTAACAGTATTGCTACAAGCATTAAAATTAGTGAAAATTTGGATATTTTTAAAAGTAAGCTTAAAAACGTAAAAATTTTTTGAAATTAGAATTGTACTAAATATTATTTGGAAAAAAAAGAAATAAAATCTTAGTTTTAAATTATTTTTAGTTTTAAAAAAATAGTAAATGTTAATTGTAATTAATTAATTTCTTATACATTTCTTTATTTATATACATTTCTTCAATTATTTCTTATAACACTCCTTGCGAATTTCATACATTTTGCAAAATATTTTTGATTTAATTTCCGAACTTGGTAACAAAGCTTTCAGATGTATACTTAGCTCATTATTTTTATTTCAGACCAGATTGAAACGTGATTATAAAACTTTTACGGACAGAAATGTAGTAAACTTTTTACCCGTAATTGACTTTGAATTTTGATCATCCGTAAAAGTCAAAACAAAAAAAAATTTTTTTTTAGATTTAAAATAATTTTATACTACGTATTAAAAATTAACAAAAAAAATATTTTTTATATTATTTTTAAGGTAATGATAGTCACTCAATACATCAAATTTATTTACTTAATTACTACGTCAGACTGTCTGCACGTAAAAAAAAATTTTGACCCTTAATTGACTTTTTTTAAACGTTTAAGAATTTAAACTTTGACTGAAAGTAAAAATGCAGTAGAGTATTCGTACTCAGACAACTCAGATTTTGTAAAATTTGACGTTTAAGAATTTATCATATAGCAGCCTAAAAAAACTTTAAAAATATAGTGGTATATTTTCATGTTTATATGTACTACAATCAGATAATTTAAATTAAATTTCAGATTAAGTAAATGTCGAAATTGTTAGTTGCAAAATATTGAATGTTCTCGATTCAAAAATCTAGAAACTTCTCGATTTGAAAATAATCTGATGTGATCAGCACATAACCGACCGCAACAGATCTATTACAGAAGATTATGAAAATGTGTTCTAAACGTTTCTTTTCAATTTACAGAAACGTATTCCATTTGAATTCCTGAAAATGCTCACCAGTTAATTTCGGTAACAAACATAACTTATAATAAATTTCAAGAAATTCCATCAATTAGTTGTGTAAATATGCAAAAAATGTAAAATCGTCCCTTAATTCAGTTTTCGAACCAGAGCGCAGGATCAGAATTCTTCCAAAAAAATTTATAGTTTCATTGTTTTAAAACCCCGAATTTAAATATTAAATTTTAAGCAAATTGATTGATTATTTTTCCACATACTTATGCGCAAAAATACAAAATCGGCCCGAAAAATGTCCCGTTCACGAGACCTGATATGTCCCAAAAGTTGATCAATTCGTGATATAGCCAAAATCAGATCATATATAAAATGTCATCAGAATCGGTTCAGTCAAACTTGAGATACATGCGTGCCACACAGACCAACATATCTCTAAGAATAGTTTATTTGCGCTTCCTTTTCATAGACAAATGCGTTCCCACCGAAAACTCGACATTCGAAATTTGATTCCATCACAAAACCTAACTTATTTTATGCAATGCGGTCGGAAAAATACGAAAAAACTATTGTTGCACTTATTAGTTGCACTCAACATATAACACATATTATTATGAACTTACACCTGAAATGAAAATATAAAGTGTGCGTAAAAACTTTAGCAACCACAGTAATTCTTCGATATTTAGCAATTAACAACTCAATCTAATCTTTAATTTTAAGGGTGCCTGTAAACACAATCTATAAATAATCTTATAAATTTTAGGGTACTTAGTTTACATTTTCATAATCCAACTTTATATAAAAAAATTTTTGGAAAAAAGAAAAATTAAAGTGTTTCTCAATATATAACCACGTTTCGCCCAACACGGAGTACATTAAACAAAACAACAAATACAACATATTATCGAATACTTATTGAATAATTGTTTATTTAAATATTTGTGTTTAAAAAAAAAGACTGAAAGTGCAAAATAGTGGTAGAAAATTTCGGTTAAGATAAAAAAAAGTCCAACTTAAATTTCAAAATTAATAATTTTGATATTAAATAAACGTGCAAATTTAAAATTTTTATACAGAACCAAATAAGGTAAGTTTCTCTAATACTGACAACATATAAAAGTTATTTTAATTACCCTTATTATGATCGGCGTAGCGAATGGCTAGGCGAGTCAAATAGACTAGGCGAATCCAATGACATTTTAAATTATGATCGGCGAATGTTTTTCTTCGCCAGATCCGAAATGATAACACTACACATACGTATAATTTTTTTTGTTATTTTGCAATTTAATTTTCCTATCCCTTTAGCAATATCGGGGTTGTTCTCCATTAATTGAATTAAATGCCGGAGTTTTTTTTTGGTTCATTTTTTTAACGCTTAAATTAATATTAAAAAATCAATATTTTGTACAATAATTTGTAGAATTTTATGAATTTACTTTGTAGATTGTAGATTCTAAGGGAACCGAGTGGGACAGGAGCATCCCCCCCAAGCCACCGCAGCCATTTTTGACTTATTGTAGCCACCCCACTCTCCCGTCTATAATATCCCCGTCCCAATCACAAAGCCGAATATATCCCTAAGGGAGTTGGACAACAGTTCCCGAACACTTAGGGACCCATGTCCAAGACAATTGCGGCGCCGAACAGCCAGTGCCGGACAGTCGCAGAAAATGTGCACGGCGGTCTCATCGTCACCCCCACAAAATCTGCACAGGGGGGAGCCCGACTTTCCCAGCCTATGCAGGCGGTACTTCACCGGGCAGTGCCCCGTGAAGAAATTCGCAATACTGCGAACCCGGCTCCTGCTCATCTCCAGCAACTCTGCGGCGAATCCGCCGGAGCACGCCGGAAGAAACACCTTCGCATGACTGGCCCCCACGGCGGAAGAAGGCAGACCGCAGAAAGGCAGCGGCTGCACAAAGGCAGTCCCAGATCCCCTCCGCACCAACTCATCGGCAACTTCGTTGCCCGCATGACCACTATGGCCCGGCACCCAAATGAGCATCACTCTGTTCTCCGATGCCAATTCCATAAGTGCAGCAAGGCAGCTCCAGACCAAATTTATACCCCTGTGATGATTGTTTAAAATAAAATTGATACCCCCTTTCCAAATTGATTCTCAGACAGATCTCTATTGCATGTATTTCGGCCTGGAACACTGTGCAATACGGAATTTACTTTACAGATAAGTTTAGATTTTTCCATTATATCACTATAATATTAATTAAAAAAAACATTATGTATTATGTTGATTGATACTTATGTATTACTCGTATATATGTATGTTAATATTGATTTTTGTTTCATTCGCCAAGCTTGTCACACAGAATTTTTATTCGATAGATCTAACAATTTTATTTGCTACGCCAATCAAAGCAAGGGCCTTAATTATTAAGGAATTTTCTCTATACAACATACACTAGTGGCCAACTAAACGAGATGACGCAATTTTTAAAAATTAAAACAGCAAAATTTAGATTTAGTTTCTTTAATTCCAATACATTCAATTTTATTAGTTCTTTTTCAATTGTTTTGTTTTAAAAAAATTAAAAATTTAAATATATCACAAAAGTTTTATTATATCAAATTAAGGAAAACAACAAAAAGTTCTTATAACTCATGGGCATATAAATAAAACATGTTTAAAAAAATTAACAAAAATATTGAAATTCATAAAATTAAAAGCAAAAAAGTAGAAAAATACATTTTTTTTATAATAACTTAGTAATTAATTAGATAGCCCTTATTTTTTTTCCAGCTTCACATCTTCGCGTTAAGCTTTTTATAAGACTTTGACATCGGCTCCTTGCAATCGGCACCATGCTTCTTGTATTTGGAGACACAATTCATCCAAGTTATCAATCCTTTTCTCTCTCATGACATTTTTTACGTCGTCCCACAAATTTTCGATTGGACTTAGATCCATATTTTGGGCAAGTCAATTGAGAACTCTTATTGGAGAAATCGAAACGGGAAGTATGCTTCGGATCATTGTCGTGCATTAACTTCCATGTTAACGACAAATTATCATCCGCATAAACTTCCATTACATCTCTAAGGATGTCCCTGTATGTAAACTGGTCAATTATTCCCGTTATTTTTACTAGCGGGTATACCCCGTACCAAAACATTCCTGCCAAAACCACTACAGATCCTCCACCGTGCTTAACAGTCTTTAAAGTGAAAAGTGAGTACAATACTCATTTTTCCGACGACGAATGTAGCATTTAATGTCGCTACAGACTGTATTAAAATTACTTTCATCAGTCCATAATATAGTTTTTCATTATAAAAGTGCTTTTTCTTCATGCATTTTTGCAGTTTCAATTTGGAAATGCATCCTCTGAGTCCGGCGTCTAATAAACGTCTTTTAATATTTCCCCAAACACTTCTAAATTCAAATCATTTTTTATTTGTTGCTAAATCTTTGTAATCTAAATCTAAGTAAGAAAAGAATCTTTTTTACATAAACGTACCATAGCTCAATCTTCATTGACCGCTTTTTTTATCTAATCTTTCTAATTTTTCCAACAAACTGTTCTGTTTTTTGCATATCGCGAATAGCGAGTTATAGAAGACAACGATATCTTTCTACCAGGGTTGGAATTTGGCTGTTACTAGTACCTTTTTCAAACATACTCCAAATTAATCGCCTTTCATCTGGAGGTGAGTGTTTACCTCTTTCCATTTTCTCTTTTTTATGAATACTTTCATAATATTTAATTTTTTTTAATATAAAAGCTTTAAAATTAAAAAAACTTAATAATTTCTAACTTTTAGTTTCAAAAAATATTAAAATAATAACTATTTATTTAAATGTCCACAGTAAAGTTATAGTAGTACATTTAAGGCATTTATATTTTTAATTAAGTATAATTATTTTATATTTAAGGCGTCGGTATATCGAAAATAAAAACTCCCGTTATAAAAACTCCCGCTAACAAGAAATATATAATCAATGATTTTCAAATTCTAAGTGAGAAAGAGAGTATGTTTCAAAAGATTAATTTTATCCAGACTGTCTTTTTTAGCTAGCCACCAATATACATATTGTATATATATTTTTTTTATTTCTAGATTAATTCAAATTATCGCAATAATTTCTTTTATTCAGTTTCAAAAGTTAAAAAGTGGGTTACATTCCAATGTTTTTTCCGATTTTGTTTTATTGATTTTTATGTGAGGGCTAAAAATATATGTATTTACATTAAATGAAATATTTTTTTTCCTTATTTTATAAATTATTCGGTATAAGAGCGTTAAATAAATAAGAATTTTTAAACATTATTTCTGTCAGTTCCTAATAAACATTTAAAATTCGACACTGCTTTTGATACTGATAGTAATACGTCAAAAATCCGTATTTTTACAAATATTTCATTATTTTATTAATATCGAATTTGAATTTGCTTTCTAATGTCCGGATTCTGACACTAAGAATTCATTACAGTTTCAAAGTATTTTAGCTTTAAAAACTGGTGTCAGTAATAGTTTCTGAAAACAGTCAGTATTATGTACAAAGTTATGTCAGCATAGAGTTTTGATATTTAAATTAATTAATTAAAATCCTTTTTTTATACTCTAAAATTGTTTAAAATAAAATTTCTGTCGAACGAAAATCGATTATATTTATGAAAACTTTTATCTGACCACGACCTTTTTACCTTTTTAATATTGATATTCGTCGAATAAATTTGGTGTCAATATTGTATACAACACTGTCAATAAATCAGTACAATTCGCTTTATAAATCCTTTAAAATTATCCTAACCATTAACGTAATAACAGATATCACAACGGAAATGGTTCTCTCTAAATAAGAAGAAAGTGGTCCTTTTTGTTATCCCAAAAAATTGTTCGAAAAATTTGGGATGGGTTGCTTGCTTGTCGGGATGAAATGTAATAAGCATATATAAATAGTCCTCTTTAAAACAAAAAGCAGTTAAGAATCCAACAATTTTTAAATGGGCAGAAGACAATTGATACGATTTCTTCTACATTAATTTCTTGTGATATGGTACATCATATTTTAATTACTATTTATAAGAATACATTTGCAGCAAATATTACTTATAATCTTTATTAAAAGTTATTTGGATTTGAATAAAAACTCTTTAAAATTTTTTATTCATTCATTGTAGCATATTAAGGCTACTAGTAAAAATACATTCTATAGTAATAATAAATTCAAGTAAGCTTAATTTCACATGTTTTTTCCTTTAATTCAATATAAAATAATATCTAGAAACACTGGTATACATTATGTATACTTAAATATTTTACAAAACCAATATGAATAAATAAATATTTTTCATTATGAAACATGTGTTTGTACACAGATTACCTACCTACCTATATATCCATATTTGATGCAATTTAATTGAAAATTATGAAAAGTACTTATGAGATAAGTATATAAAAGAAAAACATTACGCTATATTAATTTTATGTATGTATATTTATGGGTGTGTGCACAAAGTACTTAATATATAAGTTTAATTGCATGGCAGAATCGATACTTCACTATTAAGATTTCTATAGCTATGTATGCATATATATTACACAAGTATTATGCCCTTTGTAGAAAATAATTAATGAAAATTAAATAAGTTATATTTTTACATATGTATATTTTTAAGTATACACAAACATCGGTACTTCCATTTATTAAGTTTATCTACATAAGTATTTATATAAAAAAACATGGTTCATACTTACATATATCATATATGCTAGAAAAAAGCACAAAATATCCATTAACTGTGATGTGGTATTATTTTCTTGTTCTGAAATATCCTTTTTCGCTTTTATCCTTTACAAAAAAATTTGTAACAGGAATGGTATGTATAACAAATCATTAGCTGCAGTAGTTTGTAGTTTATTTAGCATCGGCAGCAGAAGCAGAGTAAAGAATTCGTATAATCCAATTTAAAAGTAATATATCTACACGTTTCTATTATTAGAAACAACAGTTTCAAAACAACATCACTTTTAACAGCAAAATAACATGGGAAAATCTATATTTTTTTCAATCTACAACATAATATTATATATATATGTATCTATATGCATATGGACCTACACACATATCCACTCACAATTTTGAATGTTGAGAATTTTTATATACACCATATTATTGTATAAAAGAATACAAATTTTATACAAGTAAAAAACATTGATTTTTCTACACTTATTGACATCTTGAAGTTCTTTTAATTTTTTTTTTGCACAATTAATGAATATGTATTATTTTTTCTGTGTATTTTCTCTGGATGTATGTGTTATTTTTTCTGGCAATAATAATTTTACATTTCTGTAAAATTTATAAATTTATTTAAGCTTAACTTTTATTTATTCTGGTATTTTAATTAAAATTTCAAAATGAATATTTTTCTTTTTCAATTTTTATTTTATATAACAAATTAGGTAGGTAGGTCCTGCTTATGCATAATTACAAAACATGTATGTAGGTACCTACCTACATTCAAAATGAATAACATATGAACATGTACGCATGTTAATATTGAGCATTGAATGAAATATTGTTTTTTTATTAAAAAATTTTCTTTCGTATTAAAGAGTAAATACGCCAAAAACCTTTTACTACTTTTGCACAATTTTACAAGATCAATACTTTTACTTTAATATAACTTGAAATTAATAATTATGAAAAAAAATTGCGAGTCATATTATTCTTAAGTATTGCTTTATTGGTTTTTATGCTACATATGTATATAGAAATGGTAACTAAAATCAATATCAATTTAAACATCGCACTGTGATTATAGGATGTATACATACAAACACACACATATGTACCTATGAAGAAAAAAGGTACCCAAATTCAAATTTTATAATTACTGCTCTACTTTTTTTTTAAAATTCTTGTTCAATTCATTAAATATTTTTTAGTTAAGACTTTAACTTTAAAACATGAAACAAATCTCTGCATGATTAAAAAAAAAATAATATCACTCCATATCTCTTAAAATTTTATTTTTATTTATAAAAAAAAAGTCGACAAGCAATTTCAACTCTAATGGGTTAGACAGAGACAAATCTTCATGTTTACAAACAACTCACTTGACGTTTTTTTGCCTGCATATCTTTTTCAATTTATTTACACCAATTTTAGACGATTTCACAAATACTATTCCATTTTAAATTTATTTCCCCTAATAACAAATTAATTATTCATTACATTTGCTCAATTCAGCAAATTATTGATTGTATATGATGTGCAGCTTTCTTTTCCTAAATTATTTTTAATAAAAAAAATAATTCAGGAAATAAATTGACATAATGTAGTTAGATTAGAACGTAAAATATAAAAATTTTGAACATTAATGCCTAATAATGAAAATTAATCCAATATTTTATGTTTGCATAAAGACATTTTATTGGAATATAGATATACATCACGTACTTCTGTACAAGCAGGCGGAATAATCAGAACAAGAATATTATTGTACGAATGTGTTTGTATATTTTAATTTACATTCTACGTCATGTGAATAAAGATATAAGCCACAAACACATGAAAAACCTTAAAATGGAAAAAAATTAACTCTCATTTTATATCTAACTTTCTTTTAAAATTCTTTTTCACCACGATAATTCCACTTTACCGAAACATGACTTCATATGTTTGCGTACATTATATCTTTTCAAATCCCGGTGTGCATATGTGTGTGAAATTATATAATTTATGAACGTATTAGTGAAAAATCAATGAAATTTTTTCCTCACAAAATGTTTAAAACTTCTTCCAATATTTTCAACGGCTTTCAAACGAATTTCTTGATATTTGCTTTTAAGTAAATTGTTTTTGAAATATATATTTTATTAATTTTAATTTATTTTTCAAACTATATTTTTTTTATTGTAATTAACCGAATTAAACCATTTTCTCTACTAATAATTTTATGCGACCGCGTTTCACCTAGTCACCTCTTCAACTCGGCTTTAGAGAACGTAATGACGAAAGAGAGGATAAGTGTCAAACTTGAGAATCAAAGTTCTGCAAACTGCAAACTTGTTCATTTTTTCTTCAATTTGATTCATGATGTTCAATCTAATAATCATATAAGATAACATACATAATCTCATGTTTATGTAATTATATAACATATATACATTTAATCTCAATTTGTCAATTATCTGTATAACAGATAGATTATAAAAATTTTAAATTGCATAACGAAAATAAATATACATATGTCGACATGTAAATACTTATCAAACATTGTTAAGCTGAAATTTAATATTTACATTCAGTATGTAGCCAAATGCAACTCCACCACCCAATATTATTTTGCGGACTGTCAATAAAAATAACGATATGCGTTGATATCAATCAAATTTTGTCCATTTTCAATACGTATTAATCAACTAATTATGGGTTTATTTCTATGCAAATCGAAGAGGTATTATTTTAGAAAAAGTAAATTACATACAAAAGTATGTAAGTATAACTCGGAACAAAATTGGAAAACTTCAATTTCAATTTTGCTAAAACAACCGTTCAAACTTTAGTATTCAAAAAGAAAAGATGTTTACGTGATAAGATTATGCCTCTTCCAAAATCTGTCGTAATGTTTTTTTTTTTTTGAGGAATAATACCAACGAATTAGAAATACTAAAGGAAAGAGCATCTTGGAAAAACAATGTAGTTATCTCTTTCTTTGCTCCGCGCATTGTCAAAGCTGTAACAGGAGCGTATTTATTTTACTTTCTTATTTGGTCTCTCTTACAAAATATGTGTAATTTGTAAGAATAAGTCATTTTTTTTTTAAAATAAAAACTAAAAAATATTTTTTCATTTTAAATATTTGTAAAAAAAATTAAAGCTAAACTTAACTCAGTATTTTTTTTTATTTTGAATAAATTTATTTTATGAATTGTAAAATTACAAATTTTAGTAAAATATTTGAAATACAAACTTCTTTATTAATATGTAATTCCAATCCACTTTCTTTTCATTTCATTACTTCTAGGAAAACTGTAATCATATAAAAAAAATGACCAAATTAAAATATTGTGTGTATAAAATTATGTCATTCGAAGTAATTTTAATATAAAACAAAATAAAAACAGATGTTTTCTTTGCAAAATTAAAAACTTAACAAAATTGCAAATTATGAATTAATCAAAGCACTGTTAAATAAATATTACTTTTAATTATTCAAATGAATAATATTCACATGTATAAATTGTAATAAAACTATTTGTTTTTACAAATGGGAATAACAATTTAGAGTTATACATCTTTTTCTTTTTCAACAGATTTTTTTCTTTTTTTCACTTGTTATATTTTTTTTATAAGTTTTTATTAAACAGTATTCTTTTTTTAAGACTTCTTATTAAATATTTTATAATTTTTTATTTACAATCTGCACTTATTTTGTAAACAAAATAAATAAATCTTCTTTGTTTACTTTTATTTTATAAGTTTACTTTATTTTCTAAGAAAAAAAACTGCAACATTTGGCATTTAATGTTGATATCTGTTTGACAATACTCGGAGCAAAGAAAGAGAAAGCGTAAGCGAAATAAAAACGGAGATGGCCTTTCCTTTAGTATTGCTAATTCGTTGGATAATGAAAAAATGGTATTTCAAGATCCAAAATAAACTTTTGATGTTAAAACTTTTCGTAACTTTGATGCTAAAAGCAAAGTATATCTATTAAGAAGTAGTTTAACTGGTTCCATTCCGTTAGTTTTCGCTTGTGTGCCAAATTCACAAAATATTCCATTTTTTTTTATAAATACATGGGAATAAGAGTTGTGTAAGAAAGAAAGAAAGAAACAAAATATTGTAAACAAACGAGTGTATCAAAAACATCAAACTGAAAGAAAATTAAAATTAGTTAGGTAAAAATTTGGTTATTTTTATGTTGATAACAACAAAAATTTTTTTTCATATTTTATATTTCATTTAATTAAAATTAGGTAAAAAAATTCGAATGGAATAGATATGAGTTTAAAATTTTATGTGTGGTCGTATTGCATATATCGTATCTAGGCATGCATGTGCATGGTACAATAGATACGCAGTATCAAATAACGATATGGAAATAAAGCAATTTATAAAGAAAAAAATGTGTATGTATACTGATTAATTCCTTATGAAATGTTATTATCGTACTTATATTCATAAGAAATATCAGTTTTAAATTTATAAAGACAAGATTGAAATAAAAATAAAAATCCATAATATATATTGTTATTGTAACATATATTAATTGATTTTATTAATTACATATGTTTATTTGATATTATTAATTACAAATTTAATTTTTTTTAATATTACTCGTCTTTTAAAATTTATTTTTATAATTTTTAAAAGTATATTATTTGAGAGCATTTTTAAAAGTATTTTATATAGAGCATTATTGTCGTATTTTCATACGACAATAATGCTCTTGTACGCCTTAAAAATGCTTCATATTTTTCCCTTTACTTTTCATACGACAATAATGCTCTTGTACGCCTTTAAAAATACATTGAAAAAAACAGACCTCTTCTTCCCTTCTTTTCTTTTTCGTACATGTATAAAAATGAGAAGAAGGTATGCTGTTTAACTCTTTTAGCTAAGGGTATATTTTGTATTTAAATATTGGTGAGTGATTGCATTAATGTTATGTAAACGGGGAGTCGAACTATTTGTTAGATAGATATACTTTGATTCTAAGACCCATTCTAGAAAATGTTAATAGGGAAATTCTACGAATAATCACATTCTTCATAAATAATTCGTAGCTAGTAAAAATTTTCTTATAGATAGCCATTTTATTATAGATAACTAAGTTTTAAAATAAAATAATACAAAGAAGTTAAAAAATTATTAAAATGTAATAAAATACGTGTATTCAATATAAAAATGTGCTTTTTTCAGCATGTTGTTTTTACCGACCGTATTGTGTAAACAATAGGCAGGTTATGTGATGGCAATAAATTTTGCATATCGAGTTTTCGGTGGGAACCTACTTCTCCATAGTAGGGAAGTGTAAAAAAACTATTTTTAGCAACCTTCTGCTGAACCGATTTTGATGAAATTTTATATGTAAGTTTATTTCCACCATGGCACGGATTGATAAACTTTTGGGATATATCAGACCTCGGGAACGGCACTTTTTAGCGGGTCTGTTTTACATTTTTGAGCATTTTGAAGAAAATATTCAACTGATTTACTTAAAATATCATATATGTATAAGCTTTGCTCGACCGTACGCGAAAATTTCTAACTTTTGGAAGAAATCAGGCATCAGCAACTGGGCGTTTACTACGATGACAATATAAATTTTTTGGAAAGATCAGGGCTCGAAAACTGATCTGCGGGCCGATTTTACATTTTTTACCGTATCTACGGAACGAATTCATGGAATTTCTTGAAATTTGATATTAGAGTTCTGGTTGTTACCGAAACTAACTAACGAGCATTTCAGGGAATTCGGGTAGCATAAAGCGAAACTCTACTAAGAGCCAAATTTACATTTTTTTAGGTATGTTAACTATAAGCGTACTAATGCCCTAAAAATTGGAAAGAAGTATTTAACAGACATTTTTATAATATTCTGTAATACTTTCACTTAACTAGACAATACACAGTGCGGTCGGTTATGTGCTGATCACATCAGATTTTTTAATTTTGTAAGCAAAACACCAAAATCAATCAACCAAGCAATCATAAAATAAGAAATTTGTAGACTTAGTAACATATAAAGAGTACATATTGAAAAGTTGGTTTGTTTAATCTAAAGTTTTTTTTAAACCTGAAAAGTAATTCTTTTGCATAATGTGTAATTATTTTTTTACGATGTATTTACGTTATAAGAATGAACATACATACATATGTATATTGAGAACTTTATATTATTTCATCCATCTCGAAAAAGCATCCCTCAAAATTTTTCTATCATTTAGAAAATAATATCTCTTCATTTCAAAAATATTCTTTTGTTTAAAGAGATTCCTTGAATAAAAACATTTCTTTTTCATTTACCGTTATTATTTGTTTACTTTTAAATTCAAATAATTTTTGTTTTCGTTGTGTCAAATATGTTTTTTGTTTTTTTTTTTCCTTTTTTACCAATAAACAAATTAATTTAAATCTTGAAATACCATTTTCTTCAGGTTCGTATCGTATTCAGACGGATTAGTAATTAAAGAAATTAAAATTCAAAATTTTGTTTATTTAGTTTGACGAAGTTCCAAAACTTCAAATTCTTACACATATTAGATATATTAAAATAATACATAAATTTCTTATTCACTAAACAATAATTTATGGTAAACATAGAATAAAATGTGGCCTGCCAGTATACTGATACGCTTAATACGCATTAAGCGTTATTTGAACTGCTGGAAAAATTTTTACTGAACTCCTTAAATAAAATTTCAAACATACATATATTAATTTATACGTACATATGTATAATATGAAATCTGTTTATGTAAATGTGAGTAAATGGGAGTTAATATCAAAATAACAATTGATGCATGAATAACCAAACTTGTTTTTCTGTGTACAACTACAGAATTCTTACTACCTCGGGAGTAAGTCTCCTAAACGTCATTGTTGATATATGAGAATAAGTCGTCGTATATGATAGGTTGAAATTTATTCGGGAGGAAGGGTGAATAAATGTTTTATATTATTTGCTCTTTAGTTAAAATAGTATTTCTAAGCTATAACAGAAGAATCTTATATTTTCGGAGTTACTTTGCATCTAATTTTAATATTTGAAATGTCTTTTTTCCCAAAAAAGACCGTTACTTTTACAAACTACACATACATGTGTATATGCTACACTGTAGTTTGAATGCGTAAATAGAATACAAGTATTGTTTAATTTTTAGCAAGTTTTTTAACAAATTATATTAATTTTAACATAAACGTTTTCAAAAAAAAAATTACGCATTTTTATATCAAATCAATAATATAACCTCGAAATTTATTATTTATTAAAATTTAACTGACTTATTATTTTTATTTTTGTCTCGTGAAGTGAACCTAATGTACATATGTATACCATAGTCTGCGAACTAAAAGCAACGGATGTGAACGACCACGATTTAGAATTATAAGAACCACTGAATTCATTTTTAAAGTTGTTTTTTTTTTAAATATTTTTATATTTCATTTAAATATAAACTCTTTTGCTTTCATACATTCGAATTTTTTACCTAACTTTAATAAAATGAAAAATAAATTTTGTTATTATCAAATAAAAATAACAAAATTTTTATATAACCTAATTTAATTTTATTTTAGTTCAATGTTTTTGATACACTGGTTTGTTTATAATATTTAGTTTCTTTCTTGCCTACACAACTCTTATTACCATCTATTTCTAAAAAAAAAAATGGAATATTTTAAGAATTTGGAAGCAAAATGCAAATGAAAACTAACGGAATGGAACGAGTCGAATTACTTATTAGTAGATATACTTTGGTCCCAATATTCAATTTTTTTTACGAAATATTACGAATTTTCGACTTCGTTCCTGTTTTTTTCTGTAAATGCCACTGATCGTGTCATATTTTTTATTATTTTTTTCTTTTTTTTTAAGTAAAAAAGAGTTTAATATTTTAAAAAATCTCTGGATATTATACACATTTTTTAAAAAGCTTCCCATTTAAATTCTATTGCAAGAAAAAGAAAGAAAGCTAGGAGGAAAGAAAACATGAAAAAAAATTTCAAATTCATATTTCAGTATGATTTCAAATGTTAATGAGGAAGGATGTATGAGTTTTTATGCACATTTTGTATTTCCCAATAAGGTAAGTTCAGTAGTGTCGGCTAACAAAAATGTTAGTAAAAGTATATAGGTTGACACATTTCAACAATTTGAATTATCTCATTTCGGTTATTTATACGTTACTTATAGAATTGTTTCAAATAATTTTAGTTAGTTTTTAAGTTATTAAAAATAAATATGTATGTACGAGTACCTACTTCCAATCAATTTTTTTTAAATAATTATTTTAAAACTATTTCAAACATGTTATATTGGTGCTTCAAAATTTTGCTGTGCTCTTCTTTCATATTTTATTAGCAGGTAAACAAGAGCAATCTATTTATAAAATGGCCCTGCCAGTGTATGAATCTTAATAGTAAACACAAACGGACAAAAATTTACGGATATCAGTACCTACAACTTGTCATTTTGCAATCGGAGTTTTTGAGTCATTTGCTAAGATACTATTTATTTCAAAAATAAAAAAGATATTCGAATCCTTTTAAATATTTTTTTACTTAGGTAAAAATTTTTCTCACAAATAGAGGTAAAATTTAGAAGTGTATATAAAATTTGTATTTAAAAAATAATATTTGATTGTATTTTAGATATTATTTTCTAATTCCCTCTTCAAAGCTTTTCTTTACTATGTATTCATATCAATATTTAATAATTACCTTTCATTAATTATATTTTTAACTTGATACCACAGTTACTTTTCATATCTTGAGTTAACTTACCCTATGAGAAAAAAAGCTGTTCACTTAAAAATAATGAAATGCTTTCAGTAACATATAAAACGTTGAAGGCGAAGGATGTGCTTGTTGTTTTTCCGCTTTTTTTTTAAATTTTAAAATAATTATCAATGAAAATATTATTATATTTTCTTGATTTTTCAAATATATTTTCGAAAGTTTACCTGCTTTATAATAAGTGTCAATTTATTTTAATATTTCTTCTCAAAAAATAGCCACTTCGATTTAAAAAAACCCATATAAAATAAGGTCGTGTTTTTAAGTTTCTCTCTTAGCATTGCGACTTGTTAGATATAAAGACATTAGTCTGAAACATGAAACCGTAGCAGCTCAAAATCTAATGTGCTTGCTTTAGTTACCGAAAGACAAAATGAAAGAATGAAAGACAAAATCAAGTTAAAAAGAAGTCGTTAAAATTTATGAAAGCTTTGTAAACTTTCAGTACAAGATATAAATAATAATAGGACAAATGTGACTGCTCAAACGCAAACCACGTAAGAAAAAGTTTTTGTAAAATGAATATTTCGTTACTGATCCGAAAGAATTTCAGGTGGAGTTTGGAGGTTATTAAGAATTGCGAAATAGTTATTTCAAAAAGAAAACTAAAAAATAAGCAAGTAAAAACAAAAAGTTCTATTTGCCAATCTATAAATAAAATATTTTCGAAAAGGAAAGTAAATAGAATGCAGCAAAAAGCAATAAGGCTGTATTGGTTCCCAGAAAATATTACCGCAGCCATATCATTATACTCAGTTGGAGCGAAAGTTTATAGCTTTCTTATAAAAAGAGAATAATTCGTTACCACCTGTACTTTAAAAAAATGGAAAATGTTTTAAATTTCTTAGAAACTTCGAGCCATGGTACAAAAGAAAAACTTTGCGTATTATTTTAAAATATTTTTTTTTAATTAGTACTAAAACTAATTCTAAGGACCATCAGCATTTTTCTGTCGATTTTAAAACTAGGTTGCGTAGACTTTGAACCTTGCATCTAGAAAAAACAATGAATTTTTTCTAGTTGTTCTTTTTTTTGCTACGAACATTGTTAAAGTCCTTACAGGAGCGTATTTATTTTAATTTCCTATCTGGCCTCTACTATAAAATTTTTGTAATTTGTAAGAAGGATAAGTTGAAATTTTGTTTTTAAAGTAAAAACTGAAAAATGTTTGAAAATATTTTTTCATTTTAAATAATTGTAATAAAAGACAAATCTAAACAAAACTCATTTTTTTTTTCTCTTTGAATAAATTTTTTTTACAAATTGCAAATAACTAAAAGCATATTAATATCACAATATTTTATTACCCTCGAAAATTATTATGCGTTTCTGGTCAAATTGTGTCATCCGAAGTAATTTTGATTTAAAACAAAACAATTGTTTTCTTTGCAATACTGAAAACTTAATAAAATTACAAATTATGAATTAATCAAAGCACTATTGAATAAATATTTCAATTAGTTTTTGAAATGACATGTATATGGCGTATTACAAAACATAAAACTGTTTGTTTTTATAAACTGGAATCTATACCACAGATTTTTTTCTTTTTCTCACTTGTTATATTTTTACCGACCGTATTATGTATACAATAGGTAGGTTATGTGATTGATCAACTTTTGGGATATATCAGGCCTCGAGAACTGAACTTTTTAGCGGGCCTGAAAATATTCAACCGATTTACTTGAAATTTCATATATAAGCTTTGCTCGACCGTCCGCGAAAATTCCAATGTTTTGGAAGAAATCAGGCATCGGCAACTGGATGTTTACTACGGGCCAAATATACATTTTTGTGTATATAAAGAGAAATAATCAACCGATTTCATTGAACTTTAATATATGAATTCCTCATATTAAAAAAATGAACATATAATTTTTTTTGGAAAGATCAGGGCTCGAAAACTGGTTTGCGGGCCGATTTTACATTTTTCACCATATCTACGGAACGAATTGATGGAATTTCTTGAAAATTGATATTTGAGTTCTGGTTATTTGAGTACCAAAACTAACTGGAGGGCATTTCAGAGAATTCGGGTAGAACAAAGCGAAACTAAGAGCCAAATTTACATTTTTTTATGTATGTTAACTATAAGCCCTAAAAATTGGAAAGAACTATTTAACAGACATTTTTATAATATTCCTTAAAACTTTCACTTAACTAGACAATACAAAATGCGGTCGGTTATGTGCTGATCACATCAGATTTTTTTATAAGTTTTTATAAAATAATATTCTCTTTTTAAGACTTATTATTAAATGTTTTATGACTTTTTATTGACAAACTGCACTAATTTTATAAATAAAATAACAAAATTTTCTTTGTTTACTTTTTATGCAAGCACGACGTAGCTCAAGAAAATAAAACAACAACATTTAGCATTTAATGTTAATATCAGTTTGACAATGCTTAGAGCGAAGAAATTGACTTACCTGAAGTTTTTGGCTTCACTATGTTTTTTTTTCAAGATACGACTTTTTAGGGAGTGTAAGCGAGATAAAAACGAAGATTAGTATTTCCTTCCATTAGTATTTCTTATTCGTTATTATGTTTTTCTTTAAATAGATAGACAGCTTTTATGGCAGCTTCAGGCGTACTTGAAGCCTATTTTATGTCCAAATATATCTTACTTAACTTAAAGCTTCACTCAAGTCAATCAAAAAATTTTTCTTACTTGACTTGAAATGCTAATAATGACTTAAAATGGAACATCTAAAAATTGAATTTCGAGATGATTTCAAGTCAACTACTCAAGCTGCCATATATGCTTATTTACACGGCGACATTGTTGGAATATGTTTCAATCCCTTGTCAACAAAGCGTTCTTAGCAAAGAAACCAGACCTTAATCCAGCATTGATTCAAAAGTCGTAAAAAACACAACTTATTCTAGTATCTAATAAATACATATAAGATCTGTCTGGTACAGGAAAGCTTTCAAAAACTTTATAAAGTTTTTGCATGCTAAGCATCTAGGATAATACTTTTTGTGTTATAATTTTGTTTAAAGTTTTTTCAAGTTTTGTTAAGTAAAATTTAGTCATTTAAAAACCTTTTAAATCTTACAGCTGTCAAAACATATTTTTTCTTTGTTATGTCAGAAAAAATTTTTTTCTTCAACAATAATTCTTTTGCAAAAATTTTCATTTAAAAATAAAATAAAATAAACAAAATGGATTCACAAATGGTTTTTTCTAAGTTTCACACTTTTATAATTCAAAATTAAAATTTTCGCTTTTTTGTATAACCAAAAAATATTTGTTTATGTTTGACACGTATTTTGAAATTTGACGTTTATTACCTATTTATAAAGTTTTAAGGAGTTTTTGAAGTTTTCTGTCTGGTTTTTTTTAAATTTAATTTTTTTTGCTTTTGGAGAAATAACGTCATTGTTTTCTCTTTTTAAACTTTTTTCAAGCTTTATCCCAGACAGGCTTATTACCCAGCATTTACACGTACAAGTTACTTGCAAGAAAGTTGCGATACATACAAAAATTTTACTAACACATTGAAATATTTCTACTTGTTTGTTTACTTGCAGTTCAACTTGCAAGAAAATTTTGCTGCCAGTAATTTGAGCAAGTAATTTGACATATTGAGAAATTCACAAAAAAAAATTTGTTGTTTTGATTTTTTTTTTTTTTTAATTTAAAATTTTTGAATTTTGTTTTGAAAAAATTAAACTTAGCAAACTTATGGTTTCTAAAATTTATAAACAATTATATATATTGCTAGTTGTTTTCTTCTCAAAGACATTTTCAAAAATTAACTTGCTAAACGCCTACGTCATAATAGCAAGTAATTTGACATTTCGAAAAACTAATTGACAATTAATATTATACAAACTTGCTTGCAAGTAACTTGTATGTGTAAATGCTGGGTTATGTATTAAGAAATCTAACAGTTGAGAAAAAAAAATGGAAACAAAAAGACTACAGATTCTTGTTCTCTTATTGGATTGGTTGTCTAATATAGTAATTACCAAATTGTAACTGACAAATTTTCACAACGTCAACAAAAGTGTTTAATAAACGCCAAGTAAAAGCATGAATAAAGCAAACCGTGCATCAAAAATTCGAATATTACTTAACTTACAGCCTATTCAGACTACAGAATATATGTAATACTGTTTGATTAACATGTTATAGAAAATTTGATTCACATTACGTAAGCCGTTTTCATTTGGCAGTAAACTTATTTTGGTTAACATTTTGTTTATATAAAAATTTTGAACAAATATTTTTGTATTCATGTCATTTTTATATTTTAAAATATTTTTGAATTTCAATTTCCACAACTGTTATATTCTGCTGCCTTGATAATCTTCAGTTTTCTGTTTTAAGTTTGCAGATTTAATCTTCTAGCTATTTATACAAGTTTCCAAGAATCAGTTCTTGCTTTACTTTATGCTTCAACGTGAATCAAATCTTTTTTTGCTTTTATTGTTTTCTCTTCAGATCTTTCTCTATTGTTTTTTTAACACCATCTGTTATTCTTTCCAATGAAGTTATATAAAACCATTTGCGACTTCTCCAAACGTTTAGGACATTCGACCAAGCCCGCGCCGTCGTCTCTGCCAACCTTTTGGTAGATATCGCTACAGCGTTCACGATATATTTTTATTATTGAATTTCATTTTATATTTTATATTCATATATTTATATAGCCGAGCTAGGTTTTGCTACTGTCGTCGTTCTGATATCAGCCGCACATGAGGAAGCCGTCATTCTGTATGTACCACAAGCATGTTAACTTCTACTCCTCAACGAACCTGAAGATAAATTATAAAACTGAAAAAAAGTGATCATAATTTGATAGTTTTGTTGTCATGAAAACTTATCTCGTCGGCTGAGAATTATTTTACGCTCCGCGCCATTTAGTCACTTTCAAGAAAATTGAATTTAAAAGATTGATTGAACTTGTTGGGAAAACTGGTAGAAAAATAGTCCAATTCTGCGTTGATTTAAACATGTCCGTCCGTCCGATTGCACGATAACTCAAAAACGAATAATAAAATCTACACCAAATTTTCACAAGTTGTTTCTTTTGTACCAAGGACAACGGGTCCGGGTAGCTGTCATTTAACTCAAAGAGTTTATTTTAAATATTTTATAAACATAAAGGTATAAATATGAAATTTTGTATACGTGTGTCTAATTATATTCTACACACGCTCTTAAAATTTTATTGGGATCACTGAACCGGTTCAGGTAGTTGCCATACAACTCCAAAAGAAATTTTAATTATTTGGGAAAATAATAAAGTTATGCACATGAAACTTGGGAGTCGTCTGTCGAATATCAGACCGTTCATACCCCTGAAGTTTTGATGAAATGACCTCACAGGTTTGAGTAGCTGCCATGGAACTTCAAAGCTAATTTAAAATATTCAACAACATAATAGAGTTAGATTCATGAAACATGGCAGTCGTGCCTTCGATTTGTGACAAGTAAGATAATATTCCTGAAGTTTTGATGGAATGGCTTGACAGGAGTGGGTAGCTAACGCAAAACTCTAAAAGCTAATTTTAAATATTTGGTCAAATAATAAAATTATATTCAAGAAATTTGGCAGTCGTATGTTCAATTATAGGTCGGACATATCCGTGAAGTTTTTATTGAATGGTTTCACAAGTTCGAGTAATTGCTACACAACAATGAAAGCTGTAGGGTATAACTCAATCGGTTTATACCGACTAAAACGATTTTACTTGTTTTTATTTACCTTTTTTCCTAATATCAAATATTTCATCCATCATTCTATAGGTAGTTACACAAAAATTAAAACGCAATATTATTAATATATTTTAAATTATATACTGATATACTGATATACATATTTAAAATATAGTTGTTGTTTTAATTTGTGTCACATTATTTTTTTTATTTCAAATCACATTTTAGAATTCATATTTTACTTACTTTTCCATACACTTCGATATATCAGGTGCCGGTGACGACATGTCGTGAAATACATCTCTGTTCACTACGAAAGCTGAATTAAATGAGATAACTGAAATAAAATGAGCAACTTGAAAACTTGATATGCATTTTATATGGACGTGGAATAAAACAACGAATTTATAAATTCAGTTTTACATTATTCCACGTCAATAAAAACTCATTTCAGCTGGAAACGTGGAATAAAATATATCTCAACTTATTCCGAAAACTCATATTCAGCCACGTGTTTTGGGTTGGTAATGAAATATTATAATTGCAAAAAAAAAAAACTCAATGTTCTATGGATATGGAAAAAAAATTTAAAAAATGGCATTTGGCATAAAATTATGCTAACAAAATCGATATACATATGAGTAGATATGGAATAAAATAAACTCTGTACCTTGACAACAGTTACAGATAGAAGAAAACCGGTTGCAGATTTGAAAAGAGCGTATTTGAAAACCCATAACCATTTAATTCCGCTTTCCAAAAAATAATTAAAAAGTTTAGATTGATAAATAGTAAAGACCCAATCGCTGAGATCTGACATGCCCAAAATATTAATAAATTCAACACATGAATAAAATAAGATCAGATGTAAATTTTCATCAAAATTAATTTAAGCCAGATTCACAGCCAAACTAAATAAAACAAAAATATATAAAAATATAAAATATATAAAATATATAAAACAAAAATATAGATAACGCATACTTTCTAACACGGTATACATAAACAAGGCAATGTAAAGAATATTTGACATATAACTGTGACGTTATTGCTATTTACTATTTCGAAAAAAAGATTATTTTCCATTCCAAGTTTGCTCATTAAAAACTATATTGAAGTTACTGCTTTTATTAAATTTCTTTTATTATTATTATATCTTTGTTTAATATTTAAGAATCTTATTCTTCCATACAATCAAGTTTTAAAATAAAGGGATTTTATTTTATCATTTAATAGGATGTGTTTTGAATTATTCAGGAGCATTTCTAAAAATTTTTGACGAGTATTTAGATTTTGACCATTGAAATTACAAAAAATTGCTTCACATGACACATAGTCCACCCAGGTAAAAGTGGAATCATTTGAAATATTATTATTTCAAGCTATACGGATGGTAACGGATATTCTCTTTTTCTCAAAAACCTATAAGTTTTCGCTCCAGTTCCAGCATAAGTCTTCTATTTTGCAGCATTTTTCTTACTTGCCCTTTCAATAACATTTTATTTATAGATTTGCAAATAGAACTATGTTTTTCAGCTGTTGAGCAAACTTTTTGTTTTTGCCTTGTTGATTTTTTAGTTTTCTTTTTAAACTAATTGCTTCCCGATCCTTCACAACCTCCAAAATTCACCTAAATTTTTTTTTTGAATCAATAACGGAATATTCATTTTGCAAAAATTTTTTCTTACGTGGTTTGCGTTTGAGCAAAATTTTGACTGCGTTTTTATTACGTCAGCTTTCAAGCTGCCATATGAACAAGGTATGTATTAGTATCTAGTTTCTAACTAACTAGCTATATGCCTGTTAGCGCTTCTTCTGTAGAATATGCAAGATATTTAATTTTTTTTTAAGTTTTTTTATCACTGGCACTGGCACCATTTTACTCTAAAATTAATATAAATACAAAAGCAAGCAGCCGAATTCAATTCTATAGTAATAATTTTTTGCTGACAAAATGAATAGCAAAGACGTAACATTCTTTACATTGCCTTCTTTATGTATGCTGTAACTTTCTAAAAAAAATTTATTTACGTTTCTTTATCATAAAAAATGCATTTCCGTCAAAGAATCTACATGCGAAGTTCAGTACGCATCATATTGTATCAGTCTCCATTCACCATTGTGTTCATGCACCATATCTACGCTGCCAAGAAGAAAGTATTAAGTCATTTTTAGTAAATATTCAGGAAAAAGTTTCTTCTTTATAGTTTTTATATTATGTTTTATGTTGATTTTAAATGGATAGTTAGTTTCTTTTAAAATTACTTCAGTGTATTAATAAAACAAAAGTGTGAGGTCATAAATTATAGTTTTAAGTTGAAATGTAACCGCCTTTTTTAAACTTTAAAATTTAACTTAAATGAGTTGTTTTGCGCAATCTCAAACGAATAAGTTTTCATTTCATAGAATTTTTCATAGAAAGTGACTAAAGAATATAGATCAATAGAGAATAAAAAATAAAAGACATTGCTGTAAAAAAAATTTTTGAATTAAATACTTTTCCTGGTGCCGCAGACACTACTTTTACACAGTAGTTGATATCTCATTATTTCAATGGAGTATCAATGGAGTATAATTCAGATTCGCCTTCAAAACATATATACATACAAGCAAAAAGTTTTATGTGCTCTGATTATTAACAGTAGAAGAAAGAACATCCGATAATAATGTCTGTTGTAATTGCTGTTAAGCCAGTAAGTTATTTTTTATATAGTATAAGTATTTATGCAATCTAAAAAATATAAACGTTTTTATTTATGAATTATTCTCTTAAATATTTTCTTTATTTCGAGCCCACTTCAGCTGGAACTCGGTGAATTAAGATATTAGGAAGAATTACTACAAATGGTAAAAGGTACGCAATAGTTTTGAAATGTATTAAACATCGTTCTCTATTTATACACATTTTTTAAAATTAAAATTTTGTTAAACAAAAAAAGAGCACCCACAATTAAAATCCATCTCTTGGATTCGAAACAAAAATAATTATTTTTTTTTTCGAGTTAGTTTAGTTTAAGTAAAATCAAAATTAATTTCGAAATTCATTGTTAATACAATAAATGATTTTAAATACATTTAACACGTTTTACTGGCAAAACTGAGAGAGAGCCAAAAGTTAACTTACGTTAGATCTCATCGTAGCGCATCGAAAAAAAACTAAATCCGTTCTCATTTGCTAACGAGAAACAAAGAGCGCTATTGCCGAAAGAGCTATTATTATATCTATCAAAATTGGATTATTTGCGAAATTGCTGTGCATTACATTCTTTTAGCTTTATTTTATCCACATAATTGAAATAATTATAGGCCGTTTGACTATAAGAAGAATTGGAATATGTTCATATCATATAAAGATAAAAATTGTTTCCATTTTGAGTAAAAATATTACGGGTTATCAAATATTTTATTTTAAAAGCAGAAATATGATATAGGATAAATATTAGGAAAAAAATAGGTTTCATAGATTCCTCTAAATAGCAAATATACTCGTATGTATGTGTACATACATATGTATATCATAAATTTATATAATAATATATAAAAATGTAAATAAAGTAAATCTACCAAATAAATATTAATTATCTCAAAAACGTATAGTTATATTAAAATATGAAATAAAGTGTACACTTTTTATAGTACACTAAAGTGTACTATAAAAGTGTATACTTAATGTACTTTTACATTAAGTATACACTTTTATATTTGAAAACGCCCTTATTGGAGCCCATTCGGAAATATTTAGTATTCTAACGAAATAAATTATTTGAATAAACCGCTCAAAAATATAACTAATTTGAAAACATTATATTTCTAAAATAATTTTGAATTATATCAAAAATAAAAATAAAGTGATAGCAAATACGTTTATTGCAAAATTAGCTATAAAGTGTGGTTGTCGTGATTTCGGATATAATTTGTGTCTGTTTTATTTATAAAACATATCCAATTTAGATAAAATTTTTCTCAGTTTTTGTCACAAAAGGCACCCGTAATGTTATTCTGCCAGACACATTTTTGAAAATTGCCGCATTTACTCGCGTATATTTTGTTGTCGACAAAGATATAAAAGTTGCTGAAAAATAAAATTTAAAGAAGAGAGGATAAGTATAATTCTTCTTGTTCTTTTTAGTAGCTTTACAGCCCAATATGAGGCTTAGCTTGATTCAATAGCCGCATCCATTCTGCTCGGTCCGTTACTGTGTTATTTAGGTTGGTAACTTGTAGTTTGTTTAAGTCGTTTATCACATCGTCTTTCCATCTTAACCTTGCTCTGCCCCTAAATGTGTTGAGTAGAAGCCTCGCGTCATAAATTCTTTTTGGAGCCCTATCAGAGTTTATTCTGAATAGGCGTTCTGCCCAGCGCAGTCTTTGGGCCTCTATATACCTAACAATGTCTTCATTGCCAATTAATTCGTTCAGTTCCTGGTTCGTTCTAATTTCGTCTTCGTCATTTTTGTTTCTCTTCGGCCCAAAAATTTTTCGTAATATTCTTCGTTCGAAAGTTCTTAGATTATTCATATCACTTTGTGATAATGTCCAAGTTTCCGAACTATAGCTCAGAATTAGCCTAAGGATTGTTTTCTAAATTTATAATTTACATTGTCGTGATAGTAATCTTGATCTTAATAGATGAGACATTGTATAATATGCTCTAAAGGCCGTCAATATTTTATGCTTTATGCCTTTGTGAATATCATTATTTGAGTTTATTTGTGCACCCAGATATATAAAATTACTCACACTTTCGAAATTGTACTTATTAATAGTAATATTTTGCATCATTTTTCCAGTATTTGATCTTGATACTATCATGCACTTTGGTTTACTATCATGTACTTTGTTTACTATCATGTACTCGTACTTTGTTTTATTTTCATTTACTTTCAATCCAATTCTTCGAGTCTGTTGATCAAGTCTTGCAAATATTTCAATTAGATCACGTTTACTTCTTGACATTATGGCATAATATCATCAGCGTAAGCAGATTTATGCTGGGAGTTCGTAAAAATATTACCCTCGATATGTAGGTTTTTGAGCACCTAGTGTAAGGTCAGGTTAAATATGATTGATTATAATTCGTCTCCTTGTTTAACTCCATATGTGATGTCAAATATATTTGTACAAAATTTTTGTACAAATATATACAAAACCTTGTACCAAAAGCTTTTGTGTTGTCAGTTTTTTTGGTATTCTTAATTCGCTACAATTGATAGTCTGGGATTATTTGCTGATAGATTTGGTTATTTGATGATAGTTTCATATATCCTTCTATATAGTGTGTCATCGGCTACTTTTATCACTTCTGCAGTGATATTATCTTGTCCGGATGATTTATTATTTTTAAGTTTTTGTATTGCGCTAATAACATTTTCATAAGATGGATCCTCGATTTCATTTAAAGCTTGCACTTCAGGTAAATTATTTCTGTGTTCTATGTATGTTTATTTCATCGTCATGATTTGGGTTTAGCATGTCATTAAAATATTCTTCTCATCTGTTTAATATTTCCATTTCTTCAGACCAGATTATTCCATTTTTATCTTCTGCAGGCTGAAAAATTTGTCTATCTTGCTTACACATTTTTTATAAAACTTTTAAGCTTCCTTTTTATTAAAATCATTTTTTATTTGTCTGAATCTATTTTTTATTGATTCTCTCTTTTTTCGTCTGCATATTTTACTAGCTATTTTTCTCTTTGAATCATATCCAGCTTTTTCTGCTCTAGTTCTCTTTTGCATCCATGCAACTCTCGCGTCTATGTTGTTTTTCACCTAAAGCATCTTTGGTAGCTTGTATAGTAGCGTTTTTGGCGTTATTCCACATTTCGTCAACATTTTCTTCAACTGCATTTAATTCAATAGATTCAATAAAATTATTCAACACTCATTTATGTCTTTCTTTGTACTTATCTTTCTTTGTGCACTATTCTTTAGTTTATCGACTTCCTATTTCTTTGGTCGTGTTCTAGCAACTCGTCCAGATTTGCTTATTCTATGTTTATATTTTTCTACTGTTATGTAGTGATCACTATCACAGTTGGGTGTTTTGTATACTTTAATATAACGACGATAATCTTCTTTTATTTATCAAGATGTGATCAATTTGATTCATTATTCGTACCAGAGATTTTCCACGTAACTTTATGAATTTTCTTGTGATTAGAGTATGTACTCACAATATAAGTATTTGTACTTTCAGCGAATTGAAACAAAATATTTTTATATTAAAGTAAGCGATGGAATTTAAGAATTCAATGCAACAGGATTTTTAAGTTTTCAAATTTAAAATAACACAGTGTGTTTAAAAGAAGGATACAAAAGTTAAATTGAAATTTGATTTTTTTTCAATTTTGATAAAATCGTACAATTTACATTTTATGATTTCAATAAATGCTGTACTACGAGAAAAATTTTTCAATATATGCATTTTTTTCGAAATATCAAGTTGATTTTTAGTTATGTATGAAATGTCTTTTACAATGCATATACTTCTTATATAATCACATATATCTATGTATATATATATTTTTCATACTATATGTGTATACTATGTTAATTAAATCAATACGCTTCATAATTCATAAAAATGTTAACATATTCTTGCATATTATTGTGCATTCCTTTTATATTAAAAGTCAATATAATTGTTTTTAGGTATGCATGTGATTTTAGTTATATTAGAAAATATTTTCACATTGTAAGTCTAATTCACTGATTTACCTAAACTACCACATCAGGAACTTTAAAACTTGCACAAGTTTCTTTATAAAATTTTTATTGTTATATTTTTATATAGGGACAGCTTGAAACGACGCATTTTTTATACTGATAATAAAATTGTAAAAGCACTTCAAAAAGTTAAAATCAAATAATTACAAAATTAAATTCTAAATTAAAATCACATGTCTTTATATTTAACAAGTCCCAATACTCAATTTTTTTTACGAAATATTACGAATTTTTGCCTTCGTTCCGGTTTCTTTCTTTAAATGCCACTGATCGTATCATATTTCTTATTATTTTTGTCTTTTTTTTACGTAAAAAAGAGTTTAATATTTAAAAAAATCTCAGGATATTATACACATTTTTTAAAAAGCTTCCCATTTAAATTTTATTTAATGTCTTTATATCTAACAAGTCCCAATGGTCAGAGAGAAACTTGAAAGCACGACCTTATTTTATATGGATTTTTTTAAATCGAAGTGGCTATTTTTTGAGAAGAAATATTAAAATAAATTCGCACTTATTATAAAGCAGGTAAAATTTAGAAAATATATTTGAAAAACCAAGAAAATATATTAATATTTTCATTCATAATTATTTTAAAATTCTTGAAACAGCGGAAAAACAACAAACACAACCTTCGCCTTCAACGTTTTTTATGTTACTGAAAGCACTTCATTATTTTTAAGTGAACAGCTTTTTTTTCTCATAGGGTAAGTTAACTTAAGATATGGAAAGTAACTTTGGTGTCAAGAGTGAAAATATAATTAATGAAAGATAATTATTGAATATTGATATAAATACATAGTAAAGAAAAAATTTGAAGAGGGAATTAGAAAATAATATCTAAAATACAATCACATATAATTTTTTAAATACAAATTTTATATACACTTCTAAATTTTACCTCTATTTGTGAGAAAAATTTTTACCTAAGCAAAAAAATATTTAAAAGATTTTGGAAAAGACAATAATATATTTTATGACCGTATTCGAATATCTTTTTTATTTTTGAAATAAATAGTATCATAGCAAATGACTCAAAAACTCCGATTGTAAAATGACAGGTAGTAGGTACCGATGTAAATTTTTGTCTGTTTGCGTTTACTATTAAGACTCATACACAGGCAGGGCCATTTTATAAATAGATTGCTCTTGTTTAGCTGTTAACATAATATGAAAGAAATTTTTGAAACACTCAATATAACATGTTAGAACTAGTTTTAAAATAATAATCTACAAAAAAAGTTGATTGGAAGTAGGTCAAAACATATTTATGAAATTATTTATGAAATTATTAATTAATATTATGAAATTATTTGAAAAAATTCTATAAGTATAAATAACCGAAATGAGATAACTCAATTGAATGAAATAAAAAGAAAGTGGATTGGAATTATTAATAAAGAAGTTTGCACTTCAAATATTTTACCAAAATTTATAATTTTATAATTTATAAAATAAATTTATTCGAAGAGAAAAAAATATTGTATTGTTTAAATTCGATTATTTTTTTTTTTTTCAGATATTTAAAATGACAAAATATTTTGAGATATTTTTTAGTTTTTACTTTAAAAAAAATTTAATTTAAGTAAAGGCCAGATAAGAAAGTAAAATAAATACGCTCGTGTTACGACTTTGACAATACTCGGAGCAAAGAAAGAAACAACTAGAAAAAATTTGGCTTCATTGTTTTTTCAAGATGCTCCTTCTTTTAGTATTTCTAATTCTTGCAAAAATCATAATTTTTCCAAAAAAGCAAAAAAAAATGATTTTTGAGAAATGTAATTTTGCCAAAAATACATATGCAATTTTAACAATTACATTCACAAAAAAAGCAGGGTCCAGGCCAGTGATGCCAATATTTTTCACATAGAAAGTTCAAGAGTCCTTCTGATGATTATACTACACTTAGGTCCAATTTTTTCTTACAGAAGTAGTAAATTAACAGTAACACACTACATTAATTGAGTTCTCATTTCATTTAGAAATATAACATTCAACATTCCAAAGCTCACGATCTTTTTCTAACATAAAGCTATTTTCATACAAAAAAATTATCAAAAGTTGTTTTGCCTTGATCACTTTCCCATTCTCTTATATTTTGTTCTTTCTTCTCATGAAAATTAGAAAACGGAATTGTTGTTGCAATTGGTTCTAATTTATTATTTATAAGCGGAGCTGACTCTGAAAAACATACCATTTGAATAAAACAGAGATAAAGAAAAAAATTGCAAATAGAAAACTCAAAAATGTCATATCGTGATTCGTGAGATCATAATTCATAGCATCATAGAGATATGTATACATTTTTTTCTCTTTCATAATGAAATGAGTGATAATAATATATTTCACATTTTATATAATTCTATGTACATATTGATATTAATATAATTGGACATTTCATATTTAATTACACAAACAAACAAACATTAATATTATCTTATTTTCCCTTTATGTGTGAGTTGGAAATATTTTAATTCATGTGAGGAAGAGCTAAAGAAACTAAAATTGCAAGTATATAAAAGTGAGTGAACTAATTATTAATATTTATTTTAGAACATCTTTGATTCCAGTTTATCATAATGTAACACTTTTTTTACTTTTTTTTTTTAGATGTAGCAGGTATTTTAAAAAGGTTTCGAAGATAGCGATCCAAACTACCTATCGCATAATTAATACCTTACCTCACCTTATTCAAATCAATATATACTTTTTCTGCTCTAATGATACCCCAAAAATAAGATTTTACGTCAACTTTATTCGTATATTCTTTCTAGTGGACTATGTGAAATTGAAACAACAATTCAACTTTTTGGTTTAGCTAAATGCTAAAGGAACCAGTTGATTCAACTAATCAATCATTCGACTCGTCTAAAATTTTTTGTCTAAAATGGTCTAAATATGATTTAAATGTCAAAGATGTCATAAATGAACGGTGTTCAATTTGTTTCAATTTTAGTAGAAATGAAATCTGTAATAGCGAAAACGAATGACATTTTTGTAGAAAGTGACCGTCGACCAACTAAAGGAAATTTAACAGAGAACCATAAAAAAAAGTTTTAAATTTTTTAAATAATTTTCAATCATTTTTATCAGCAACTCCTTTTCTTACGTTTTATTGGTATTTTTAAATATATTCGAGACTATTGATTGAACAGAAGTATTTCCATCATTTTATCAAATATCATTTTCTCATTAAAGATTTTGAATTTAATAGAAAAATTTAATTTTCAATAAATAAAGAACATGTTCGGTTTAAAAATTAGAAAAATAAATTTCAACGTAACTTCTTCTTTAACAGTATGAAAGATATAAGAAAAGAGGGTTTCAATTTAGCTATTTTCAAAAACAATATGTTTGTAGTTACGTTGCATTACTTCAGATCTGAGGAGTGTGTGCAAAAAATGAATTTAATGGCGGTTTAGGACAGAAAATTATAAAATCTTTTTGCCTTTAGATTAGTTTCAGTCCGGAACGCCCTCAGCTCCGTTCCTTTGCCATTTGCCTAATTTGCGGTAGCGTGATAAGATAATAGTAAATTTCTTTTTATATTTGTTTAAAAAATTAAAGTTAACCAGATTTTCTAAATACATGTAAGAAAAGAGAACAAAATGCAGATATTTAAAACTTTTTACCCAGCTAAATAATATTCTTATAAACAAAATATATCCAATCTGCATAGAATTTAATACCTTTAACAAGTTCTTTTTGCAGGTCTTTAAAATTTATTTAAATTAAGTTTTTTAGAAAGAAAATACTGTAGTTATTTGTATAAAAAAATACTTCTCGATTTTCTTTTAATCAAAAATTATCTTCCCAGTATGTTTCCATAATGCAAAATATAGACTATTGTTCCTCCACGTCAGTATTTTATGTTATATCATCTTAGTACAAAAAATATATACTCATGTATTATTTTAATTTTATACTAATGTATTATTTTAATTGTTGTTAAGGAATTTAAAACAGAATGTTTCATAGTAATCTTATCATTAAAGATCATCATTATTCGAAGAGATATAAAGGAATAAGTAGAAAGTATACTTGTGTGTACTTTTTTTGCGTAAGATTATTGCATCAAACCTGAATCTATAAAATATATTGTTTCAGAAATTTCAATGAAACGTAGCAACTTAAAAATGAAACTTTAAAAAGAATTAAAATTAATTATCATAGCTTATTTTCTTGGAAGATAAACAAATATAGGCTCCCATTATGATCGGCGAAGCGAGTGAAATTTTTGGCGAATATGAATATTTGGTATTATGATTAGCGAATTCGCCTAAATTTTAGGCAAGCTTGCCGAATAAAACCAAAAATCAAAATAATACATAAGTACGTAAGTGCTTTTTTTAGTTGATGTTATAGCATTTATAGTGATATAATGGGAAAATCTAAACTATCTGTAAAGTATGTTCATAAATCATAATTTCAAATGTCATTCGATCATAATAAGGGTAATAAATTAAATTCAGAAAATACTTAGGTATAACTGAATATATGTATGTACATATGTATCTTTTTGAATGAATTATGATGGAAGTTTGTCACATGCTCAAAAAAATTATAATATCAAATTGGAAATAATTTGTATACATTCTAATAGTTTTCGTTTTCCTCTATTATTTTAATGCGTATTTTTAATATCTTCTTTTTTCTGATGATGTCGATGTACAATTATTAAAGGTGGTAAATTACCTCTGAGTTGTTTCAGCCTCTTACTTCTTTCTAACTTTTTATTACTATTGTGAATATTTACGTTTTCTTTTGAACCACCCTTACTATGCGTGCTTTTCAAATCGCCTGCATAATCCTCCAAGTTTTGGTTACTGTGAGCCAATGTTTTCTTAAAATATCTTGGCATTGAATAATCAACAATTTGGCTATCAGCTCTTTCTTTGTTAGCTGTTTGTAACTTGTATAAAGTTATTGTTTCCTTATATTTTTCAACTGTAGGTGTATCTTCATAATTTTTAGGTAAATGTGCAAAAGAAATTGATGGCACTTCTGGTGTCATGCTCAATTGGCCATATAATCCCGAAGCTGTTATGGAAAATATATCCGTTTCACTTGAAACTGTTCTAACTGCTGGTGTTTTCACATATGGCATACTATAAACATTTCTTAACGGTTTATGATCAAATAAACTCTTTTCATTTGCAAAACTAATATCATCTATAAACTTTGGACGCAATATAACCTCATCGTTTATATTACTTTCACTACCATCTACACTTGCCTCTATAGTTTCAATTGAACTTTTATTAGATTCATTTTTACTTTGATTATGTGAATTTATATTTGGACATAATTTTGTATTATTCAAAACTATCTCACTAATAGTTGCATCATCGATTTCATCTTCATCATTTTCTGGTATAATAGGACAATAAGCATTTGGTGATTTAGCAACTAGTTCAAGCGGTGAATTATCCGCTATAGTAAATTTAATTTTCTTATCTCTTGTTGTATTAACTGCAGTTTCATTAATTTGGTTATCGGTTATTGTTGACACAGATTTTGTACTGTCCCTTGTTATTTCAATGGCATTCCCTAAAGTAATTAAAAACCTTCATATAAAAATTTTAGATGATTTTGAAATAAAGAAAAATCTATAAAAAATTACCTTCTAAATGAAAAATTAATTTTTTTTGTTCGCTAGCCATATATTTATTCCTAGTTGATGTAGGTGTATGAATAGGTGTAATACCAGATTTTGTATTTGTTCTAGATAGTTTTTGGGATTCTTGAAAAATTTGTGAATTATTAAATACTGCTAAAATTTCAGGTGCCAAAATTGGTACACTAGTTTGAATTTCGCGTCGTACATCTTCTTCATGAATTTTTGCATTGCTGAAAATGGGATAAAGTTTGGAAAAAAATTTTAACATGTACATATATTCATAATCCTCGTATATACACATATGTATGTCTATATTCATAGGCATATTTATATACGAAAAATTTACATGATGGTTAATTAATATGAAGTGCTTTATCTTATCGTTTGGGCTTCGAAAATGGATAATATTTTTATTTGAAACTTTCGCACTTAGTTCTTAATAAATATATATAATTGGTTTAATTTGAAAATTATAGTCCCTTCTAACAAAACTTTTAAAATCTTAAAATTCAAACGTTTTTTTTTGCTATATCCTCTAGATATATAGAGGATATTTTAAAATGTTTATCTTTGGTTGTATTAATTATGAAATGGGATAATATATTTTTCTTCGAAGCTGTTTTAACCCATTCAAGACTTTTTGTTGGAACGTTAATTATAATTAAAAACATTTCTGCAATTTTCTTAAACTCGCTGTACCTGAAAAACTATTGAGACTTCAAAACATTTTATCCATTTTTAAAGCCGTAAACAATGGTACATGAAAAAGAAATATGTATCTACCTAAAACTTGTAGACTCGTTTCGTTTCATTGGTTGAGAACGTATTGGACTTTTATTATTATTATCCTGTCCATTGGCTATAATTTTAATGTTGTTTTTAGTAACGAATTCATCCTCGTCGGGGTTGTATTCAGCTGTGAAAACATGTACATATGTATATACATACATATATTTATTATATATATAGATATATGTATAATGTATATATATATATATATATATATATATATATAAACATATATCATATATATATATACATATAATATATATATTTCTTTTTTTTTTTCTAGTTACATTCCAAATTTTTATGATCAAATAACATATGTAGGTACATAGATATATTTTATTGATAAGATAAATAAATTTATGCTGTTCGAATATAATATTTTACTTTTATTTTGCTTTTTTTCACAAAAGAAACAAGTCTATTTCAAAACAGTTTTTTTATGGAAAAGCGTGCTATGATGTACAAAGCACGCTTTATACATAATGTATGTATGTATGTATATAAAATTTTCAAAGATAAATTCCACAAACTAAATTGAAGTTATTGTTCTTCAAGTTTTTTAAAACTTTAAATTCCTGACATGCACAATTTCGTTTTATTGCGCAGTTTTATGATGTTTACATACGAGTTCAACCTATAGAAATTCAGAAGTAACAATTTTACTTCGGGATTTCTATATTTTTCGAAATGTCTTAAACCTTTTCTACTTTATAAAACGGTTGCATGAATAAACCGTGGTTACGAAAATTAATTTCCCAAAAATATAAAGATTTTCCAAAATATGTTTGTTTAAGTTAGGGATGTACATATTGGAAAAATAATGTGCAAATCTTACAAAATTTTCAAATAAAAAGACAAAAACTAACCAATTGATTTATCAAAACAAAATTTCTCCTCAATACAGTTCCAATACAGATCTTCTAAGCAACTGCAACGACAAAAATATTTATTTTTTCGTTTAATTTATCTTAAATTGTTCTTAATCTATTTTGTTTTAAAAAATTTACCTTTGGCAACAACGACACATTTTTAATATTTTTACATTCGTTCAGCAGTTTCTTTCTTAAATATTTCGCAATGATAAAAATTTATATTTCTGAAATGATTAAAAAGTTTTTATTTAGATTAGACCAATTATGTCAAAACAAAGTTATTTTTACAATATGAGAACCAAATAAAACTTTATATTAGGTTCTTTTAAGAGACTCACATTAAAAAATAACTCAGTTAAATTTTAATAAATAACAACCCTAGAGTCTAGGTTTAAATTTGTGTATCGGGGCTACATAGTTTTAAAATAACTGAGTTATTTTTTGATATCGTCAAATTATATTAAAATATAGTATATTAAAATTAATACGATTTGTCGAAAAATTAAATAATAATTTTTGGTGAAAAAAAAACACTCAGACAAAGCTTATTGTTTTTTACTAAGATAGGAGTTAACATTTGGTACAGTCCCTTTACTGACGTATTAATTATAGGAGCTAAAACTGAAAGGAATTGTGACTAAACATAGTATGTGAACATTTACGTATAATATGCATTGTAATACATTGTTATTTGATATAAGAAGTTTTGGTATATTCCAGAACATGGATTTTTCATGCTCTTATTTCGAATCAAAATCAGATCAGAAGAAATTAAAAGGTTTAAAAGAAAAGGTTTACGTCTATTTTACGACTGAAGTTGATTTAAACAGAAAGACTTCTAAAGTTTTCAATTTTCTTAAGCTAATAACTCCTAACCAAATCAGCTAGTGTAATAACTCATACACCAAATTGAAGCTCAGTTATCAAGGTTCCTGTGCTAAAACTGGAGAAAGCTCCAATGTTACATCACCTAGAAAATTACTGTTTTTTAAAAATGAAAAATTGAAATTTGAAATTTTTCGAACTTTACAGTCGTATGATTCCGAAATCCGAACAAATTATAACTAATGTAGGCATTCATAAGAAAACCTTTACTGTGGTTTTCAAATCATATTTGTTAATGCGCCTGTCTTACACACTCGCGGAGTTATACTCAAAATTTCAAGTAAAGAAATCAGTCGAAATTGACTTTAAATCCTTGTAACTCCGAACCTGTTGAGCTGTAAACATCGTCTACAATCAAAAGTTTTGTCTATTTTTCAAATTTATTATTAAATTAAAAACCATTTCTAGTCAAAAAGTTACAATATCGTTTTCTTATAGTCGTATAATTTTAAATTTATTACCTAACAGCCGCCTGATAACAAATTTCCTATAGTTTGCGCATGCGTATATATACATATAGTACATGATGAAATTTTATCTATCGGCTAAATACATATATTGTATGTACGTATTATAATGAAATGTTGGCAAACTAAAAATTCAGGTTTAATTGTTATTTGTAACACTGTTTTATCAACAAATGATAAAAAAGTGTTACAAGTAACATATACATATAAGTACATATTTCAATAGTAAACAAATAAAAAGTATATTTGAAAGTCACAAAAGTTACAAAAAAACTTGCAGTTCGAATTCAAATTTTGTCGAATGTTGACACGATCGACATTTATACTTAATATTTACTCAACTTTAGCTTGATATGTATCTATTTAAATTTAGGAATGTGCTGATATACAAAAAATAAATAAAGTGGGGTCAAACCAATGTTTTGCAATGTAGCACTTTTCCCCTTACTATAAGTAAAAATACTACTTTTGCCTGCTTTTAAATATCTATGTATGTACTACATTACATTATTAATATTACTTTCATTCGTATACATACGACCAACAGCACTATTTCAAGGACTGCATACATTTAGGAAGAAGTAAAAAAAAATGAATGACGCTAACATAATGCTCGCATTTAAAGGTTAATTGCGTGAGTTAATTGCATAAGAAAAATAACTATATTTTTTAATGGCATGGCTTTTACCTTTAGCTTTCTTCTTTCTTTTATTAAAATTTGAAAAGCTTGCAATGCCGTAAGTACCAGGTGTCAAAAGTTCAAATTTTACAAATTTCGTGAGGCGATAACTTGTAGGGGGGCTGGGGGGAATATTTTCTTGTAACTATATGAACTATTTATTAATATCTGAAAGCTGTTAAAATTTTAGACTCCTACAGCCAGCGATCTTCAAAAACAACGATATCAAAAATTTGGAAACACGGATTTCAGGTAACTTTAAATTTTAACGACCATTTTGTTTTTTTTAAGTTCAAGTATGGCATGATTTGAAATTAGAAGTTAATCACTACTTTTCTGCGTTTGCAAAATTCCAAAAATGTTTCGTTACTGTAAATCTATAACATTGATGTGTGACGTTTGCAAATCGATAAAAGTGACATTTTTTGGGTTTTGAGGGGCTATAATATTTAGAGGTGAGGGGATAGGTAAAAATTTTCTCCTAGGAAATAAGAATATTTTCTTCTAGGAAATACCAGTTATGTATATATGAAATTTCAGCTTCCTATCTTCAATGGTGTGGAAGTTTTGTAAACGAGTCCCTGACGGACAGAGTGCAACTAGTAAGGACTTTTTTTAAAATTTTTTTTTTTTGGAAAACTACTAAAAAGATAAATAAGCAGTCAAGGCAGATTTAAATTAAGTTATAACATTAATGTGTTTATTGGTGCTACATCGAAAGAATTGTAACAACAGCAGTATTATGATTATATATGTGCATAAGTATGTATATGCAGGTCAAAAAACAAATTTCAGAGAATATTTGGTTTTTCTAAAAAAATTTTGATTCATTCAAAATTAATTCTTCCCTAACACCTTTCATGATTAAATATATATGTGCGTTCATAGTATTTATTATCAGTCCTGGAATGATATTTGTGCACAACACAATTTATTTACATTTTAATTTTACACTTATCTTATAATTATTATTGAAAATACAATTGTACATCTGATAAAAATAAATAAAAAAATTCTTTAGTATGAAAGAATAACAGACTTGAAAATTGTAAAAAAATTTAGTATTAAAATAAAAGAACAGAACTTTAATTTAATTATCGTCAACAACATAATATGTGTTACACTATAAATGAATGTGTTGTAATGCTTTTTCATCAAATAAGGTAAAAAATGGTGTTACGTGTATGGTATTAGTAAATTATATGGAAAAAAGACCTAAGAAAGACATGAATAATAAAGAAATTAACAAAAATACAATGCAAAAACCTAAAGAAATTGACGGTAGTTTAATGCAAATGATGCAAGACGTGCTACAAAGAATTGGCGAAATCTCAATGAACTAACTGTGGGGAACTAACGTGTACCTACCAAGCCCGAAGCGATTTCTGAATAAATAATATTTCAGTAAATAAAATACGAATTGGTACGAGGAACGCAAATGGCGAATGGAGGATGTTGCGCTATTTTAAATAGGGAAACGGTAAAACATGATGAGGAACCAAAAATATTGATCAGTATATTGTCCACCAAGATGTAATATAAAGAAGGATATTTTTAAGCATTTGCTAAAAATGTCTTTCTTTTTATATCTAAAAGAAGTTCAGCAAATATTTTGAAGTTAGAAAATGATTTTATTTTAAATTCCGATCACTCTGCTATGATACCAACCCTTAGTGAGAAAATAGCTAACAAACGGAGCGTACGCGCTTTAGTCAACAAAACCACAGATCCGGTAGAGTTCAAACATGACATAGACTAGAGACCAACTAGATTTTGAGGTGGCGGGTTTTATCAAATTGATACAGAAAGCCGCCAGGAAAAATTAATGATTCTCTAAATTGAAGCCTGTGTCAAGTACTTATCCTAAGGATATAACTGATTTAATTGAATGACTGAACATGAATGGCAAGAAACGTGTCACTCAGACGATAAAATTATTGTGAATGGAAAAGAAAAATGGAATATTTTAAATCAATATCATACGAGAATTATATAAAGGGCTTATTGGCAACTAAAGAAATGAATTATTCGTTGTGGAAAGCAACGGAGAGTACCAAGAAGCCGATAAAACGAATCCCCCCCTGCAAAAAGGAAATGGATCTTGGACAAAAAGCATCAGTTATAAAACTGATTCTTTTCTGAAATACTGAATTCTAGTATTTCTTTTGTGGAAGATTTTGATATGAATGAAAGCACTATGGCTTTATTTAATGAAAAGGTAATTTGACATTACGAGAGTTGCCGAGAAAAACTATGACATTTGTGAAAAAATTGATACATGAAGCTGTTAACTGAGGTTAACAGGTATGAGGTATGTTTTTAGTGCTTGGAAAATAGCGGATGTTATTATGGCAGGAAAACCGGTGGAACTCTTGAATGAAGCAAAGCCATATAGACCGATTTCTCCAATCAAAACTTTTTCAAAAATTGTTGTTAACAAGGCTAATGCCTATAATAGAAAATAAGAAATTGATTCCAAACCATTAGTGTAGTTTTAGAACAAAGCATGCAAGAATTGATCAAGTACACAGAATAACAATTATTGCAGAAAAGGCATTAGTGGAAAGGCAGGCGTTCGATTTATGGGTTGCTGTCACTACCTTTTTCGACGACACAGCAATATTGGCAGTAGGATCTAATGTTGAATAATCGACCAAAAAATTACAGGAAGCAAGTAACAATATTACCTGTAATGGACAAATACATGGAAAATAAGGATAAATGAAAGTAAATCTGCACATGTGAATTTCTCAAACAAAAATTTAGTGAACCAAAATTGAGTTTGAGTGGTGCTAAAGTATCAATCCAAAACACAGCGAAATACCTACGTATGACTTTGGATGTCAAGCTCAGATGTAAAGAACATGTAAAGTAGAAAAGAATATAATTAGAAAAGAAATATAGAGAAAATTATTGGTTTCCTGTTCGTTGGTCTAAATTGTCAACATACAATAAGGTGTGTGCCTCCGTTCATGGAATATAGACATAAAAATACCATAGAGTGAAACTAAGGATTAGTCAGTTTGACTAGTTTTAGGAGTTTATGACCATTCAGGTTCGTTTTAGGCTGGGTTAAAGTCCCCCACTATTGATAGGTCTGATGGCAGGTTGGATCCGCCTATTCTTGTCCTGGGGCGACTAATTCAAGTGTTCCTTTGCGAAGCACCCTTTGCGAAGGTGCAGGGTATGAAAACGAAAAAAGAAATTACGTTGCATGCAATTGTGGTATTAAGAGTGTTGTTAAATGAAACTTGTAATAAATGGATGCCACAGAAAGCCTTAATCCATTCTTATAAAAAAATAATTTCAATTTTATATTATCTTACATGCAATACTATAGTAAACAGAATCACGAGGCCCATTCCATAAGATCAGACGATTCTTCATCTTCTTTCATTGCTTGAATTTTCATACTACGTTTCGTATCTTTTTTACATATACTAAATTTGTAATTTTGTAGTTATGAAATTTCTGTCTTCATTTTTGAATCTAAAATTTTTTGAAATGTACGTTTAAATCTATTAACACAAAGAAAAATTTTTTTTTTATGGTTTTTTTTTCTGTCATCCATTTATTTGATTTTGAACGACGATATACATCTAGGTACAATACCAAACGGAAAACAACAGAAAAATTTTGATTTTTTTTACAATATACAAATAATATAATATAATACACAATTTGATTTTAAAAAGAAATAATTTTTAAACTACTTAAAATTTTTTAAAATCAGATAATACATGTACATTGTATCAGAGACATTTTTTACTTAACAAAACTAATTTACCAAAAAACCCAGAAAACGGACAGTTGGAAAAAATGAAAGGTTGATACTTATTCAAATGGAATAAACCAGCAGCTGACGCCTACAAAGCTGCTGCTACAGTAAAAGAGTTCTTTTCTATTTATACCAGAATACTACTGTTACCGAAAATAAAGAAAATTGAGATTAATTGTAAATTTTAATTCAAAAGTAGGCAAACGTACCCTTTTGTTACCAATATGCACATTTAAATCGTTTTTTCTTTTCTCTTTGGCAGTTAATACATTTATGTATAGCTTTTTTTTATTTTTAAATAATCGCCTATTTTTCAGATTATCCGCCTTTTTTTTGCATCTTTCTCTTTTCAAAATTTTATTTCAAATATACATACATACAAAAATAATTCCAATTTTTAATGATAATAGTGTGACCATGGTCTCAGTCATTTACTCCTGTTTAGAAAATAGAAACGATAGGACTGATTCCAGTTAGAAAAATAACTAAAAAAATATACATAAATAACTGTGTATATTACACCAAACCTTGACATTACAAGAAACCATGGTCTGGAGTCCTGGACGCTGCTTTTTTGTGAAAGCATTTGTTAAAATGGCATATTACGTATTTTCGACGAAATGGTTTTTTTGAAGAATCATTTTTTTTGTTGTTTTTTTGGGAAAATGGTGATTTTTGCTTATTTTATTTCAAGTTTTTTATACGAAAACTTGACTCAAAAAACCAAAGATATTATAATTACAAGAAAGTTCAACACGAGCAAAAAAAATTTTTTTTCAATTTTTATAAAACAAAGGTGCTTTTGAAAGAATAATACTAAAAAGGCGAAAATTCTATACCTACGTTTATTTTTCTAAAGAACGATGTAACAATAAAGCATATTATTAGCTTTAAGAAAAATGGATTCAAAATTTTATATTTTTATGTATTACGTATATGTAGTTAATAAAAAAAAAGTGAATTTCAAAATAATTCAACACGAGCAAAAAAAGTTTTTTTTTTCAATTTTTATAATCGGGGATTAAAAATTGGCACAACATACATAAATTATTACGAGTACATGTAAAAACACTAAAAAAAATAATTTACTTTCTGTGAGTTATGAGTACTTCTTGAGTATGACAAATAATCATAAAGTTTTTTTATTTTTTTTTTGATTTTTACTAAGAATTTAAACAAAATTGTAGAATAAAAAATAGATAAGCAATGTTGTTATAGACTATACATATGTGTAGGTAAATGTTTTATAAGTATAAAATGTATATCTGTTTAAATGTACAGAAATATATGCACATGATGTATGCAGTTATTTTGAGATGATGCATATATGTACATGATGTATGCACCAAATTGATAAGATTTGGTGTATTTTTTAAAGTTTTTATTGTACGCATATTTAAATGAAATATAATAATAGCCGAAGACTGCATTCCAATAAGAAGCAGTAATACGAGAGAAGGAGAATACTATGCCTACATTTGTCTTTCCAAAGAACGAGGTAACAATAAAAGATTGCATTTGAAGTACAAAGGATGGATACAAGCATTAATAAAAGGATTTAATAATGTAAATAAACTCCAAAGTCTTTAATAAAATTATATTTTATTTTGATGAATACATACATATGTGATAAAATATGTACGTTAGTAAATAAAAAAAGTGAATTCCAACATTTTTTTGCAAAAAAAAATTTTTTATGTACATATTTACTATTTTTGCTTTATCAGAAAATTTTTTTGCTACCTATAATTTATTATGCTTGGGCAAGAGCATGAAATTTCATTGAAATCACCAAGAACTTTTCTAATTCATTCGAAAATACCTAATATAAGAATATATTTTTTTAGAAAAAGTATGATATTCAATTTTGCATACGCTGTATGTGTGGATAAGTAAATTGTGTATTGCGAAGTCTTATATAAAGACGTCTGTGGTATGGTGTTACGGAGTTTTAAGAATAAAGATGTCTGTGACGTTACAAAAAAATCAAGGCCTGGGACCTACTTTTTAGCACTTTTCCAAAAAATTTTTTGAAAAAAGTGCTTATTAGTTTCACTCTGTCCGTCCGTCCGTCCGTCCGTCCGTCCGTCCGTCCGTCCGTCCGTGGACACTTTTTTTGTTTACAAAACTTCTACGCCCTTTAAGATAGAAAGCTGAAATTTCATACGTACATAGATCTTCACCAGAAACTTATTTCCGTAGAACAAAATTTTTACCTATCTCCCCCCCTCTAGAAGTTATACCTCCCCAAAACCCTAAAAATGGCCTTTTTTAAATATTTGTTGCAATGAAACCATAAGCATTTTTGAAATTTTGCAAACGCAGAAAGGCAGTGTCTTGCTTCCCCTAGCGCGATATACTATAGTTATACTTTAGAAAAACAAAATGGCCGTTCAAATTTACCGTTATCTAAATTCCTTTTTTTCCAAATTTTTGATGTCATTTTTCTTCTAGACCCCAGCCTGTAGAAGCTTGAAATTTTAGGAGCTTTTAGACATTAACAAATAGTTTATTTCGTTAGAAGAAAATTTTTTTCCATCTCCACCCCCTCTCAAGTTATCACCTCTTGAAATTTGTAAAATTTGAATTTTTGACACCTTATATTTCCGAAACCGCAAGCTTTTCCAAATTTTTATAAACGCAAAAAGCTAACGGTAAATTCCATGAAATTAAAAAATATAATTATTTTTCTTAACTCACACAATTAACCCTTAAAATCGAGCATTATGTTAACCCCTCTTTATAGTAATTTTTGCTTTATTTCAAAGGCATGTATGTATCATCCTAAATATATGCAATTCTGGAAATAGTTTTGTATATGAATGAAAATAATTTTAATAGAGTGATAGGTATACATAGACTGTATTTAAAAGCAAAATTTTCACTTGTTGAAGGGAAAAGTGCTACAATACAAACCATTGGTTTGACCCAACTTTATTATATGTATAAATTTGTAAAATTGCGTATGTACTTTTGGCGAAATGTTTTCTGAAGAATCATTTTTTTTTTGCAAAAATGATGATTTTTGCCTATTTTCATCTGGAGTTTTCTAAAGGAAAAGTTGACTAAATCCAAAAAAAAAAATTATACTTCTTATACTTAGGAGTTTTTTGAACAACATATCAAAAATTCAAATTTGAAAAAATGCACAAAAATCAAAATAACGTTACGTGTACATAAATCATCAGCTTTACATTTACATCAATACGTGTAAATTCATCAGCTTTGAACTGTTCCTCTCTGTTAGGATCCAACAACCGTGTTTCTACATTTGTTTTATTCTTTCTTTTTAGCACTTTTCCAAAAGATTTTTGAAAAAAAGTGCTTATTAGTTTCACTCTGTCCGTCCGTCCGTCCGTCTGTCCGAGTGTCTGTTTACAACACTTCTACACCCTTAGAGATCGAAAGTTGAAATTTAATACGTACATAGATCTTTAATAGAAACTTACTTTCGTAGAACAAAATTTTTGTCTATCTCCCCTCCTCTAGAAGTTATACTCTCCCAAAACCCTAAAATTCCATTTTTTAACTATTTAGTGCAGTGAAACCATAAGCATTTTTGAAATTTTGCAAACGCGGAAAGGCAGTGGCTTGCCTTCCCTAGCGCCGTATACTATAGTGAAACTTTAGAAAAACAAAATGGCCGTTCAAATTTACCGTTATTTAAAGTCCGTTTTTTCCAAATTTTCGATGTTGTTTTTCTTCTAGACCCCAGCGTGTAAAAGCCTGAAATTTTAGGAGCTTTTAGAGACTAATAAATGCTTCATTTCGTTTGAAAAAAATGTTTTCCATCTCCACCCCCTCTCAAGTTATCGCCTCACACAATTAACCCTTAAAATCGAGCATTATGTTAAGCCCTCTTTATATTAATTTTTGCTCTATTTCAAAGACTGCATATATGCGTCATCCTAAATATATGCAATCCTAGAAATAGTTTGGTTTATGAATGAAAATAATTTTAATAGTGTGGTGCACATACATAGACTGTTTAAAAGCAGTATTTTCACTTGTTTAAGTGAAAAGTGCTACAGTACAAATCATTTGTTTGACACAACTTTATTAAAGGATTTTCTTTATCTCCCGCTACACAAACTAAACTGTCTCCTTCATTAATTTTAATTTTTTTTAGGGGAACCTAAAATCTAAATAAATTTTGATATAACTATTATGTTTGAGGTAAAACAGCTCATGTGCGTTCAGTGTACAAGTTAAAATAAAATAATTCTGTTTGTTAAGCTTTACACTACAGCATTTTGAAGACTACTGTATATATACATAACATATGTATACCATTTTATCATAAAAGAATGAAGAATTCGTTCCTAATTGTTCTAATTATACTAAATGCACAATATTTACAAGTGTATATACATAATTTTTTCCAAATTTTAATTTTTGAAATAACTCTAAACTTTTTCACTGAGTTAATTATACCATACGAATGATGGCATTAAAAAATTTTATAAATCAGTAATGTGTATTCAAATTCACTCGCATAGTATTTAATATTTTTTTCAACGACCATCGAACAGTTGCAAAAACGGAACAATTTTTATATTTTTTAAGGTTTAAAGTGTTATTTTTATTATGTTTTAGAATTAAATGGGTAAAACTAATGCCATATATATCTATCTGGCCACCAAGCTCAGAGAGCAAATCAAAAAATAAATTCCAAATTTATATGGAGTTTAAATGTAAGAAATTTATATGGAATTTACAAGTCGGAATTTATTTGTGTGAAGGAAATTGATCAATATTTTTGCCTCTACTGATTCTGCATATTTTTCTCTACTGATTCTGCACAAGAAATAGTTCTACTTTCCGTTTACATCACACTAATGCAATCACTTACCAATATTTGTATACAAAAAATTCCCTTAGCTAAAAGAGTTAAGCAGCATGCCTTCCTATTTTCATTTTTATACACGGGAATTTTTGGGAGAGGGAAAGAGTACGCAATAGATTAGTCATGGGCAATATCGTTCTTTTCAGTGATTCGTTCTGAACGCACGACTTTTTTTCACTGACCGATTATAAAATCTCGATCAATCGTTCATTTCGTTCACTTCTCTTCGTTCATATAAGACATATTTATGCATAAAATTGAAGGGTAGCTCAGTTCAATGCTTCCTTTCTTTTAACTCATTATATTGCATTTTATTGATACTCGTATTTGATCAGTTCTCGTTCGTTTTTCTTTGTATTGCAATACCAATGGTTATTTAACATATTGTTCAATTTTATTTGTATTGGATTTCATTTATATTTCATGTCCCCTTTTATACAATACTTTTATTTGCATTGTATATTATATTAGTAAGGCAAATGATTGGGTCACTTTTATTTGAAAGGAATACAAAATCATTCTTACTACAGGTCTCGTGCGTTTTAATATTTATTGGATTTAGTATATCGATCAATTTTGCTTGTATTGTATTTATATTGACAACTGATTTGGTCACTTTTTTGTGTATAGTATTTCTTTTATTTTATTTCTCATTTGCTTTTGTCAATATTGCATATAGGAGTATGTCGTTCGTTTTTATGGGTATTGATTTGCTCTCTGAGCTTGGCGGCCAGATAGATATATATGGCTTTAGTCCAGGATTTGATTTTTTGTAATATCAAGAATAGCATACATACATAAGCGTTTTTTTTTTTCAATGAAAACAACAAATCGTAATTATGATTATTAGGTTTGGTAAAAATTCAACTTTCAATTTGAATTTTTGAAGTTTTATAATTTTTTTTTTATTTTTGGATGATAGCATTGACACCTAGTTTCAAACAAAAATTTTAATCATTTTTGATATCCTAATTCTTAAGTGATGGTATATGTTAAAGCATTGATTAACAAATCACCTTGTATACAAAGTAAAAAATAAAAATCTTGCATTTAGGCATAAATAATTGCTTTTCTTACCCAAAATAAAAATTCTAAACCTGTTTGAGCATCCACCATTGTGATAAATTTATTCTACGTATGTATATGTTTCCAACCGGGTAGTTTTTAACATTAATAAACACCCTTATTGTAAATCTTACTACTACCGAAGTAGTAGAAATGTATCACGAAATTGGTAAAAGAGTAAATATGAATCACACTTGTAATGAAAATAAATGTCAAAGTTCTACTAATGAAATTTTCAAACGTAGAAACCCAGTATTCAAGTCAAACGATTTTTTGACACTCTGAAAAATAATATTGCCACTGCAGATTCATAATCGCTACAACTGGGATTTATAATAACTCAAAAGTCTACGTGTCTAACTCAGTTTGAATATTTATATCATAGTTAAGTATTTTTACTAATGCCATATACATATATGTATCTATCAGGCCTCCAAGCTGAAAATCTTTTCCGAAATTTTCAATCGGAAAAAATTACAAAAACAATAATATTGTTAATGTTTTATATTTTCGAAGTATGCCGATTGAAATATTTTTTCATTTTTTTTTTGTGAAATTTTTGAGTATTCCTTATGAATATTATTTTATATAGTATAATTTAAAAAGCCATCTAGATTAAAATTATTAATTTTTTGCTTTTTTTGTACGAGTAATTCAGTACCCTTCCATTTGAAAGACAAGAAAGGTTGTCTGTGCTATAAATTGTAATTTTTTTTTAAATGTATTCTTCAGATGGAATTTACAAATGGATTTTTTTGAAATTTAAATTTTAAATTTGAAAAAATATGTAGAATCAATAGAGCCAAAAATTTTGATTAATTCCCTTCACACAAATAAATTCCGACACAACTTCCATTTAAACTCTATATAAATTTCAAATTAATTTATGATATGCTCTCTGAGCTTGATGGCCTGTAGATATATTTGGCATTAATTTTCACAATAAGGGTGAAAATCTTAACTATGTACCAACAACTGGAAGTTTATTGAATAAGTTAAATTTTGTTGAAAACAGAACAAGAACGAAATTACCGCAACTAATTTAACCGCCAGTGAAAAATTTGCTATTGGGAGGGAGGGCCTTGCAAAAAAAGGTACCAGACTTTTTCTGCATATAAATAAATGCTTAAAACTTTGGAATCAGGTGACACAAAGTAACCATCGGGAGCTTATTTTAAAGGCGATTTTTGTTTATTTCCGATCTCACAATTAATTATTTTTTTTATCGAAATTTCTCGAAAATTTTTATTTTTTTTTGTTTTTTTTTTCGATGTATTACGAGTACGATCCAAAAGTTAACCCATACATTTTCCTCTATTCCTCATAGTTTTACCTGTAAAACGTATTAATAATGTTTAAAAAACATACACATTTCATGCTGTGTGTGAAATTTGAAGCACCCTGTATATGCAATAAAATACGCCTGTCAAATAAATTTTCCCATGTGCCAAGTTTTTAACTTCACTTCGCTTTTCAATCGAATAAATGTATTTTCAATGCAAAAAATGTCAATAAAATACAATACCATACCATTACTACCTAGTTAGAACTATGATTAAATGTTATGATTTCCAGTATACATATATTTAATTTTTTTCACAACAGTTACCGACATGTACATATGTATGTATGTATTTTATTAAATTAAAAAAAAAAACAAAGTAAAATAAGAAAAAGTTTCAAATTGAAGTTTAAAAATATTGCAAATGAATTTTACAATAAATAAAATATTATTTTGATAATTTTCTTTTATAAACCAAGTAAAACATTATTGATTAAAGCAATAATTTTTTACTTTTAACAGTGTTTTACTTTGTTATTTTTTGTCGTTGTTCTATAGTCATTTGGTTTTGAGCTTTCTTTGAACTCACGTGACCCAAAATTTTGTAAAAGAACATGTTTCTAAAGTCCAGGTAAAAAAATAGTTTTATTATGTATAAAATTAAATGTGTTGGTATAGAATATTTATAACTTGTGCTGTGTACTGAACATAAACTTATTGTTTGGCTATATGTGTTATGTTTAGTTGAGAAATGAGCTGAACGTAACACTTATTAGTGGCACAACATAATGCATATTTTATACATGTGAATATAGAAGCATATTATACATACATATAAGTCAAACACATGTTAAAAATAAAAAAAAAAATCATTTCATATATTAATAAAATATTAAAAATAAAAAGAGTTTTTTTAGACAATAAATAACATTTTACAATGCTCTTTTTTTAAATCACTTAAAATACATTGTATATTTATTGCACTATGCAGTTAAGCAAGTTGCTACATATCTACATGCAATACACACACACATGCATATTTATTTATTAAATCTTTGTTAAATTCGCATTTCACATTTCTTTTTTGACACAAACAATATTTGTGCGTATAGTAATAAGTACACACATATATGTACATATTTACGAATTATACGAAATAACTAATGTACATGCAACATAAAACATTGTTTTTCGAAAAAAACCGCCACAAATAATTTTTTTTGTTGTATTTAATACATAATTATATAATTTTTTTCGTAGATTTCATTCTTATCAAACAAGATCACATGTTCGTCAAAAGGAATATTTCACAATAAAAATTTACATATTTAGTCAGCAATTTTTACCTTTTCAAATTTATAAATAAAGGTAAGAAAGAATTTGTTTCAAGAATATGTACTTACATATTAAATTGATTGAAATTGTTTATGTTTATAATTCTTATTGAAAGGTTTAGTCTTAACAATATAGAACTACTTATACAAAGTCATATTTACCATCAGAGTAAATTTTACTTTCAATTCTTATAAAATAATCTTAAGGCGCTGGCGTAAAATTAAAACTTGTAATTTTCAAATCACTGAAGTAAAAAAAAGAAACAAGTACTAAAAGAATAATAAAAATTTTTTAATTTATAAAATTCGAAATGCAATGCAAGAAAAGCTCCGTCGGAAGAAAAAGTTTAACCACTCGCTTTTATGTTGAATGCAGATGGAGAACTAAAAATAAAATTATATTAAATCAAATTAATGGCACTATTTTTTTCTATATCAATCAACATTTCATTCATATCTTAATAATATACCTGTCTCGTCAGGTACTAAAAAAATAGTAGCATATAAAACAACAAAGAACGAATAAAGTAATTAAAGCATTGTACACAAAAAATTAAATTAAATCTACACACATGCTATTAGATACTTTAAATCAAAGTATATCTATTTTATAAGTAATTCGACTCTGCGTTTACACATAAACTCCTATTATGTACAAGACATCTTAATATTTTTGCAAATTATTAAGTCAACTTCTTTTTTTAAATAAACTTTAGTATAACTCGTATTTTTTGAAAATCTATATTTGTTTTATACTAACAAAAAAAATTTAATTAATATAAATTATAAATCTTCATTTTATTTAATAACCAAATAATAAATATAGTGAATAAAATTATTCACTAAATTTAAATTAATATTAAATTTTAAACAACAAATAAAACTATTTTACCACTCAGCGATACAGCCTTCCCGTACGAAATTTATATGTGTACCACTACCCTGAAAAATGTTGTAGAAATTTAGACGTACTACGACTTTCGAATATACTTTTTTTTTTATCAAATACCATATTTTAAGTTAGCACTGATTATCAAAAGTACCCAATGTTTTCTTCAATATGTATAAAGATTTTTAGTAAAATTTTCTAATATGAGGAAAATTTGATTAGAGTTTGGTGAATTTTCTTACGCAAAATTTTTCAATTTAAAATTCATTTTAATTTTTTTCATAATTTAACTCAGCTCAGTAACCTTTTAACTGGCAATGAAGAATGTCCGTACGACATCAATCAAATTTCTATAAATTTTAAGAAATATATTTTTAGTAAAATTTATTTTAAATGAAAACTTTCCACTTATACTTACTAGGATTGTGTTTGTACTAAAGAAATTGAATAATTTTCTTTTTTTTGAAAAAAAAATTTGAATACACAAAAGCAAATATTTTAAAACATTTTTTAAACCAGTTTTGTTTTCATAACTGTGTATTCACCAAGCATGTGTACATATGTATATAGACATGTACATACAATATAACAATAAATGAAATTTTAAACTCACTTATTTTCATTATGATATAAAAAAAAATATTAAAAATAAATTGTTTTTAACTAAATTTATTTTAGTTCAATTTGCTATTTTTAATACACTCGCTTAGTGAAATAGTGGAAGTGGTAAGCAAACGGAAACTAAGGGTTTAGAACGAGTCGAAGTTTTTATAAAATAGACGTATTTTGGTCTGAAACAGATGATCAGAATAGCTGATCATTTGATGGCAGTTAAAATCAACCGTTATCTTAAACCAATACGTTGTTAAATTGTTTGATATAGTTTTTCTCTTAGGCGATTTAAAGGCAACTGTTCATCATTAAAAATTGACGTTTCCATTGTGGGGATAGTTTCCTCTGTGTATTGCGACTTTATATGCAAAAAGAATCGGTTTGGTCATTTAAAAAAATGAATAATACAGCTTCATTCACTTTCCTTTCTCGAAGTTTAGTTTTTGTTTTTCACTGAATTTTCTTTCATTTGTAGTAATAATAGCAAGTGTTTGTAGTTTGGTGCAAAAAGCACTTCATTTTTGTTGGTAGAACTGCAAAAGAACTTCTATCAAATTGGCAGCACAAAATTTTAGTATGCTTTTATACATATTTACTCGTACAACCCAATTATTAAAGAGAACTCGTTATTGAAATATACGAGTAATACGGTCGCTGGTCGCGAAAACTGGCTGAGGAAGATTTGTAATGTAATTCTACAAAGGGAAACCAGTTTAAAAAAAAAAAAAATATAAAGTTGTTTTAAAATCATTACATACCTTAAATAAAATTCGATTCATTCTAAAGTGACTAGAAAATATTAAATATATAAAACGGAGAAAGTTTTGTATTTTTGGGATTTTCCCTTTTTCCAACTTTCGCTGTCATATTTAACAACTTTTTTTAAATTTCCAATATCTTTATTTCTCTTTTAATTTTCTTCTTTTTACTTTTCATATTATTCAGAAACATAAATAAATAAAAAAATTTAAAATTAGCTGTTAATGTCTTTAAAATATGAATCAAACTTTTAGTTGTATTGCAGTGCAGTTTTAACTCATAAGATACCTCGCAGTCAGAACTGCAAATGCGAATTTAACCAGTCTTTGCCTTAAAATTCCCTTCCAAGTTATCGCCTCTGTAAAATAGTAAACGCTTTACAAAATTTATGTGAAAATCAAAAAATCGTGATAAATAAATTGTCGCAAAACATTGTTATTTGTCTTAGCTCACTCAATTAGTTGTTCACGTTCTTTTCTCTCCTAAGTATGTAAGTATGAGTAAGCAAAAAGTATGTAATAATTTTATATATATATATATGTCTAGCTACTTTTAAGGTGTAAAGAAATACGAGTACTTTTGTCCCAAGTCTCTAGGGCTAGAAATAAGATTTTGCTAGTGGGATACCAAAAAGAATCTGACATTGAAACCTTTTAGTCCCGAAATAGCCCTATTTTAGAACAACTCTCATTTCATTTAATATGGTTTTAAAAGTGATCTTGATAATTTTCTTTGCTTTTTTAGCACTTTTCCAAAAAATTTTTGAAAAAAAGTGCTTATTAGTTTCACTCTGTCCGTCCGTCCGTCCGTCTGTCTACCCGTGTGTCTGTTTACAAAACTTCTACACCCTTGAAGATAGGAAGCTGAAATTTTGTACGTACATAGATTTTTACTAGAAACTTATTTTCGTAGAACAAAATTTTTATCTATCTCCCCCCCTTTAGAAGTTATACCCCCCCGAAACCCTAAAAATGCCATTCTTTAACTATTTAGCGCAATGAAACCTTAAGCATTTTTCAAATTTTGCAAACGCGGAAAGCCAGTGGCTTGCTTCCCCTAGCGGGGTATACTAAAGGTTAACTTTAGAAAAACAAAATGGCCGCTCAAATTTACCGTTATCTAAAGTCCGTTTTTTCCAAATTTTTGATGTCGTTTATTTTCTAGACCCCAACCTGTAGAAGCTTGAAATTTTATGGACTTTTAGACATTAACAAATAATTCATTTCGTTGGAAAAAAATTTTTTTCCATCTCCTTCCGCTCTCAAGTTATTGCCTCTTGAAATTTGTAAAATTTGAATTTTTGACACCTTATATTTCCGAAACCGCAAGATTTTTCAAATTTCTATAAACACAAAAAGCTAACGGTAAATTCCATGACATTAAAAAATATAATTATTTTTCTTAACTCACATAATTAAACCTTAAAATCGAGCATTATGTTAACCCCTCTTTATAGTAATTTTTGCTTTATTTCAAAGGCATGTATGTATCATCCTAAATATATGCAATCTTAGAAAGAGTTTTGTATATGAATGAAAATAATTTTTAGAATGTGTGATAGGTATACATAGACTGTATTTAAAAGCAGAATTTTCACTTGCTGAAGGGAAAAGTGCTACAATACAAACCATTGGTTTGACCCAACTTTATTTTTAACTCTTTTTAAATTCAATTCCTTATTCAGCAATTTTGCTCTTTAACCCTACCCTTTCAGTACCCTATCCTTTCATTTGGAAAACAGGAAAGGTTAATATATGTATGTTAAAAATTACAACCTTTTTCAAAAGGATTTTAAAATCAATTTTTTTGAAATTTAAAATTTTAAATTAATAAAATATGTAGAATCAGTAAAGCTAAAAATATTGAACAGCTTCCTTTACACAAATAATTTCCGACACCTTAATAAGAACCTTATTTATACATTTTTACTGTTGTCGTCAGTTGTAGCAAACGGGCAGTTCAAGAGTATAACGGACAAGCATTAACAAAAAAACAGCATTTTTCCAACCCAAATACATATGTACAGAAATTATCAGTGATCTGCAAAAAATTTTGGTTCTTCGAGAATTATTTTGACTTAATATATTGGGGCATACATATATTTTAAATTGAAAATTACAACTATACCACAGGATTTATTTTCACAAAAATGGCAACAAAATTTTCTAATGCGAATTCAAAGTTCCTTTTTTATTAACTTTATCTGACTTATTAAAAAATATTCCATATTTTTGATAAAATTAAATTTTGCCCAATTTTTGAAAACAAATATTCACATAATATGCAAGTTAAAGGAGTATTGTTAACACGTTGAATATTATTTGTTCGGAATTGCTTGTTGAGTCGTCATTCATATGGTTTGCAATTGTATTATAGTCCCTCATTATTTGTTCGGCTGTTTTTGTGAATACCCTGTTGATTTTGTACTGCTCATTATTGTTTTCAATTATATCGTTCTGGCTTCTGATAATATTATCCCAGTCGGTAGCGTCAGGTGAACCCGCTAGCGTCGGCTTCTTCCTTCTCGCCCTCTAAGTTCCGATATCAGGTTCAATATTTGGTTAAGTTAATGAGCTATTTGGAATTTACGACCGCTTGTTTTATTTATTTTACTTAATGAAAGTAACATTGCATCTGTTATATCCTTGTATTCCATGAGGTTGATGATGTGCACCAATTTAAGGTTTCCACTTAAGATTTTTCCTCCTCTTTCTTTAATGGCTGTTATCGGAATGCTATATTTGTATAGGTTGAAAGGTTGACTTATTGCCCACAAGCTGAAAATTGTTAAAAAAAATTTTAATTAGTTAATTTTTTTGATTTGTGACTTGTGCACTCTTCTTCCTGATGTAGTAACTATTGTTACTTTGTTGTCTTTTGCTACGGTTTCTCTTATAAATTTTGGTTTCGTTTTCCCTTGAATTTGCTTAATTGCTGTGAAAACGATTTCACCTTTCTTATAGTTTTTCAGTTTATTTCTTTTTTGATTCTCACGACTTATTTTGGTCTTTTGATTTCTTCTAATGCGTTCTACGAGGTCCTCATTTATTTTTTCTTTGAAGTCTACTAGCCTTTGATAGTTAATTCGTTCGGGTCTACCGAAAAATATGTCAGTAGGTTTTCTTCGTGTTACAGAGTGAAATGTGTTATTATATCTGTCTACTGCTATGTTTACTAATTCTTTTAGGGATAGTTCTTTACACTCGTTGGTGAGACATCTTAAAATTTCAATTATTGTCGAATGCACACGTTCTACGGCCTCTTTTACCTCGCTTTTCTGTTACTCGGATGGTGTGAAGTATATTTCTATTCCGAGTGTTTTGAGGTAGTCTGTTACTATGGGACTTGTAAAGCTGGCTTCGTTATCCATTACTATCATCATAGTGTAGTAGTGTATAATTTTAATTAGCTTGTCCCCTATATTAAGTACAGATTTATCTTTAATGTGAAAAAATTTTGTAAAATTTGAAAATTTATCTATGCAACTGATGAATTTTTTATTATTTCTGTTGGATATGCTGGTATGGGTGTTGATTGTAATTCCGGTTTATTGGGATGCCTGTCGTATTTGTTGATGTTACATACTTCGCATGTTTTAATGAAGTTTTTAATCCGTGATGTCATGTTCGGAAAGTAATACTTCTCTAGGATTTGTTCTTTAATTTATCTGTAGTTTCTGTGAGCTCTCTTGTGTGTTTCTAAATAAATCTCTATTGAATAAATATTTCCTTCTCTATCAATATCTTGTACCATTCTCTACGAGATTCTAATTTTATAGTTTGACCAGCGTTCTGTATAAAGTTCTTGTAAGCGTTGAAGAAACTGTTTTGGGATTTTAATTCCGTTTGTTAAAGTTGGGTGTAATTTTTCTTTTAGTATTTTCATCAGATTCTGTTTGTTTATATTTGGTATGCTGATATTCTTTGCCTTGTGATACATTCACATTCTTTGCCTTGTGCGATAATTATTTGATTCTTAAATACGTTTAATGGAGCTTCAACATGTGGAATTAAGTTGGTGCTGTTGATGTTGATATTGTGTTTACTTCAGTGGGTAGTATTGATAAGGTGTCTGCGACTTTGTTCGTGCATCCTGGTGTAAAAATAAGTTTGTAATTATATTTCTCCAACCGTGCTTTCCATCTTTTTAGCTTGGAATTATTGTTCTTATTTCCTAGCGCGAATGTTAGCGGCTGATGATTAGTTAGTATGTTGACCTGTTTTGCGCCATAAAGATAATTCCTTAATTTTTCGAGTTCTCTTTCTCGTTTGTAGCCTAGTTCTCTTCCGTCTTATTTAAGGATCTAGAAATATAAGTTATTGGTTTGTCTTTATTTATTTCACCTTGTGAGAGGACGACGTCCATGGCATGATTTGATGCGTCCGTTGTAAGCAAGAAAGGTTTACTGAATTCGGGGAATATGAACAATTCTGATGATGACAATACTTTTTTTAAAGTATGAAATGCTTCAAATTGTTCCTTGTTCAATTTTATTTGCACTTTTTGTGATTGCCTTGCACTAATTTGGGGATTTTTCCTTCTAGTAAGATTTGTGAGAGGCTTGACCATCTTCGCAAAATCTCTTATGAAGCGTCTATAATAAGGGGTAAGACCAAGAAATTCTTTGGTCCTGATGTTAAATCGGGTGTTGTGAAGTATTTCGAGTTTTTTAGATTTAAAATCGTGTGAGAAATGTCTAGAATAGGATAGGTATCGGCTGTAGTTATTGTGTTTAGTTTTTTATAATCCATGAAAATTCTGTATTTTTTCTCTCCAGACGAATCTAATTTCTTTTCCACTATCCAAATGGGTGCGTTATACGCGCTTTTCGAAGGTCGTATTATGCCGTCTTCTAGGAGTTTTTTTACTTGTTTTTCTACTTCTGTTCGCATAGCTACTGGACAAGGGTATCATTTTACGTAGATAAATGCTTCGAGGTTTGTTTTTATAATTTCCGCATCATTGATAGGTCCGAATATTCCACTAAGTTAAATTATTAGTGTAATAAGCACATTCTTATTAATTTCGCAACTATGGTGTTGTATTAGTAAAATTCATAATTTAATTAGTGCAATAGGCACAATCCTATAAATATATATGTTCTTGTTATTGTGTAATAGTAGATTGTATGTAGCAATCAATGTAAACAAAACAAATACAGCAATCCCTCCTATAACGTAATTTTTGGGACCGAAAAATTTTTACGTTAAGTGAAATTACATTATAGGAGGTCCAACTAAACTAATATGTATGTACATACATATGTATGTATGTACTTGATATTTGCCTAAACTAGTAAGTTGTCTGTTGGTAAAGAAAGAAATTTATATTAAAAAAAAAAATAGATTATGCATATTAAATTATTTTAAAATTACGTAAAACGAGGTAAAAATTACATTAAGTGAAGATAGGTAGGAAAAATAAAATTTACATATATCGAAATTATATAGTAAGAGGTTACGTTATAGGAGGGATTGCTGTACTTAGTACTCGTAATCATGTGAATTACAGTATAAGCAATGTAGAGAACATTTCGTCGGCAATTTCTTTATGCCTCTGTAGCTCAGTTGGTAGAGCGTCCGCCTAGAAAGCGGTAGGTCACTGGTTCGAGGAGAAAAATTTTTTAATAAATTTTTCTGCCTTTAACTCGTTCCTTTGATTACGTCATCCATCTGTTCTGCAGTTGCATGAAGAAATTTCCATTAAGTTAAATTATAAGTGTAATAAGCACATTGTTATTAATTTCGCAACTATGATGTTGTATTAGTAAAATTCATAATTTAACCGAATATTTCCTTGTATTGGTTCACTAATGCTGAAGTTTTGTTTTTTTCCTTTTCTGAAAGATGGTCTGCTCTGATTTCGATATTGTTTGCTTGAGCTGATATTTTCGCTTTTAATGGAATTTTTGTATTTGGACTGATTTGTAGGATGTTGTTCTTTCTATCTATTACTGTATTAAGTTTTTTCAACGTATCGTCGCCTATGATACCATCAAATGTTTTTAGCCCTTAGAGGACAAAAAATTCGGTACAAGTATTGTTTCCTACTGCTTGAAAAAATTTTCCTCCGATTTTCTTTGTGATACGAATATCTCCTCCAGCTGATCGGATGTTGAAAGGCTGATTGGTCGGTTTAGCATTTGGTGCAATTTCGGGTTTAATGAAATTCTTGTTTGCACCTGAATCGATGGGGAATTTCAATGTCTTGTTGTCTTTGGTTCGATATTCTATGTAAGGAACGCTGGAGAGGCGTCCGTCATAAAATTTACTTCCTGAATTTCTTCTTCTTCTAATTCCTCCTGGAAATCTGGATGTTCGAAGTCATATTCTTCGGCGATGGTTTCAGAATTTTCATTAAATGTTTCTACATTGAACCGCCTTTGAATTTTGTTACCTTGGTGGAAGTTTGTACTTAGTGGTCTTTTCTGTGGCTCCATTTGATTATTCGCTGGCCTATTCATGTAATTCAATTGTTGCGTTTGCACTGTTCTATCTACGTCCATTTTCTCGAGGGGTTTTGGTGTTGTTGGCGAAGGTACCGCTGCTCTATGATGTTGCATATTATATGTTGTATTTTTTTGCTGTGCTGTTAGTGCCTGCTGCTGATAGAAAGTTGGTTGAGCTTGTGGTGGTGTTGGAATAACTTGATGTGCTCCATTGTAGGACATCCTGTTTACTGGGACTGTCACTGGGTTGAAGCTATTCCTTTTGTGTATATTAAAGTTTCGGTAGCTATAGTTTCGCATTTACAAGCATGTTGAGTAGGCTTCAGGGAGCATTTGCGGTTTTTGTAGCATTAAGTATCTTGATAGTTCTCTATTAACACCTCTAATGAACATCTCTAAATCTGTTTCTTTGTGCTTCGACTAGAACATTGATTGTTTCTTTCGAATGGTTTTCCGTTTTTATTTATAATCAAAGAGAACTGATGATTTACCTTTGCGTAGAATTCATCGATGGTCGATCTCCCCTGCGCTAATGTACTCAGCTTCATCGAAAATGTTATAGGAAATTAAGGCTGCATCCGCACTGCCTCTAATTTTTCCTCTAATTGCTTGAAGGATAGCCCTGTATATAGGCTTGTTTTTTACCAGCTTGTAAAATATTTGTAGTTCCTTCACACTGTCTGGCAATCTGGATATGTCTTTTAGATCTTGTTCAGTTTTGGGTGCTACCAAGTCTTTCGGTACTGCTACTGGTGTAGTGCTTCGTTGTGCTACAAGTTTTGCTAACTTTTGTTCAAGTTTTTTTGACAGTTCTATTTGTGCATTAATTGCACCTGTTAGTTGTACAATTTGTTCGGTAATTTTATCCATATTTGTAATTTAGTTATTTTTTCTTTTAAAGTTTTATTAATTTGATTTTTACAAAAGTAAATTTTAATTTATTCTTTTTTTAAAAGTTTTTAGATAATTTTAATTTCTTAGTTATTCTTTGTTTAGTTTAGTTTTAATTATTTAATTATTTGATAATTTAATTTTTTGGTTATGCTTTTTAGCACTTTTCCAAAAAATTTTTTGAAAAAAGTGCTTATTAGTTTCACTCTGTCCGTCCGTCCGTCCGTCCGTCCGTCTGTCCGTCCGTCCGTCCGTCCGTCCGTCCGTCCGTCCGTCCGTCCGTCCGTCCGTCCGTCCGTCCGTCCGTCCGTCCGTCTGTCCGTGTGTCTGTTTACAAAACTTCTACACCCTTGAAGATAGAAAGCTGAAATTTTATATATACATAGATCTTTACTAGAAACTTATTTTCGTAGAACAAAATTTTTACCTATCTCCCCCCCTCTAGAAGTTATACCCCCCCAAAACCCTAAAAATGGCCTTTTTTAAATATTTGTTGCAATGAAACCATAAGTATTTTTGAAATTTTGCAAACGCAGAAAGGCAGCGGCTTGCTTCCCCTAGCGCGGTATACTATAGTTAAACTTTAGAAAAACAAAATGGCCGTTGAAATTTACCGTTATCTAAAGTCCTTTTTTTCCAAATTTTTGATGTCGTTTTTCTTCTAGATCCTATATTCTAGAACTTTGAAATTTTAGGACATTAACAAATAGTTCATTTCGTTAGAAGAAATTTTTTTTCCATCTCCACCCCCTCTCAAGTTATCACCTCTTGAAAATCGTAAAATTTGAATTTTTGACACCCTATATTTCCGAAACCGCAAGCTTTTCAAAAAAGCTAACGGTAAATTTCGTGACACTAAAAAATATAATTATTTTTCTTAACTCACACAATTAACCCTTAAAATCGAGCATTATGTTAACCCCTTTTTATGTTAATTTTTGCTTTATTTCAAAGACTGCATATATGCGTCATCCTAAATATATGCAATCCTAGTAATAGTTTTGTATATGAATGAAAATAATTTTTATAGTGTGATAGGTATACATAGACTGTATTTAAAAGCAGAATTTTCACTTGTTGAAGGGAAAAGTGCTACAATACAAACCATCCGTCCGTCCGTCCGTCCGTCTGTCCGTGTGTCTGTTTACAAAACTTCTACATTCTTAAAGATAGAAAGCTGAAATTTAATATGTACATAGATCTTTACTAGAAACTTATTTTTGTAGAAGAAAATTTTTACCTATCTCCCCCCTCCAGAAGTTATACCCCCACAAAGCACTAAAAATGGCCTATTTTAAATATTTGTTGCAAGGAAACCATAAGCATTTTTGAAATTTTGCAAACGCAGAAAGGCAGTGGCTTGCTTCCCCTACCGCAGTATACTATAGTTAAACTTTAGAAAAACAAAATGGCCGTTCAAATTTACCGTTATCTATAGTACTTTTTTTCCAAATTTTTGATGTCGTTTTTCTTCTAGACCCCAGCCTGTAGTAGCTTGAAATTTAAGGGGTTTTTACACATTAACAAGTAGTTCATTTCTTTAGAAGAAAATTTTTTTCCATCTCTACCCCCTCTCAAGTTATGGCCTCTTGAAATTTGTAAAATTTGCATTTTTGACACCTTATATTTCTGAAACCGCAAGCTTTTTCAAATTTCTATAAACGCAAAAATTTAACGGTGAATTCTACGACATTAAAAAATATAATTATTTTTCTTAACTCACGCAATTAACCCTTAAAATCGAGCATTATGTTAACCCCTGTTCATATTAATTTTTGCTTTATTTCAAAGACTGCATAAATGGTTCATCATAAATATATGCAATGCTAGATATAGTTTCGTTTATAAATGAAAATAATTTTAATAGTGTGGTGGATATACATAGACTGTTTTTAAAAGCAGTATTTTCACTTGTTGAAGGGAAAAGTGCTACAATACAAACCATTGGTTTGACCCAACTTTATTTGTTTTTTATTTTTATGTTATCACAAAAAAATTTTTATTGCTTTACTGGATATAATCGTGTTTAAATTTAGCTCGGGCGCCAATTAGCGGAGACAAAACCGTTTTAAAATAAAAAAATATTTATTTGTCAAGAATCAGCTTAAGACTAAAAATTTTACATTAAAATGAACTTATTTATAACTTAATTTTGCTTACTTGCTAATAATTATTGAACATTATGAGAATATATTTTTGTTGATATGACAATTTTTATGTGGAAACAGTTTCGTAATAAAAAGGTATTGAATTTAAATTTCGGTGTGAAAGAAATTATTTCGTAAAAAATGTATTGAAATACAATTAGCTTATTCAACAATTATAAATTTAACATGTTTAAACTTAAATAATTTCGTTAGGCATGTGTTGTAACCTAAGATGGTTATACCGTGATTGAACTTGAATAATGGCATGTGTTGTAACCTGAGACGGTGATAACTTGCATGTATGTTTTTTCTACAAAGTGTGTGTATATATACACACAACTTCTTGTTATGATTTCTTTTCAGGTTGAAATTGAAACCTATCAAAACAACATTATTACATACATTTAAATTTATACAGGGTGATTAGAAATGTATACAGCATTCTAAAAAGATTTAATCACAATAGTTTTTAAGTCATGCAGCTTTGAAGGTAAAATTAAAATCTCCATACATCAATAAGGTTAAACAAAAATCGGTTTACGTATAAGCGATTTAGAAAACTTATGTAAAACTTAAAAGCAATGTTTTCATCAGTTTTAATCAATATCAACTAGAAAAAAAGTAATATATATTTTTGGAAAAATCAATTATAAATATACTTTTGAGTATTTTCTTTATAAATATTATAGTACATTTTATGTTATAAAAATTTTTTATTATATTTGCATCCTATAAAATTACATGCAGCATTACTTGGGACTACAAGAATATGCTTAGATATATGTAAGTTAATTTTTTATTTATATATGTCAGCAAATTGACTATATATTATCTATTTGAGGACATTGACGCATAAATTGTTCAACGGCCCAAATTAATCCAAATTTGTCAACAACATGTTTTAAACCGCGAGAACAATTATTCGAATTTTTCAACTACATGTCCTAAGCCGTAAGGTTCAACTCCGACGTCAAATTTTGCGCCTATACTTGTGTAATCGTTACAACTTGTGTAATACAACTGTTCTGGTATAAGTTTGTATTTTCTTGACATCCATGCGTTTGTTTGACACAATTCCACATTTGCGCACCATATATACATATAGGCTTTACTATGTGGTTATATATCTTTTCTTTGTTGCATGTTATAAATGTGCGACCCTATCAATGGACCTACAACCTAGAAGCCAATAGTTTTCCCTATATTTCTTCCCAAATTCTATTTTTCTCTTTTTGACGTTTTCTTTACATCTAAGCTTGACATTCAAAATCATTTCTAGGCATGTTCCTAGGAAAGTAGCGGAAGCTATTATGATTAGAAAACTGAGGAAACATTTGAATGAATCAAAGTCGTATACACCGATTTAGCTCCTACCAATGATAAAAAAATTTTGACCAATTGTTGTTAACAAGGCTGATGCCGATAATAGAAAATAAGAAATTGTGGAAAAGGCGTTAGATGAAAGGCAGACATGTTCGACAATATTTCTGTGCATGGTCCAGGAATTCAATAAGGTTTGACATGACGGTTTATTATTTAAATTTAAGAAATTGATGCTTTTGCAATTTGTGAAGTTACTTGATTCACACTTATCTGGCAGGATTTTTTCGGGACTGGTGTGCCTCAAGGCAGTATTCTGGGTTTTATATTATACGTGCTTTGTATAAGATACAGCAATATTGACGATAGAATCTAATGTTGAAGAATCAACAAAAAGATTAGAAGTAGCAATAGTATAAGTTAATAGACAACTAGATTGAAGATAATACTAAATAAAAACAAGTTTGCACTTGAATGGTGCGAAAATATCAAGTCAAAACCCTAGAAACTTTCTATATTTGCTGTACGTTGTTCAAGTGAAAAGAATCCACAAAAAATAACTCCAAAACATTACTACAATCTATTGGAACCAAAAATGATTCCTCGTCACGCGTTGTCAACGTTATTTTGAGAACATTAAAGTCTCCAAAACGGAAAACCTCAAAGTGTGAACTAATAGAATTGTAAATGTTTTCAACTATTGAACAAAATTTAAAATATATGTCAAAATTAGAATTCTGTGCTGTACAACAATTCACCGACACAAGTTTTAAGGATACTAATTTAATGTTTTACCGCATTCACCTCCAAATTGTCGCAGCCAGGAAAACCAAAAATGCTAGCCCACAATGAATTTTTAAGTGCGACAAGTTCTCCAACTCCTTTGGGAGCACGCGCCTGAGAAAAGTTCTCATAACCGTCTCTTCTAAATACTGAAAAAGCTAATGACAAATTAACTCTAGGTTATTAACAGAAAGAGTTAACAAGGTTCCCACCAGAAAAAACCCGTCACAGTCCTTTCATTTATTATTATTATTACGAGTATTATTTATTATTATTATTATTATTATTATTATTATTATTATTATTATTATTATTATTATTATTTATTATTATTATTATTTATTATTATTATTATTATTATTATTATTATTATTATTATTATTATTATTATTATTATTATTATTAT